>NC_132929.1:22910561-23215259 GCF_047675955.1 Chlorocebus sabaeus | reverse complement strand
GGTCTAGTAAATTATTCATTTTCTGATCTCTTCTACATCTTTATAAACTTTACTCTTACTTGTTTAGAATAAAGGGTTTGTTGGTTTTTTCCTCCAATTGGGCACAACGAAGGTACCCAGAATCAATTTAGCAGGTTACCATCTTCTTGTCATAAAATCATGGGACTGAAATAACACTCCAACAGTTATAGTATTCCAGAGCTTGAAGGAAACACTGCAGATCACCTAGTTTCCACCTTTCAGTGGAAAAATAAAAATAAAAAAGGTGGAAAAACACTTGTCTTAAAATAAGTAGCCCATAGGTGACACAGTAGGTGTAGACTAAAGTTTAGGCCCTTTAACTCCTTGTATTAGTTTGTTCTCATGCTGCTGATAAAGACATACCTGAGACTGGGTAATTTATAAAGGAAAGAGGTTTCATAGACTCACAGTTCCACATGGCTGGGGAATCCTCACAATCATGGCTGAAGGCAAATGAGGAGCAAAGTCGCGTCTTACATGGTGGCAGGCAAAAGAGTGTGTGCAGGGGAACTGCCCTTTATAAAACCATCAGATCTTGTGATACTTACTGACTATCATGAGAACAGTATGGGGGAAACCACCCCATGATTCAATTATCTTCACCTGGCCACACCCTTGACACATGGGGATTATTACAATTCAAGGTGAGATTTGGGTGAGGACACAGCCAAACCATATCACTCCTATTCCAGGATTCCTCTGTAGCACTACGCTTCACCATGAGCCATGAAGTCTTTACTTTATTTGAAAACCATTTTTGTTGAGCATCTATACTGTGTCAACACTGTTAAAGCACTGATGATGTAGTGATATAAAACGGATGACATCCCAGTGTCCTGCCCCTGCCCTCAAGTTACTTACAGTCTAATGAGCATGATAAAGGCCTAAACAGATACCTATCAGCAGTGTAAATGTACAGGACATTGTGGGAACATCCAGCAGGGCACCCAACTTGACCTGAGGTCAAGGAGGACACCTGAGCTGGCTTCTGTCCTGAGCCTCATAGCTAACTTGAACAGACACACAGTCATTGCTAGGAAGAGCATCTGACTTACTTGGCATGTTTCCCCCAAAGTCACACGAGTACTTTTATGACATTCCACTGACATATTCTACATAGTATTGGCTATAACTAGCAGAAACAAGTTATTGACTAAAAAGAAAATGCACATCTCAGAAAAAAAAAAAAAAGAGTACTGCTTGAAGCAAAACAGTATTCTAAACATTAGGAATGGATAGGGAAGGAAAATAGGAATACTGAAACCTCTAGCTTGGTAAGTTGTTAAGCCAAAACAGGTCTCTTGCTCAATAGTGTATAACTTATGAGTTGTACATAAGTTTGGCCAACCATTGTAAATCACCAGGCCAAACAAGTAGCTTCACAGGGTCAGAGTCCAGAACCGCATGTGTAGGATTGAGAATAAAACACATTTCTATGGTCTGCTCAAAGGAATAGCACCTATAGCATAACGGAGATCCTAAGGATGGTGACTTGTTGCCAATTTAGAAAGACATATAAGTTCTCCAATGTTTATGTATTCCAGAATACCACAGGCTTAGGTTTTAGTCTAACCAGTTTCTCATCAAAAAATATTCTTGTCAGGCTGTTGGGTTATTTTGCTTTGGAGAAAAATATTTCTTGAACATTACAGTGGAAGTCAGAAGAAAATATGATCTAATATTAGAGAAATTTGTTACTGGCTGATTATTACAACATATCCAGAATCTTAGGTGCACCTGCAGTTCAGTTCTGTGATTGGTCTTCAGGATTTCACTGACTGTCAATGTCTTCATTTTTCTTGTTATAACAGCAATCTCACTCTGTATATATGCATATATAACAGTTTTTAAGGAAATGTGAAAATGTTTCAAAGGGTCTTTTTAAAAATCAAATAAGCAGCTGCAAATGGGGAAATAACCATTCCGACTCTGTTTGGGAAACAGCTCTGATCACTCAGAGCATTCAGCAACAGCACAGAGAACTGATTTAGAACAGCTCTGAATCTACCAAGAACACCAGCCCTAAGTTAATTCATCTGATTGTAATCTTGGCAGCTCTTTTTGGATTGCTAACACTTTGCAGCTGTAAAAATAAAACAGCAACACCCTTGAAATAAGTTAGGTGCATATATGAAAAGCACAGCTGGGCTATTCCCCCGATCATCTGTAGATACAGGATTCTGTTTTTTGCATGGTATTTTGCCAAGGGGAAAGATCACGGACATCTCTGAAGAAATGCCAGAATTTCAGAGAGGATTCATTCACAGTTCTTTTTTGTCCCCTCTACCATTTCTCTCCTGTGTCTCTGGCACCATCTTACTACATAGAAATGCTGTTAGAAACATCAGTTCTGGCTAAGTCCACACAAAACCAAGTAGAGATCAACTAATTTTTTGGAGGCTCAGAAAAACAGAGAATCTGGATGATTCTGGGCATGAAAGTTTTTTATTTACTATAGGGATTCTTTCATCTTGAATTTTTGGGGGGATTATTGTTTATGCTAATATGGTCTTTGTAGAAACACTTAGATACTGTAAGAGTCAAATTACATTGCTGATATTTTAGTATCGTGGAGCTAAAATATCTTTCTGGAAAACTTTTAACTCAACTCCAGCCTTCTTAATAGCATTTTCAACCAAATACTTGAGTATTTCTTATTTGCAATGTTCTTCACTATGTTGCACATGAATGTTTTTTCACGTCCAAGAACGTCAGAAAGCTCCCCGAAGGCAGGGTCTACATCTTTTCTCAAACACAGCATCTCTGTATTGTGCCCATCATAAAGTTCATCATGTCATTAAAATTATTCCATGGTTCCCCCTTTATCTTGTAATTTATACCTGACTCTTATGTCTGGTTCAGTCTTCTCTCCTATACTCTATTCCATCAGCTTTCTTTTCCATCACTAATGAGTTTCTTGCTCTTGGGACACTCCAAATTTGCTTACAGTTCTCAGCTTTTACAAAAATTTTACTCTCTATTTGAAATGTGCTCCCCACTCTGACTCTTGGCCACCTGGGACACTTTATTTTTCCTTTCAGTTCACTCTGACCTTCCTTTAGAAGAATTCCTCAACTTCCCTAGGGCAGCTCTACCTGTCCTTTCCCCAGTTTTCCCCAAGGATGGTATGAATTACTTCATTTTAAGATTCATCATATTGCTTTTCAAGGAGATGGCACACTCCCTGAGGCCAGAGTCTTATCTCTTCATTCTTGTATTTGGAAGTGCTATGTAGCTGTTGACCAATTAGGACACCAGCCACACACACATCCACTTCCTCCGTCTGGTGTGTACTGGCTAAGCGCAGCCTGCCTGCATTGCCAGGACCTACAATATATTCATTCACTGTTGACTTAACAAATGGAGAGAGTCAATTGATAAATGAACAAATGAGTAAATGCATGCTTTTTTTTTTTCAGTACAAGTTCACGAAGTAACTTCACTTGTTTCTTAGTGGCAAAGGACGCCTTGCTGATTTTGAAATACTCTCTCACATTCAGAGGTCGCCCACCATAGAAACCTGGAAATAAAGTTTCTTGACATTTTATTCAGATCCTGTTTAAAGCAGGTCTTTCTAAGCTACAGGCAAATCTCGTTTATATGTAGGTGGACTCCCTGAATTACGGCTTACTCACAATAAAACACGTTTTAAAGTTCTTATTAAGAATTAGCACCTACTCTAAATTAATTAAGTGTTCACAGTGTGGCTTCATTATATGATTTGAAGTGTTTTGAAATCCAAGCGCACTAGACCTATCCATATTCAAATGTAAGTGCAACACACACACACACACACACACACACACACAGAGCTAAATATAAAAGTCTTTCAAATCATGCTCCTAATCATCTCTTGCATGAGTAGTTTTCCAGACTCTTCAAAGTGCATTCTAATGCATTTTGTGAGACCAGGGAGGCTTGCATCATCCCCTTACACAGATGAGAAAACAGATACCAACGGGATCAATGATTTCCGCAGTGAAATGCAACTCCATCATTATAGACAAGGGCCTAGATCCACCAACTCCTGGATCGGACTTGTATTTTTGGCTATACTTCTTTGCAGTTATATCTGTGCTTCCCACAGTGCTAAGCAGAAATAATTAAGAGCTGTAATTCCTTTCTTTGCTCCTGTTTGTATTTATTTTCTTGGTATAAGACTGAGCCAGTTGGGAGGATGAGGTGGGTGGCTCACCCGGTCAAGAGATCAAGACCAACCCAGCCAACATGGTGAAACCTTGTCTCTACCAAAAATACAAAAATTAGCTGGGTGTGGTGGTGCTTGCCTGTGGTCTCAGCTACTCAGGAGGCTGAGGCAGGAGAATAGCTTTAACCCAAGAGGCAGAGGTTGCAGTGAGCCGAGATCACGCCACTGCACTCCAGCCTGGAGACAGACCAAGATTCTGTCTCCAAAAAAAAAAAAAACAAAAAAAAAAAAAACAAAAAACAAACAAAACAACAACAACAAAAAATGGAGCCAGGGGCTGTTTGGCAAATGACCTTTGTCTCAGAGGCATTTAAAGTTGCATTATTATAACATTATAACTCTTTTGATTATGTGAGCCTATTTCTTTTGAGAATAAATTTACAGTGTTTTAATTGTCACCAGGATATGTTAGCTAGCGACCCAGTTGTAAACACGTTAGTAGAAATTTCAGTGGCAGTACCAGGTGATGACAAGCACATCACAATATAGGAAAGACTTTGAAATAAAATTGTTATGTTTTACATTATTTGGCTAGATTATAAAACTCAGCAAAGCAGAATGGTTCTTGCAATATGCTTTCTAACACCTTGTCCCAGAAAGGCGTGGTTATCAATTTCCCCGAAGCTTAAGTCACAGTGTGAACATTTTAAATTAGAAGCGGGTTTTTCAGGATTCTTAGCTTAATGTCCCTTTTCCTAATCTTATCCCATGAGCCCTAAGTAGATCTTCTTCACACCAGGCAAATTATTTCTTTTTTTCCTTTGGGTTTACATCCTCTGTTTGGTTGTTAAAGGTGTGCCTGTTCTTTCTATCCTCTTTAAATAACCAAATTTTCTAAAGTTAATTTTTTCTCCTATACATACATCAAAGTTCTGACATGAAATCATAATTTGATGTAGATTTTTTGGCAGTTGGAAAATTCTGGAAAGGTTATTTGTTACTAAACTCAATGAATGACTTTTTTATAGAACATTAAAGTTTGCCTGAAATAAACCTATTTATTGCTGTTTCAAACAACCATACTCTCTTATGTATTGTAATATGTATTAATAGCCACAGTAGTTATCCCACACACCAATCAACAGACCAGTGGATTCTGGTACAGATATTTCATTTGAGTCTATAAGATATCTTTGCTAAGATGTTGGCTTTTCTGAAGTTGATATAGTCTCACATTACTACTGGGACTTGGTTTGAATTCTTAACCCAAAGAGATACAAGACATATGGAGCTCTTCCAGACCTCAACTTGTCTGACGTCCTGCTGGGTCCTGTGGGAACTCTAGTGGAGGGCAGGTCAAAGAGCAAAAGCCTTTAACCCCATTGTATCAACACCCAACTTCTTCAAACTTTTTTCAGTAAATATTCATTGATATCTATCCTGGATCAGACACTACTAGAAGTGGAGAATATAATATAAGGGAGTGGAAATTTGAACAACTGACTGTAATTAGGAATGTCCTAGATCCTGAGCAATCAGAAAATGTGTAGCTCCTATCAAATTACTATAGTTTTTGAGAAAATATCTCATCACACTGTCCTTTTCTTCTCTGATCACATCTTAGTCTCTCTATCTGGTCCCTAATTCTGTATAATGTTCTCAAGCTTTGATCTTCTGCCTTGCTTCTTTCTGAATCATCTTGAAGAGCACATCCAGTCTCGTGTTCTTTGCACAGCCATGTTACTCACTTCCACGTCTACTCCTCCAACACTGACTGTTCCCCTGCATCGCTGCCTATGATTGAGATTTGGATAATCTCTTGTCAACTACAACTCTACACATTCGAAACCAAACTACACATCCTCCCCTCTCTCCAGAATCTCTAGCCCAGCATTCCCATGCCCACTGACAGCCATGTATTATCCCAGACACAAAGGTAGCAACTCTTGAGACATGCTTCATTTATCCTTGATTGCTTCCTTCCTTGTACCTCCATAGCCAGTCTATTACCAAGGTTCATGATTGGTCCTCTGAGGCAACTCTTAAATTTGTTCCATCTCCTAATTCCGACTGCCAACATCCTTGCCCAGGCCCATGTAGCTCAAGCCTAACTCACGGCAGAGCATTTGAAACAGTATTATTCCTTCTAATTCATTCTATATACATGAACAAATTTTTAAATGTCTTTCTCCTTTTTAACACTTACAGTGCCTCTCCAATGCCTTACAGCAACTAATCTAAACTCTGCCTAACTTTACAATATCTCACAATGGTTCAACCTAAGTGCTGCCTCAGTTAAGCAGAGGGAGGCACTGCTTCCCACTTACACTGGGCTAACCTGTACCTTCTACCTTGAACGTTCATTTACCATGTTTCCTGACCAAGCAGCATCTTGCCCTATCCTCTTAATCCATACAAGTTGTATTTGTTCTTTAAGGAGGGTCTGCTTTGTTGTGTTATAATCTGTTCAAACCCATCCCTCCTAGCCATGATACATTTATCAAGCTTTACTCTCTATTATTTGTAGGGTGAAAAGAAGAATGTTTGTTTTTCTCACTTTCTGACTATAAAATTAATTCATATTTATTGTGATTTTTTTCCAAATTATGCTCGAAGAGATTGTCATAACCAGTATTTCCTGGTTTTACTCTTCTAAGAGAATCACTGGCTCTACTCTTCTAAGATGCTTCTTATACCACCTTGGTGCTATCTGACTTCTGTATCTAACTGCTTATAGATGCACCACACTGATGTTTTTTCAATTAAATGTTTTCATGCATTGTTATCTAAATGCATAATAAAAACTCATTAAGGCAAAGAGCATGAAGTGTTTTTACATGGAGAAACTACTACCTAAATATTCAGTGATGGCTTGTGTGAGTTGGGTAACTTTTAAAGCTTTTTTTTTTTCAATCTTCTCAGGTTTCTCTCTGACTTCTGCCTTGTACAATGATACCGTCTTTGGGAATTATGGATTTTAGTGACCTAAATACATTATGATTGGCTTAGTTGTAATGGACATGGAATAGCTGATTGTATGTTTTGTTCTTAACTACATTTTATTTTCTCAATATTCATAATCAATATTTACCCTGGAAAAGACAACATGGGACCAATAATAAGATATATTTTTCAGGTGAAAACATGGATATCATTACTGATTTGTACACACCTAGACCCTCAGTGATGAATACCTAGACCCTTCTAAGACTCACTTGGTCTGAGTCTGGAACCAATGGTACAATCTGATGACTGAGACTAAACTTGCATTGGCTAAGAGAGCCAAGGGGCTCCTCCCAAGCCTTCATTGTGTCCCCAGTAAGAATGGATACCCTTTCCTCTTCGCCTTCGTAGAACTTTGCACCTCTTAATAGCACTTGGAATACCTATGTGAAGCTCTTTGAAGTCGAAGACAATACCTTATTTATTTCTATACTCCTCAAACTCACCACAAAATCAATGTAACCACCATTTACGGTGGAACTCCTCCTTTGTAGAGGTAATGTAATGGTACACTGGTGTAGAGGAGTTTATGGTTATGTAGAGGAGTTGTACATAAATGGTTGTTACATTGAATTGAACAAAAATGAAAGCTTTATCTACCTGGAACATTAGCATTTCAAGGAATCACACCATTCTAAATCACAGATCAGTCTTTCCAAAGCAGTTCGAAAACTGTTCATAGTTCCCAACCAAATAAAATACAAATCCTACAGTACAGCATCTGAGGCTCCTGATGGCCTGAACTCAATTCACATTTCCTGCCTTCTTGCTCACTCCTCCCCATGAAGCCAAGACAAGCTAACAAGTTACTTTCTGTATCTGCCCCAATTATCTTAACACCTTCCAGTTTGCTGCTTTCACTTACCTGAAGATTCATTCAACCTTCACATTTACAAATTCAGCATACCTTTGAAATGTGCCTGACATGAGGCTTTCCCTCATATCCTCTCCTTCCTTGCCCACATCTCTCATCCTCTGCTATCTGGAAATGAAATGCTGTCTTTTGAAAACTCCCATACCACTCATCAGTGTCTTAATTATTTTTTTTTAATATTTTTGTCACTTTCTACCTAGTATTATAGTGGTTTTGTATCTGTCTTAACTCCCTTTAGGGTATCACCTTACCTGATTTGTTGTTTATTCCCCCAAGGTAACTAGCTCTTTTGTACAGTAGGTGCTTAAAAAGTACTTGTTGAATTGCTAATACAATGGTTTTTCAGAATCAAGAAATATCTAGATCCACTGCCCCATTTTAGGGACAAGGCCTAGGAGCTGTTTAGTGTAGTGGTTAACATCATGAACTTTGAAGTAAACTGAGTCCATACCCCATATCCCATATCTCTTTGCCTATTCCTACTCAGTGACCTTGGCCAAGTTACTTGACTTCTGTCTACCTTTATGTTCTTATCTGTGGGATAGGTGAACACCTGTATCTACCTCATAGGGTTTGGAATTTAACGAGTTACACATATAAACACTTAGAGCAGCACCGGATACACGGTAAGCATCACATAAGCATTAGCTCAAACTGTTGGAGCAGCTTTCACAGATTCTATTGCTAATTTCAGCGCTTTTTTTTTTCTTTTTCTTTTTTTCGGTCACATTCTTGATCCTCTCATCCCTCCTGCTTGACTGATCCTGAAATTCTCTGGTATTGAATAATTTTGCCCCCAAAACTGTTCTATATATTATTATGTCTATTTCTAGTTTTCCTAAGCTTAATATTACAAATACCTACATTTACATTTGCTATGCATAGACTAGTGTTTGCATATAAAACAAAGTGGCAGATAAGCAATATGTAAATGATGAATGGCTTTTTCAATCAGTGTGGCAGGGAGAGGCAGCGCTGTGTTAGAAACAGTACTATACAAGGAATTTGTGTGTGTGCGTGCAGGTAAGGGAGAGTGAGTGAGAGCAAAAATTTATGTGGGGTTAAAAACTAATTCTTCCATGTAGGAATCTTCTTCAGGAATCTCAAATCTCCGAAAGCATTACGTGGTCTCTTCAACAGTGGGATACTGCCAGACCAGGCCACTTATTTACATGAGCATTTGTTTATGAAAGTCAAGAAAGGCATATATTTAACACAAATGTATTAACGTTAGTAACTATTCTATTTATTTTAACTGAAAATTATTTTATTAGGCTGCATTAGCACTTCCCTTTAGGGAATGGATAGTCATTGCTGGCCGGGTGCGGTGGCTCATGTCTGTCATCCCAGCACTTTGTGAGGCTGAGGTGGGTGGATCACTTGAGGCCAGGAGTTGGAGACCAGCCTGGCCAACATGGTGAAACCTCGTCTCTACTAAAAATATAAAAAAATTAGCTGGGCACACCTGTAATCCCTGCTACGAGGGAAGCTGAGGCACAAGAAACACTTGAACCTGGGAGGCTGAGGTTACAGTGAGCTGAGATCGAGCCACGGTACTCCAGCCTGGGTGACAAGGTGAGACCTTATCTCCATTAAAAAAAAAAAAAAAGTGATTTTTGGCTTAGATACCTTCTTTCTAGTAGTGTTCTACAGACAGAGACACATATAGTACATTTGCACATTCTCAGTGTCCTTCTTTCCTTCCAGGTAATAGGCATCATGGCAATCTGTGCCACAAAGCATTATATAACTCTGGGTTGATTTCATATTTGATGACTTCATATTAAATACATGTCTCTGTCTTTGCACCTCAGTTAATGTATCAGTAACATTTTACAACGAAACTTTTAAAAAGCACTTACATTACTCATAAATCTGACACAATTTTGCCATTTTGAATTTTGATTCTTTCATCCAATCAGAGGAACCATAGCACATTCAGTCTAAGTAGCACAAGCCTATGTGGGATCCCAGTTTTGGCTTCTATGTTAAACTCAGTAAACAAGTTCCATCCATCCTCCATCCATCTAAGAAGCCAAAAATGTGATGTCATGCACATTCTTTCTCCAATGGACCCCCTGTCTTCTCACAAGTAGAATATAATGGTCTGGTGTGGGTACAGTCAAGGGGTGCAGCTTTGGCAACACTAATAGCCCTCAGTCACACGTTCAGTCACACAACCACCCTGAGAGCTCATCTCAGCTCAGTGAACTGTCACTCCTCTGTCTTCCCTTTCTGTGCTTCCCACACACCCTAGAGAAAGTGAATCCACAGACTTCATTTTGAACTTTAAAGAAAATGACCGAATGAAAACACTTTCTGCTGACTATTGTACTCTCTACAATATTCCAAATGATAAAATAGCCATAAACAGCGACTGAATAATCTCCATGATATGTTTTACAGATAAATGCTGTGCTAAATTCATTATCGCCGCGTCTATGCTCAAAGTTTTCGTCTGTTCATTAACAATTTCCAGAAGACAGCAGAGGCCGCAATGCTATTTTTTGTTGAGTTTATTGGTTTACACCTATTCTGCCTGAACTTCATTCATGCTTTCTTTTTGAAAATTTTCAGCCAAGCAACGATTATAATTTCTTACCATCTACAGATGTATTAGGCAGGTAGGAAAAATAAACACATTATCTCAGGGATAAGAACTTTAGGCATCAAAGACTTCTCCATTTTATTACAGCCATCCTACGGGTTATCAGTGGTGGCACTTAAAGTATTAATAACATCCGAGGACTTTTTTTTTCTGGTTTACTTGTGAATGTTCCATGGAAGATGGGCTGTTTCCTCCTCAGGCTTGGTAGCCTCATTATGATCATCATCATCAACATCATCAAACAATTTTTATTTAAAACTTAAATTGAAACTTCACTGTGCTGGGTGGTATACACTTCTCTTTATACACATGCCAACAAAGGTGGGCAATGAGGTCATCCTGAAATTTATATATAGTGAATTTCCTGGTATCCAGCTGAACTGAGATATGGAATATTCAGCTAAATGAAAGATTTCAATGAAACTGAGATACTTAGTCAATATCTGCCATCCATAGCAGCCTTGAAGGATGTATCTCCACAGGATCTCTACCAGTCACTGTGGATTGGCCAAGGAGTGCACAAGAGGCCCCATGAGAATCAATCCTCTCACCAACCAGCAACAAAGTGAATACTCCATCATAAGAACTTGTACTGAGAGACCCAGAATGAAAAGGTTGGGATTTGACTTTGACATCTGATAAAGGTTTGGGGCCAGAATCAGTGCCATAGCAACTCAAAGCTTAATGTAAGCCAAAGTGATAGGGAACTGGATCCAAGAACCTTGAGGAAAAGTCAATGCGCAGTGAGAGGAATACGTCAAACGTACAGGAGAGATGAAAAGTGGTGCAAACCCAGAGGAATAGGGAGAGAGACTGTCAGAGGTTCTAGGAAAGTCAGATGCACTTCATGAAATTAGATTTTATGAGATTTTACTGTATTCTTTGAATTAATGTCTTTATTCATTGAGAGATTTTTGGTTGTGTTTTCGTTTTGATGGTGATGGAAGGAAGTTCTTTACAACTAAATTATCCCTGAAAAAGACACTAGTCAACCAAGACAGGCTAATTTTCAGAGAATTCAAATATATTCATGACCATTACAGGAAAACTTCCTGGACTGTAATTTGATTTCACATTGAGGCTTGAGAAGGTTCTCCAGGATCTTGCCACGGTCAAGGTCTTCGGATACCAAAAAGTGAGAGGTAGAGGAATTAATTGCTGGGAGTGGGGCTGGAGTATATAGTGTGAAACGAAAAGTAGAGGTGCCATTGTATTAGACTGGTGCAAAAGTAATCGTGGTTTTGGCATTACTTTTGCACCAACCTAATACCACAAGGAACATTCTGTTAGTCCACTGGGTGCTTTAGAACAATAATTCCCTCCCCTCCTACACATACAAAGAACAGTCCATAACAACATGACCTTTAATTGGTAGTTCATTAGGAAAGTAAATAAATAATGATAGTTGTGGGGGAGACTGCAGGAAGGGAAGGCAGGCTGGAATCAGCCAGAGCTTTCTCTCCCACTGATTCCCAATAAAGCATTGTGTCCTGATACTGACCCCTTGGAGGGGATGAGTCTGGCGGGGAGACTAGTAATGCCCCCATGATTCTCAACCAATCTCTGTTCTAATGAACAACCACAGAGTAAGTGCCAACTAAATCACTGAATTAATTTGTCAAAAAGGAGATCATCACAAGGTCATATGCACATATACATAATGCCTGTACCTGAAAATATGTTCAATGATATAAAGTGCTTTTTAAAATAGCATCTGCCATTGCTATTACTAAGATCTGATAATTTTGGTACAAACTATGTTACAGAATCCAGTACATGTGGCCATGTAATGAGAGACCAAATATAATTTGTTTATGCGTATGGAAGCAAAAGGGCAGAGTGAGGTTATGATGAGGATTTCCTGTTTGAATCCTAGTTTCTTTTCACTTTAAACCACAATCTTAATGCCAAGCTGATATTCTGTACATATAATTTTAAAGTGTCTATTTGCTATATGTGTATTTTTAGCAAATGGACAATACATGGTTTCTTCCCTGGAGTCTAACTTGGTAGGAAACTTTTCACATACATATAAAGAGTATATATCTTCGACCTATTTTCATTCTTACTTAGCTCTTGTTTTGGTTGCATAAAGGCAAATTGGATAGACTGTCAAGATCCATTGTTCCTTATTTTTAATTTCTTGTATAAATATGTCATTATTCATAAATATATATATAATGAAGTAAGTATGCCAATAATAATGAACAATTATTGAATACTTATTCTGGCCAGATAGTGTGCTGAGTTACTAACTTGAATTATTTCACTTAATTATATCCATGACCCTATGGGACAGGCACCCTTCTTAGCCCCATTTTATAGACAAAGAAACTGAGGCTATCAGAGGTTTTAATAACTCCTCCAAGATCATCTAGTTAATGAGTAGCAGCAGCAGGACTCAACCCACGTTTGTCTGTCTCCACACTTCATCATGACTTCGGACCCACACTCTTTCTCTATACATCTCCTACAAATGCAGGTGATTTAAGGTAGGATTTGTATTTGGGAAAACTTTGATCTTAAAATCATCTCTTCAGACTTCTGACTTTTGGAAACACCCTTTATTCCTTACAGTATGTTCAAAATCTGTTTGAGGTCTCTTTAAAAATCTTGTGATCTTAATTAGGTAAACCAGCAAAAAAACGATGTCAAAGAAATAATCATAGAGGATTTGTTAAAAGAGAAAGTTTGAGTTTAGGTACATATTTTATACGACAATGGTCTTTTACATAACTGCCCCAATTTAGGGAACTATTAGCTAATTATGAAGTTCCTAATTTTGTTGTTTTAAATTCCAGTATTTGGTATTCAGAATGAAATCTATTAATGCATTTGCTCAAATTATTTTGGATTACTCACAAGTTAGATGTTCTGTCTGAATGTGTTTGTCATGACAAAGAGAAATACAGGGAAGATTTTAAAAACATGAAGTCCAGGCCGGGCGTGGTGGCTCACGCCTGTAATCCCAGCACTTTGGGAGGCCGAGGCGGTGGGATCACGAGGTCAGGAGATCGAGACCATCCTGGCTAACACGGTGAAACCCCGTCTCTACTAAACAAAACACAAAAAATTAGCCGGGCATGGTGGCAGGCGCCTGTAGTCCTAGCTACTTGGGAGGCTGAGGCAGGAGAATGGTGTGAACCCGGAAGACGGAGCTTGCAGTGAGCCGAGATCATGCCACTGCACTCCAGCCTGGGCAACAGAGCAAGACTCTATCTCAGAAAACAAACAAACAAACAAAGAAACAAACAAAAAACATGAAGTCCACCATTTCTAAAGGAGATTCCACTAAATTGGGTCCTCTACACCTGTGGTATGTATCTGTCAAAGGAAATAGCTTCTCCTGTTCTGCCATGTAAGTCCGGGCCTGAGAGGATCATCAAAAGAGCATCTTCTCAGTCCAAAAGCATGACAGAAACCAAGAGATGTGATACCTTTGCTTCCCCCCTGACCGCTGAGTGGAGCTGTGGAGACTGCTTCCTCCTCCCTATCATGACTTTTGGTAGGAGCTGCATTTCAGACTGTGACTATTACCTAAAGAATGAACGTGAACATGAACATGAAATATGCAAGGCTTTAAATGTCTTCCTGGAACATGCTCTTTCAAACTAGCAGCAAATGGCTGGAACAATCACCCCTTCACATAAAATCACTTACAAAATAAGAAAAATGTAGGTTTTGAAAAATAAATATAATAGCCTTCCCCCAAACCCTAACATGTTCAAGAGGTTTACATCAATGACTCTCATTTGTGGAACAAAGCTCTTTCCAAATAGGGCAAGTGGAGCCATCACTAATTAAATATTGAGAAGATAAATTAAGAAAAGTAAAAAAGTGTGCCTCAAAGTGAAGATGAATTTTTTTTTTTAGTGCTACATATACGTAGAGCTAAAATGGAGAAACACCCAGCAGAATCTGAATCTCTTTCATGAGTGTGACTAGGTTAGGCTTAGGAAAGTAGATGACAGCCTGTGTGGAAACCTCCCGTTTCTTATCCTCCCTACTTTGAGCCTCCCCTTCCAGCTAAAACCTTCTTGTCCAATACAGTCGACCCTTGAACAACACGGGTTTGAACTGTGCAAGTTCCCTTATATGCTTACATGCAGATTTTTGTCAATAAAAATTTTGTACCTGCCTCACCTGCCTCTCCTCCCACTTCCTCAATTTTCTTATACCTTTGCCACCCATGAGACAGCAAGACCAACTTCTCCTCTTACTTCTCCTCCTCAGCCTACTCAACATGAAGACAAGGAAGATGAAGACCTTTATGACGATACACCTCCACTTAATGAACAGTAAATATATTTTATTTTTAATGTTTTTCTTAATAACATTTTCTTCACTCTAGCTTACCTGATTGTAAGAATATGGTATATAATATATATAACATAAACATGTGTGTTAATCAACTATGTTATCGATAAGACTATATTTTCTCATCATTATTTTAAATAACATTTTTCCCTAGCTTGATTGTAAGAATATGGTATTAGTATACATAACATGAACATTTGTGTTAAGCCTCAATTTATGTTATCAGTAAGACTCCAGACAACAGTCGGCTATTATGCACTAAGTTTTTGGAGAGTCAGTTATATGTGAACTTTCAACTGTGTTAGGGGTTGGTGACCCTCACCCCTGAATTGTTCATGGGTCCACCGTATGTATTTCCAAAGGGACAGCCAGGATAAAAACTACAGTTTCCAGCCTCCCTGGCGGCTGGATGTGGCCTAGTTCCGGCTAATGCAATGTGAGAGGAAATAATACGTCAAACTTCCCTGTAGTAACCTTAAAGGAGGGCCTTTCCTTTTATCTACCCTGCTACATGCTGGTGGGCCTTATTGAACCATGCATATCAGGGCTACCTGCTAAAGAGAAAGATACCCCTTCATTCCACAATCATGTATGAGGCTGAAAATCCAGTCTTCTAAACGTTGGCCGACTGAGAAGGATGGAGAGGAATGAAATGATAAAGGTAAGACGCAAGTTAAATGGTCCCGCAGACCAACTTGCCTGTTTTCCAACTCTACTTCAAACTGCACGCCTTTGACTAAAGTTTGAGGACTGTACTCTTGGTTACCTTAAATAAAAATTGGACAATCAGCCCTTAGGAGCCATGAAGTGATGAGCAAGATCTAGATGTGGGGCTTTCTTCTTGGGAATTCTCATCCTAGTTATAGCTTAAGTAAAGACAAAACTAAAAATGCATAAGAATTTGGTTATTTCTCTGAACACTGATATGGTGAATAAGTGTGGAGGAGCTGAAGCAGTGTCCTTATTCAGTTAAAAATGAATGCAGTGTCCACATTAAAGTTTAAAACAGAGACTCAGGATTACATCAACCAGGTGCCTTACGCTTTCCTTGGTTTTGTTCTGGGTG
The DNA here is from genome assembly GCF_047675955.1 of Chlorocebus sabaeus. NCBI lineage: Eukaryota > Metazoa > Chordata > Mammalia > Primates > Cercopithecidae > Chlorocebus > Chlorocebus sabaeus. The sequence goes on along the minus strand of NC_132929.1, from coordinate 23,199,223 downwards.
TAGTCAAGCATGAGGAGCTGAAGTGGCCATCCTCCCACCCCATGCCCGGATGGAAATAAAATGATACTACCTTTTGCCAGCTAGAAAACATTTACTTACATAGCACAGGAGCTTTTCATGTTGAAGTAATATGGGAAACCTGGCCTTAAAATAATAGTAACAAAGAACTGTGCTTTACTCTACTGACATGCAATATCTTGAAATCTGCAGGGGATTTTCTGACCTGCTGGGGGTTATAGAGTGTGAAAAAACAGCTGTTAGCAGTTTCAAGAGTGGATTATTTTACAGACATTTTCATGAAAAAAAATTCACAAGCATTTTCCAGTATTTATTTATTTTTCCTTTTCTTCAGGAAGCATCTAAGGAGGAATATAAATTTAGTTTCCTTTTTCCCCACTGCTCAAAATGCCCTAAAGAAAACAGACATGGTGAGGAAATAAAGTAAGAGGCTATGAGTTTTATAAGATTGGCATACAAAACTCCCTTCCTTATTTTATGCTGTAAACTCAATAAAACACTTTATTTTCTGTAGGAAAAGAATCTCAAACACAGAAACACACATATACACATGAACACTTTTCATCAATTAATTTCACAGAAAATCTTTGAGAGGCTGGTTTTCTTTTGGAACTAGATCTCCAGCAAATTCCAGAACAATCTACATGTGCTATCATAGAAATTTTTTTGGCATTTCCATATAATTTTTGGTCAAAACACTCTTTTGCCAAAATATGCACCCAAGATATTCATATATTTTTAAAACACTTGTATAAGTTAAACATTGATTTTTTTTCCCCAAAACTTCTTCTTAACAAATGTGTATATTTAGTGTGTCACTGCCACTTTGAAAATTAGAGCTTCTTCTTCTTTTTCTTTTGAGGGGATCATTTTGTCTGTTTTTGTCTTTTTATTAGAAAAGTACAGTCAACCCACAGGACTTTAAAGTGTTTGGCAAACACTCCTCATGGAGGTAATTCCTGTTGTCAAGCAAAGTCCTGAGACAACGAATAAACAAAGGACCACCCAATTAAGAATTACTGGTTCCAGGCCAGGCACGGTGGCTCACGCCTGTAATCCCAGCACTTTGGGAGGCCTAGGTGGGCGGATCACGAGGTCAGGAGTTCGAGACCAGCCTGACCAACGTAGTGAAACCCCGTCTCTACTAAAAATATTAAAAAATTAGCCAGGCATGGTAGCAGGCACATGTAATCTCAGCTACTCGGGAAGCTGAGGCAGGAGAATTACTTCAACCTGGGAGGCGGAGGTTGCAGTGAGCCAAGATCATGCCACTGCACTCTAGCCTGGGCGGCAGTGCGAGACTCCATCTCAAAAAAACAAAAAGAAATATTGGTTCCATATTGGTGCCAACCAACATCACCACTACCAACAAAAACCAAAACCAAAGCAAGCAAACATAAACCATTTCCGGCAGGGCAGGAAAGCCAGCTGCCCACCTCCATAATGATGGTACTTATCTACTGATTACAGATGCAAAATTAAATGTGCACGTTCTAGCAGGCATTGCTGGTCATGGTCAACACTGACTAGCTGCTTTGGTCTGAATAAGTCTGGTCCCTTGGGAGGATTATTAATAATTTTCAGGTTCCCAGTAGTGCCTCCCAAGTCATGGCCTACCTTAAAACTAGCCTTTTACCAATACATATTTGCTCATGGGAAATATTTTTAGAGATGCCGTTCGGTATTCAGCCCTCAAAAAGGTCCCCCCTTTCCAGCTTTCCTTCTCTCAATTATAGTACATGAGAGCTTTGATATATTCACATTCCTTAATAAAAGGCAAATAGCTCTAAGAAAAATGGTCAAAGGTCTTAGCAGTTCAGAATGAAGAAAAGATAGGGCACAGCCGGTTGAGGGCAAAGTCCTGCAGGAATGGGGTACCAGCTGGTAGCAGGGAAGGAAGCAACAAGAATGAAAAAGAAGAATTAAAATACACATATTGGAGGTCAGACACCAAAGGCTTACCTTGGTGAAGAAACTAGTTTAAGAGCCAGGATTTCTCTTTTTTACACTTCCTAAAATCCCACCACTTACCAAAGAGGAAGTGGGAGAGGCTTCCCCTGTTCTCCAATAGGTGCTGAGAGCTTCTATAGTGGGTGGCCTTTCCCCTTCCTTCTGCTGCCCTGCCCTACTGGACTTGTTTGGCCTTTTTTTTTTGTTACTCTTTTAAATTGCCATCTAAGTAAATGACATAAAAAACTGCCTATCTGATTTCAGAGACCCCTGCGAGGCTCCCTTGCCTCTTCTACCCTCACTGGAGCCTGAAATTGTACAATTACAACGACACGACTTACAGTGGGGTCAGACCTCTGAGAGCATTTTGAATCAGGCTCTAGCCAATTCAGGTGCCTTTTTTTAACCCTCTCTAGCAGATGAGTAGTCAATAGCAATTATGTTAGAAGTGAGGATCCCTACGGAAATGATTATACTTATTTTCAACTTCCCCTTCCTATTTCTGGATGAGTTTCTAAAATCTACCCTGAAAAGCAGGATTTCGTAAAAGAGAAATAGAAAGTATAAAGACAATGAGAAAGAGAGGGAAAAGGAGGACTTCTTACCCAGGTGGTAGAAGAATTTAAAGAGTCCAAGGGGAAGCCCTGAAGATGTTCTCCATGTGACCAACTATGCAGCAGAGGTTTCACTGTGGCTTGACCTGAAAGCTTTGGGGCACCTTCTAAGGTGTCTCATGATGAAGCAGTTGTTTTCAAAAAAGGTGAGAGGCATAGCTATGCTTCCATAAAAGGCCCACGGTGATTTTAGGTCATCTTCAGACAATTATAAATCTCTTATTCTTGCTACCCTTGAGGTGATCATTTTTCATCTTCTCTATTTCTTTGAATATCTAGTCTCATTGATCCAGATCACCTATGATACAAGAGGAAAAGGACAGAGAGAGAGACTACCGGTAGGCAGGGGGCAAAGTCACATGGAAGGATGACAGATGAAGACCCTGAAGTGGGCAGAGAAAGAGACACTCTGTGAGTATGAAAAGAGAGGAACAAAAGCAGAAACAGAGCCCATTTTCTACTCAGCCAGCCCCTCTTTAGGAAGGGAGCAGTCTGTAGAGATGCTCAGGTGTCCGTGAGCACTTTCATGAAGAAATCCTTTTTTTATCTCATTAACATGCTCATGCCCTACCTGGTTCACTGAGTAGCAAGACACAAATACCTCTTACAATTGCTGGTCTCAGGAAGGGTCCTAACATTCATTGTCTGGCCTAGTCCAAAAAGCAATTATTAAGTAATGTATTTCAGTAGCCTGAACCCAACTCATCTATGTGGGATGGTAAATTTGCTTATTTGCCCCAAGGATAATGCTAAACATGAGCAGTGAAGAAGAGACTTCCTTGCATTAATGAAAATCTTGATACTGTAGTTCTGTCTTCTAGGTTTTGAAACTAGGTTTCAAAATGATCACACCCCTGAATCTTTTGGGTCTGACTTGGTATTAAGTCATTTATAATTAGGCCTAAACTACAGCAAGCTTTCTATTTGTCTATGATTTATCCATGGCATCAGGCATCTTTAGGAAAGTAAGCCCTTTATATTTCTTTATCGGCAGAAACCTCATTAATTTGTTATGTTTTTTTTTTTCCCTGATAAGGCTCAAATTATTAGCAAGGTAATCTTAGAGTAAGTTTCAATCAGCAGCCTCACAAGGGGGAACGGTATGCAGGCAAGTGGAAACACAGGCCCCAGCCACCTGCACGGAAAGCCTTCTGCTCATTCTCCCGCACAATTCACAGTCTCCCGGGGAGAGGAGGATTAGGTTGAGCATGTTAATTCAGGACGGAATACAATGGCTTAAATCCTTAGGCAGTTCCATTCATACCTAGATACGGCAACATTCGCCATGCAGCAATCTTGTCAGCAAGGAGACATAATGCACAAAACTGTCATGAAATTATACACTGAAGCCAGTTTGTATTGGTGGCAATAGATTTTATGATAGAGCTCTCACCGAAGCAGGGCACATAATTTATATCTATCCCACGTCCCTCGCCTCTCCTTGAGAAAAGTCAGGAGGAAGGCATATTTGTATTCTGCTGTCCTCTGCCGAGGGTGTTTAACATGCTTATAGGCCAAATGAAACTGCTTTGTTTGTTATCTCCTGGCTTCCAGAAATAGTCAGCTCTGATAGTGTGCCACTGGAGTTGAGTTACCACATAATGATGTAATGGCCAGGGAGTACAGTGAAACCACAAATGTCCAAATGAATTGACACAATTTCCTGTAGAGGAAGCAATCTGAAAATAATAGGCAGAAATTCTGGCTCCTTTTACACTTAGAGGAGATGACAGTCATCACAGAAGGGGTGTCTAGGAGAGTTCTGGTTGATCCACAGAAGGGAATGCTTACAAATACCAGGCTTTCAAAAATAGATGGTGGACCCATCAAGTCTTCTTTATCTATCTTCTAGGAGAAAATTGGGAGCAGGCTTTGCTGAGTCCATAACAAACCCTGAGAATCACAGACCTTCCTGTTTAAGTCTGGGCATCATTTCAAGAGTTCCATGAGAGGATGATGAGTTCTTTCACTTCCTGTCCTTGCACCTGCCCTTTTCCTCTGCTTGGAACACTGGTGTTTCTTCCCAGCTGTTTTTCCTGTCTTCCCCTGCCCCACCCTGCCTCCTTCCCAGCCTTCGATTCACAGCTGAAACTTGGCCTCCATTGGGAAGCCCCCTGTGAAGAAGCCAGAATTTGGGGAAATCCTCTCCTTGTGCTTTCTCAGCAGGTTCCTCACTTGTTTCCTCTTAGAGCACAGCCCTCTCCACTTGACTGGGAGCTCTCTGAAGGTAAGCACTGTGCTTTATTCATTCACTTTTCTATCTCCAGGAGCCTTCCCAATGCCTGGCACAGGGGAGAGGCTCAATCAATATTTACTGAATGTATATTAAAAGGAGAAATCCAAATTATGGGGATTTACTTTGTTATTGAAATGTGTTATTTGGGGATTTCTTTTTTAAGACCACAAAGATGTCTACACACACTCTCCAGCAGACATAAGCTTCTGAGTATGGCCCTCTTTGCTGGATGTTCTATTTGCCTTTTGGGGTATCCTCTTGTACTCATTGGTACCCTGTTCTGTGCCCTGGGAGGCTGACCTCCCAGGTGGGATCCCAAGCACTGTGCCTTCTGGCTTTCAGTTGGATTCAGCCAATGAAGGGCACTGTTAGCAGATGGAAGATGGGAGGAGAATGGGATACAGACATTTACCACCAGCCCCATCCCCACTGCCTCCCTGGTGGGTTGACTCTGTATTTCTATTAAAAAGTTGTGGTCCTTTTGACAGTCTTCTACAGCTCTGTGCTAACACAGAGGCTTTGCTTCCATGGAAGCCTAAAGGTAGTAATAATTCCCTTCCATGATTGGGTACAGGTGGCTTCATCATCCCTGATAGATTTCCCTTAACCTGTAAATATCTTGGTAAAGCTCCACTCATTAAATTCTCCCTAATTACTCGGTTTGAGAGTTGTCATCTGTTTTCTGCTGGGACACCAACTGACATGCTTTCCTTCCCTGATTCTGCCCATCTGCCATCATGAAGAAGGGACCATGGTGAACAAAAGAGACCACACAAAGGCCACAAAGGCAGTGTCACTAACACTATATCCTCTCACTATAGTGGGTGGGCTCCATCATCACTTGTTGAGACCACCACTCATGCCTTCTAAAGACCCCCTTTGGCTTCCTCTTTTAGAGGAAATAAAACATTAAAAACTCTTGAAAGGATGCTTACTCACCTGCCTTTTATTTTTCATTCAATGAATGAGTATTGAGACTCTGTGTTTGCCTTCCAGATACAGTGTAAATGAGACAGGCCAGGTATATTACCTCATGGAGTTTATAGACTGATAGGGAAATCAGACCACAAATAAGACATATGATTTATAATTGTAGGAAATGGTATAAGGGAGAAATGCATGGTGCCAGCATATTTCAGAGAATATCCTATAGTTCATACATAAAAAATATTTCTTATATAGATTTACATACTTAAAACATTGAATAGACATGAGTTTGAAATGTGATTACAAGTGCTTTGCATTTTTATTTAAAAGCCTAGGACATTCTGAGACGCCCTCTAAACTCCAAGTGCATGGAATCTCCTGGTTTCGTGTCAGCTCCGCAGGACATGAGTATACTTCATCTGGTGCCCACAGAGCTGGGCTTATCCACCTGTGGTTTGGAAGCTTGGTCAAGTACAATCAGATTGCTGGTAGATAAAGTGATATAGTTCCCTTAAAGGGCATTACTGCTAATGAATCTTTATGATATGTTTGTTTCCTAGTTCAAAGGAACAATTTTAGAAACCCAGAACAATGTATTATTGTCCACTGTTCTAAGGAGATTGTTATCTAAAATGGTGTTGTAGGAAGTTCCTTCTAAAACAGCATGATGCAGTGACCACGGCAGGAGTCATCCATTTATTCAAGGAACATCTGTTGAATGCCTGCCATGTGCCAGCTCTGACATAGGCATAGGGCAAGTAGAAGCGGACACAAGGCAGGCAGGTCCTAGAGGAGTTTACATTTTAGTTGAAGAGCTTGTCCACAATTTGGGGAAGGGGAAGAAGCAATTCTCAGAAATGCAAGCGTCCTAACCTTGAGCAATATTAGGTGGGAAAAATGCCTTCTCTACAAAGTTCCGTGGAGCCTGATGCTTCCATAGAACACAGGCCCCTGCTTCCACCGCTGCCCCTCCGGCATATGACACCTCTTCCCTTCCAGGTGCCATCAGAGAGCACTGTAACCTGTGTTCAGCCAGGTTGTATTAATGAATGCATAACTGAATGAACCCATGCTGACCCACATCTCCTCAAGATGGAGCTGTGAAGGGCACAACCGCCATCTTGTCAGCGAGGCCCTCCAAGCCAACACCTATGAGAGGAGGTGGTTCTACTTTGGTTCCAACAACACAAAAAAGGCAACTTTCTACTCGCCCAACCCATCTTCAGAAACATCTAGCCTGTCTGAAGCTGGGTAACTAAAGCTCAAGAAATACAAAATCCAAGATTTCCCTTCAATTCTTGGAGACTCTCTTCTGGCTCAAAAACACATGGCCGGCAGCAGGACACCACAAACAGACACCTATGCTTTTGCCAGACTCTAGCCTCCTTCTGGCACCTTCCCTACCCCTTTGCTGGGGTTCCCCAACATACGTGCCTGGTACTTCATGTTACATTCTCCATTGTAATCCCCCACTATTTGATCTTTGAACCTCTCAACCTCAACTCTTCTGTCTCACACCATTTGCTCATGGCTCTGCTATTTGTGGCTGAGAATACAGGTGTTCATGGAATACTTCTCAGAAACAACTAGCTTCCAGAAGTTTCTGAAGACCAATGCACAGTGAAGTATCTCTAATCCTATTTTTTTGCAATGTATTCTGACAGGTGGCATTGGAGGTTAAAATTTTAAGTTCAAACTTTTGGTAGCTCAGTGACATTACTGTAGGTCTTGTCCAGGATGTGGGTAAAAAGGCATTAAAACATCTCTGCCCATCTTATGTTCTCTCATGTTGAGAAATTGTGATGCAGTGAGGGGAAAAAAAAAGAGCACTACTTTGTGTCACACGGGACTTGATTCCTATTCCTCACTCTGCCCCTGGCCCAGGGCCTAGGGCCTCAGCAGTTTTGGATCTCAATTTCCTCATAGCACTCCTTTACAATTATGATTTGATACGTGTGAAATAAATTCCCAGGACATAATTCTTTAGAGTAAGTCTTAAAGTATTTTAAAACCAAAGGAAAATTGATTTTGTATCAGCCGGTGGTTTCTTCATTATCTGGCCTTGTGAGAATAGCCCGGGTATCATTGAGAAATAGAACTGTGCATGCGCAGACACACAGAGACCTGAGGATTCTGTTGATCATTTTTCTCAAGGTCTTGCTTCATGAGGACTCTTTCATCTCTCTTTCCTAAGCCCCTTTAGGAAAGAACTTGGAAGATCAGCTGCATGAGCAAATATTAGCATAGGCTGAGAATCCAACGCGAAAAGAGGGTCTATCCTAGCACGAAGCAAGGCATGAAAACATTTTCAAGCATTTTGTGATGATGATGATAATGACAACACCATGTATTTCTCCCAAGAAGTTCAAAGAACTTCATAGGCCTCACATCAATCATCCTTGCCACTTCCCCAAAAGGAAGGAAAGGGCAGGCACTGATATGATGTAAATGGCAGCAGCAGAGTGAGCCATCACATCGAATGAGAGCCTTATACATTGTTCATTGTCACTTGTAACCATACAGCAACTACACTGAAAGTCAGGGAGGGGATGTGACCCGGTCTCAGGTCAGAAGCTACATCTCTGGGCAAGTAGGTGCACCTGAGTTTTGTAAATGGCACTTTGGACAATGATTTATTACTGATTATGGCCTGTCTAGTCTCATGTTTTCAAGTCATATTTTGCTGTCCTGATGTTGTTTACGGAATAAAACCTGGTTTCCACAAACTAGTGATTATTAGATTTCCCCTTAAGCTTCTGATTGTCATCTGTATAAACAATTACAGTAATGCTCTTCATAATATTTTGGTCAATGATGGACTGCATATATATCAGTGGTTGTATGAGATTATAACGGAGCTGAAGAATTTCTGTTACCTAGTGATGCCCTAGCTATCAAAATGTCGTATCGCAATGCATTACTCACATGTTTGTGGTGATGCCGGTGTAAACAAGCCTACTGTGCTGCCTTTGTACAAAGTCTGACACATACAATTATGTGTAGTACATAATACTTGATAATGGTAATAAATAACTACATTCTGGTTTATGTATTTATTACATGATATTTTATTATTTTTTTAATGTTTATTTATGTTTTGTTTTTTTTTTTTTGCTTTTGACCACCACACCTGGCTAATTTTTTTGTATTTTTAGTAGAGACAGGGTTTCACCATGTTGGCCAGGCTGGTTTCAAATTCCTGACCTCAAGCGATCCACCTGCCTCAGCCTCCCAAAGTGCTAGGATTACAGGCATGAGCCCGGCCTTTATCATTATTACAGAATGTACTCCTTCTACTTATTAAAAAAAATTAACTGTAAAACAGCCTCAGACAGGTCCTTCAGGTGGTATTCTAGAAGAAAGCATTGTTATCCTAAGAGAAGGCAGCTTCATGTCTGTTATTGCCCCTGAAGGCTTTCCAGTGGGACAAGATGTGGAGGTGGAAGACAATGATATTGATAATCATTCACCACTCACTCATTGACTCACCCAGAGCAATGTCCAGTCCAGCAAGCTTCATTCATGGTAAATGTCCTATATAGGTATATCAATTTTTATCTATTAGATCATATCTTTGCTATACCTTTTCCATGTTTAGATATATTTATATATACAAATACTTACCATTGTTCTAAAATTGCCTACAATATTCGGTACAGTAACTTGCTATACAGGTTTGTAGCCGAGGAGCAACGGGCTATGCAATTTAAGTTGGTATAAGCACATTCTGTGATGTTTGCACTAAGACAAAATCGCCTAATACCACATTTCTTACAGTGTATCCCTGCTCTTAAATGATGCACCATTGTTCAATTTTTCGTCTAAAAGAGAGTGAACCAAAGAGCTTCCCATCCTCATGATCCTTTAGCAAATAGATAAGACAAAGCCTTATCCTGTATTTCACCACTTAGATTTCTTCCAGGGTTTCTCTAGCTTAAATATCTCCCTCTCTGCTCTGTCTCTCACTCCCTTCTGTCCTTGTATTTCCTATTTTTTCCTCATTATTAAAAATTAAATTCCTATTCTGTGCTCTAAATCATAGCCCCACAAATGCACATGTAATTCCAGTTTAAAATGTAAATAAATAGCCTTATCCCTGGAAGCTGCAGTTGTCCTAATGTCTCTACCATTATCAACATTTAACGAGTTCTAAGAAGTTCAGAACACAGTACTTGTCAAAGAAAGCTGAAGCAAGCCATGCACTCAGGTCAGTCTGCTTTTTGAAATAAGTTGGTGTGGCCCAGGTTGGAAAAAGGGAACAAAACAGTGGGTCAGAGTGGGCCAAATGACTCATCGGGGGGAGAAAAGCATGAAGCCAACAGAGGAGACATTTCCAGAAGATTGAGAAAAGACAGCTCCCCAATTTGTTAATGCTGGTTAAAGCCGTTTCGTTACTTGTTAAGGGTAGAAGTCAGTCTATTGAGGGTTACAAAAGTTCAGAGTGAAGACCCAGAAACACTGGGTGGAGGCCACTTTGCTTAAACAAACAAACAAACAAACAAAAAGTGGCATGAAGGAAATACAGCAGCTAAGAATATTCCAAGGTCAGAAGAAAAGTTCCCTCCCAGGTAAAGATTTCCTGAGTGGGAAGGAAGAAAGAGGAAACAAATAAGCAAGGACACGACCAACAAAAACAAAAACGCCATCTTTATTTTTTCAGGTTATATTTTGTTCCCAGTCTGTTTCCTGAGATACATCTAAAAATGAAAAAGGAAGCTTGAAATAGAATTCACTACACTTTTTAGACGACAATATAGATGTGTAATGAATGCATAGAGAGGAGCAAATAGGCTCCCCCCCTCCACACACACACTCACACTCACACACACTCAGCTCTCACGCCGGAGTCCTTCAAGTAGGGGGATTTCAGAGAGACCTCGAAGACATCTGCCTTCTAGTCTGAGAATACACGATCTAATTTCCAACACATCCACTTTGAGAACTCCTGGTTTTCAAAGCAGTAACTGATCACAGTGGAAAAACCAGGCAGTCAGGGATTCAGGGGCAGCCATACAACTGCCTCCCAGGGAAGTACTTCCCCTGAAGACCTAAGGGTAACGGATGACAGCTCATTTCCCATTCACTGTACAGCTGAAGAACTAAAAACTCCACTGTCCCAGGTATTACTTTTCCTAGAAGTGCAGCTAGAAGCTACAAAATGAGAGACTAGCACGGACTCCTGAAAATCATGTTTCTCTAGAAAGCAGCTCTCTGCACTCAAGGAAACTGCTTCAGTTCAGCACATCTGTCAATAAGCGTTAACTCTTATTGGGCACTTAAAGTTTATATTTTTAAATCAATTCTTTTTACAAAAAAAAAATGAATTATTCAAAACAGCTACTTTTGAGTCTGGACTCCTCGACACCCTGGGGACACCAGGCTCTGGATTAGCTCTAGGAGAATATTTTGGCACTTGGTAATTATGAGCAAATCTTATGACTCATCAATACGCATCACTTTAATGATGTCCTCTTTCAAGTAATTTCTTCTAAGAAGTGAGGCACCTTACTCAGCTGCAGTTGAGGGCACACTACTATGATACATATTAATTCAGTGTCCCCATCAAGGACACTGACGGGGCTTTTCTGTCCCTTAGTTGCCCGTCCATAGGGCAGTAATGGGGAAGAGCTCTGAGCAATTAGCATTCAAGGCTTCCTCCTATATCCTGGAAAGGTACAACAAATTGATCAGATAGTAAATTAGGCTTTTGTTAAATCCACTCAGTTTGACAGTAATGGTTAAATTCAAAACTAGATCATCAATAGCATTGAAAAGTAAGTTGACTATGTCACTTTGATGTGCCATGGGCTGCCATGATCTTTGGGGAGCAAATACAGTATTCACCATTTCATTCCAAAAGATGCTTTTATAATTGCGTTTAAGTTACTTTAAGGCCTAGCTACTTATTTGGTGAAACTGAACAAAAGTACCTGGTGGTTCAGCATGCTAATGAGCTAAGTTTACACTGAGGTAACTAGGTGCCAATGTAAGTCACCATGGCTACAAAATTAATCTGGCACTCCAGAAACCAGGGTTTGCAGAGTCATTATAAACAACAATGTTGCTCCCATAACAAAAGTCATCCATTCCACATGGTTCAATGGGAACAACTGTGCAAACAGAATCCTATAAGAGCTTATAAGTCTAAGGCTTAGTTCTGCAGCCAACTATAATTTGAAGTGTGGTTCTCTGGTTTCCAAAAGTAACTACCTCTGTCATCCTTTTCAGACCCACCCAAATTACAGCTTTGGCTGTGAAAAAGGGTTGGGAGAATGACTGCATAGTGAGAAAAGTGTATTTTTTGAAAGGTAATTGCCCTATTTGTTGGTTCTGCTCCATATCTGGCCTACAGAGTCAAAATATATTAAAATGTCCTAAGGCAGCCTCATTGAAAAGTTGAACCATGCAGGGCTCATGCCTTTTACTAGCTGGAGACATATGCTCCAAATGCCAGATCGTATTTTAGGAAGATGCTAACATTGTTCCTCAAATATTCTCCAAGGGGAAAGGAAACGCTTTCCACAAACTCCGCCTTTGCTGAGGGCTGCCTCCAGGAGGGGGTATTCCCTACTTCTTTCAGACCTTAGTACTTCCTCTGGGACGGAAAAAAATTCCTACTGTTTCAGAAGGGTTGCCACAAAAATTTATATGCACTCTTCACAAAGCATCAGGTGACAGAATATCTCTATTTCATTCATCAATTTATTCAACAAGTATTTATTGAGAGCCTACTATGTACGAAAGGTGATTTTAGGCACTTCACATATATCACTGAAAGTCCTGATGGAGCTGACTTTCATGGAAGGGGCCAGCGGGAAAACAGATAAAAACAGACATAATAACTAAAATATATAATACATCAGTAGGTGATAAAAGCTAAGGAGAAAAGTAACAGAAGACAGATATGGAGATGAGGTATGTGGAGCGAGAGGTAGTTAACAAGAGGACAAGAGGAATTGGGTATTCTGGCTTATTAATAGGCCTCTTTGAGAAGGTGATATTTCAACAAAGGCTTGAAGGAGGTGAGGGAGTTAGTGATATTGATGGTTGGAGGATGGTCATTTAGGCAGAGGGAACAGCCGCCAATGAAAAAGCCCTAAGTCAAGAGCATGCCAATCATATTTGAGAAAGTTGGGGAGGCCAATGTGAACCCTGCCAGGTGAATACAAGGGAAAGAATGGGGGTAGGAGATGAGATAAAAGAATATAGTAAGTACACAGATCATGTGGGGCTTATAGACCACTGATCTTCAACTTTCAAGTGTATATACATTAATTGAGATCATGTGAAAAGGAAAGTCATATCCACTTGGTCTGAGGCAGAGCTTCTGTATCTCTAATCTACTGCCTCTGGTGCTGCTGCTGCCTGGAACATATTTTGAGCAGCAGGATTTCTGACCATTGTAAGGGACTTTTACTCTGAATGCAGTGAGGATCCACTGAAAGCTTATTCCAAGTGTTGAGAATAGACTGTGGCCAGGGAAGAGAAATTGGGAGACCAGTGAGGAGACTACTGTAATAAAGGCAAGAAAACAGGAGGACTTGGGTCAAGAAAGTGTCAGTGGAAGCAGTTAGACTATGGACATGTTTTGAAGATATAGCTTTCATAGTCTTCTGATGGACCAGAAGTTGTGTGTGATAGAAGGAGAAGAACCAAAATTATGCTGAAGTATTTGACTAAAGCAGCAGAAAAAAGACTTGGCAATCAACTGAAATGGGGAATGCTGCAAGTGAGACACAGTTTGGGAGGTAGGTTAGGAATTTTCATTTGTCCATAATACATCCGGTGATGTTAAGGAGGCAAAATTTGGAACCTGGAAGAGAGAGCTGAACTGGAGATATGAATGTGGCAGTGGTTGACATAAGATATTTGAAACCATGAAACTGGATGAGATCACCAGAGAGTGAATGCACATAGAAAGGAATAGACCAATCGTGGCCCTGTGGTACTCCAACTGGCTCATTTCCTAGTGTTGCTCTAAGAGAGTCTCTTGCCCCCAGGAAAAAACATAGAGGAAGCCTCGAAAGGGAATTATTTTTCAAATTTTGCTGGAAGCAGTTCCTGTGGACTGAGTGTTTGGATTCTCCTCCAAGTCTCCCATACCATATCTCACTCATAAAAGTAACGAGACCACACTGTCCCTTTCGCAATGACTTGTGGACAAATGCAGAGTGGGTATAAAAGTACAGTTTTCCACCCTCTAGAATTTCAGTTTCTATGGTGGAGCTGCATCCCTCTTCAAGGATTATCCTGTGAATGGTCAAAGACTTGGAGTCCCTATATGATTTGTTGAAACAGGTCCAGGGCAAACATCCATTTGAGGAAGCAGCACAAACATTTACTAATGCATTCAACAATGAGCATTATAGTGAATAAGTACTTGCCTAAACAATGTAGAAGTGACAGAGAAGAAACACCTACGAATCTTACCCATATGACTGGTTTGGTATCCTAAACTGCTGAGCTTAGCTTGATATGCTTCAAGAAAAACAAATTACACACACACACACACACACACACACACACACACACACCATCTATTGCCCTTGGGAATCTATCTTGGATCAACCTCTCAAACCTGCTCATTCCATCTGGCCAAGCTTCTGTTGCAGATTTATTCCTTTGGTACCCTTCTTTTCTCTAACTGCTACCCTGTTAATAGGAGTTTAGATTGCTTTTGATTGGTCTGCTTTCCTGGAATACATGGTTCCATTCTACCCATGCCTAAGGCCGGCTGCAGTTCCCAAGACTGAGGAAGGGCAAAGCTGTAGGCTCTCTGCTTATTTAGGACTACAGACGGTTAGGTACTCTCCTCAAGGAAATTGTAGTGGAATAGAGATTAGCATTATAAGATTGCATGACAAATCAGCCAGAGTATATACATATGTGAATATACATTTTGATGTATACACAGAAGTGGGCTACTAGTAGCATAAACATTAACATTATAATGTAACTTATAGATACACGATACATATGTATCACAGATACAAATCCATTCTGCCTGTGTTCCATCTCAGATGATGGGGGTCACTTTTTTTCAGGGGAGAAGACTGTTATTCCCCAATATCCACCCAAAGGTTAAGTGTGTGCCCCATAATTTCCCCATTTCTATTAATAGTTCACTCGGGGTCTTTCACCCATGAATTTACCTACACCTTTTCAGAAGCTATTGACAGTTGAGAACGTACCTCCTCCTGGGGGTAATGACAGCGTTTTATGCATCACCGGGGAGTGACAGTGCAAAAGGTATCTGTTGAGGCCTGCCTTGGTTTGTGCTCTCACGGCCACCTCTCCCACACATTTCTCCCACCTACAGACTAATCCCTGCCCCAGGATCTAGCACCAATCCTGTCTTTAATCACAAGGACTTAAAGATATGTGCTTCAACAGTTAGTTGACTCAGAGGCAAATCACCATAGTCACCAATTCTGTCAGACTGTATGAACCAGTTCTATAAATGAGCCTGTGTCTTGTTTCTGAGATCAGCTTCCCACCTTGTGCCCCAGTGGTGGCTTCACAGTCTTTGTCTTGGTCCTTTGCATCCAGGTCCCCAATGTGGTAACTGTCCAGGATTCTAGGCCTTTTAAGAATAGTCTCAGCCATTATTCTTCTCACATCTAAAGCATCTGCCTGCAAAACGGGAATCCCTTCCCCAAACCCGGAATTGCCAGTGTCTCCTGACGCTGCCTGTCTACATGTCTGTCTGCATGATGATCCTATATTTCTGCACTCTGCCCACCTGTCAGGACTACACAGATACTGGGCATCTGACCCTTTACACTCGTTGCCTCCTGGATCCTGTTGTTGATGGTTTAACTGTGTGGATATTGCGTGCGATGCATGGTCATTTTCTCTATCACGAGCACACGTGCAGGAGAAATAAAGAATATTAATCTGAGCCACTGCTTACTGCTCTGTAGATCACAACTGCTCAGTTGAAGAGGATACCATATGCAATGTGGGAAAGGTGCAGCAAATCACAACATAAATAGCACCCTCTAGAGTTGTGCTGTGCAGCACACCTGATGGTAACCATTGCTGGATACCCTAACAGCACATCTAAAGCACTGCACTTGTAGCTAGTGAAGTAGTGGTCAGCATATGTATTGGCATCAGCATTTACATGTGCGAGTGTTGACTAAAAGTTCAACACACTTTAATTACAGCCTAAAATCAGGGTCAGATTCAAAGGAAAAAAGTGAGGCAATATGCCTAACCTCGAACACTTGGCATTTAAATAATGTAACAGTCAATAAGACTAAAACTTTTTCTCACCGAGGTCAGGCAAGCTGCTTTCCCAGGAGAGGTGGTGCAGTCCTAAACAATGCAGTGCACATTTCAGACTGCAATGGCTCACACAGCACATGTGGCCTGAGGGGTGCCAAAAGCCCTTCTTGCTTTCAATGATCTCCTACTCCCATCTACCAGAGATCCTAGACTCCTCATCATTAAAGTCAAATTTTAGGATTAATTGGAATCCTACTCAGCTCCCTTGATTTCCTCTCTACCTCTCCAAAATACTGTTATCTTGGAAACCTATTAGGTATTCATCTTAACAGAAATCACCATTGTTGTCTTAATGAATCACATATAAGTTTCTGAAGGGATAGATTACAGGCCAGCTCTATGGAGGAGGGAAAGGAGAGACAATAATGTCAAGATATAGGTGAAGCCTAATACATGTGGCAGGATGGGGTAGTGAAAACTGATCTGAGAAGCAGGAGATGTGGGATCCAATAGAGGTTATATGGCTGGCCAACTGTGCAATCCTGGTCAGGTCATGCTACATCTCTAGGTGTCTGCCCTTTCAACTGTAAAGATGAAGGAATTAGGTTAGATGATTTGTGAGCACTTGCCACTGTTAAAATTGTAAACTATAAATCTGGGAAGTTGAAGCTTTTTCTGCATGAAGTGCCAGGGTGGTGATCTTCAAACGGAACAAGGACACAGATTAAACTGATGCTGAAGGAATTCCCAACAAGTATGAAGAATTGCCCCAAACCAACTCCACCTCCTTCACAATTCTCCCCAAGGCAGCCCTGAAAGAAGAACACTTAATTGCAAAGCAGGAGCTCCAACAACAGCATGTGTAATTGAAAAGGTGGTTTCATGGGCACCATTGAAAACTGAAGGAAATTTGAAACTTTACATGTTGGCATTCATTCAGAAGGTGGCACTTGTGAATACCTATTATACATGCAGATTTTCATCTCATAAATTAGGTGATAATGTACTTTGTTAATTCTAGCAAGGTATTAATATCACATTAATCTAAGTCATAAAAATAAAGTATTTATGGATCTTATTCATCCCTTTAAGAACCAAGTGCCATATGGAAGGTAGTGTTGAAGGAGATGTGAGGTCCATAGATGAGTCTCCCTGCTTCCATTCAAGGAGAAGCATCACCACTCTTCCAGGCCCACTACACTCCCTGCCCTCCATGCTTAGCTCAAGCCCCCTTTCTCCACAAGCAGCCCCTGTAAGCTCACCCACAGTCTCTGCTCTTCCTGATTTCCTGTGGCACTTACTGCTGCACCTCACACTGCACCTTTGCATTCTGGCCGTCTTATGTTGTTTGGTAATTATCTAATATATGCAAGTCTTGACATTCCAACTGAATTGAAAACTCCTTTAGACCAAGATCCCATGATACATTTCTCCTTTATCTCTGCAAGGACTGGGTGCTGACACATATTTGGTACTCCACATACGTATATTGAACAAGATTAATTTCATAGCCTTTTGAGAGTCTACTATGGGCCAGGTTGGGAGAGACAACAATAGATTACAGCAGTGGTCCCCAGCGTTTTTGGCACCAGGGACTAGTTTCTTAGAAGACAATTTTTCCATAAACTGGGGGGCAGGGGAAGATGATTTCAGGATGAAACTATTCCACCTCAGATCATCAGGCATTAGATTCTCATAAGAAGGGTGCAATCTATCTCCCCTGCACGCAGAGTTCACAATAGGATTCTTGCTCCTATGAGAATCTAATAACACAGCTGATTGACAGGAGGCGGAACTCAGGTGGTAATGCCTGCTTGCCGGCCACTCACCTCCTGCTGTGTGGCCTGGTTCCTAATAGGCCATGGACTGGTATGGGTCCATGGCCCAGGGGCTGGAGACTCTTGGACTACAGAATCTCAGTCTTAAAAGCATTTATGAAGGAGAAGGAAAGACAGAGATGTTTATAATAATCACTAAGGTGGAAGAGCCATGACAAATAAAAGAACGAAATATTTTGCAACCACGAAGGAGAGCAATACATTTTAAATGATGGGCTGAGGCAGTGGTGGTCAAATGTTGGTATGCATTGGAATCACCTGGAGAGTGCATGTTGCAGAGCTCCATCTCTAAAGTGTTACTCAGTTTGGATATGGCTTGAACATTTGCATTCCTCACTAGTTCCTAGGTGATGTTGATGTTCCTAGCTCAGGGGCAATACTTTGAGAACTATTGGACTAGGGACAGATAGGCCTGAAATAACAAACGGCATTTCAGCAGCTATTTTCATCTTTTTATTTTAAATGAGTGGAAGAGGAGACTGCCAAGTAAACAGGATGCGTAAAGGTATAGAGATATGAAAGCAGCCACATTGTTTTGTGACAGAAAGTAGCTGTATGGAGATACAAGGCTACCAGAATTCGGGGGCAATATTTTGGAGGCCTTCAATGTCACAGTAGGGAGCCTGGATTACTTATTAGGTTATAGAGAATATGGGGAGTGGAGAACATAGATTCCAAAAAGGGGCTGACAACAGGAGGCAATGGCAGAATGGACTAGAGGGTTTGATAATTAAGCCACTAGACCAAGCTGTCTTTATTAAGCGGAAACCAAAATAGAATTGAGACATGTGTTCTTCCAAAAGCCACTCCATATGCTTCTGGAGTTTATCTGAGTAAGCAGGACAAAGGCCCCCGTTCAGTCACAGTGTAGAGTTTTGAAATTCTGCTTTTATTATCACACACACACAAACACCCAGGTATACCAGAATTTAGCAAATGCTTCCTCACTCATCTGTTTGAAGTAGGCTGTAGCTCTGAATTAAGATTTAGCCTGGTGCTAGCTGTATGGGTGTGGAAGCACTACCAGATTCCCAGGATGAGGTGATTCTCTCAGCTCAAGAGGTGTCCAGAATAAAACCTGACTTACCAAACGGAGCTGAAGAGGAGGAAAACGGTATCAAGCCTGCTAATGGGACTCTGTTTGAAAAAAAAAAATACTGAGTTTCAGTTCTGTCTCCCAAAAAAAAAAAAAAAAAAAAAGCAGACATATAGTGCCAGACACTGTTCTATACATTATTTACTACTCACAAAAGGAATGCTTATTATCTCTGTTTTATAGATGAGAAATCCAAGACATAGATAAGTCAAGAAAGACAAGATCACAAAGCTCGTAAGAAATGGAGCCAGTGTTTGAATTCAGAAAAGCCAAGAATCAGCATTTATGCAGTTAGCCACTACACTATGTGTGTACTCTCTGCGGGGTAGCAATCCTGAGGTTACACTTGCATTTGAAACATAAAGTCCTGATTTGTCTTATGCCTTCTTGTCGTCTGTCCTCTTTTCTTTTCTTACTTCTTTGCTTTCAAATTATTGAGCATCTATGATGTGTCAAGCACTGCACGCAGATTGAAATTGCTTTTAAAAAGTTGAGCCAGGCTGGGCGCGGTGGCTCAAGCCTGTAATCCCAGCACTTTGGGAGGCCGAGACGGGTGGATCACAGGGTCAGGAGATCGAGACCATCCTGGCTAACACGGTGAAACCCCGTCTCTACTAAAAAAATACAAAAAACTAGCCGGGCGAGGTGGCGGGCGCCTGTAGTCCCAGCTACTCGGGAGGCTGAGGCAGGAGAATGGCGTAAACCTGGGAGGCGGAGCTTGCAGTGAGCTGAGATCCGGCCACTGCACTCCAGCCTGGGTGATAGAGCGAGACTCCATCTCAAAAAAAAGTTGAGCTAATAAACTATTCTAAGCAGAGAAATAATTCTAGTAGTGAATTACATATGTGGGCAGCACACAGGGTTTTCAAAAAAAATCAACCACTCCGTGGGGCCATCCTCTTGGAGTGTAGCTCTGGCTACACTTGCAACTTAATAAAATTTCAGGACTTTATCCCCAGCCTTGTTTAGTTTCTTATCACAAACCATACTGAACATTTTGCAATGCCAAACAGGATCCAAACCCCCCTGGAAGAAGATAAAGAGGGCTTTTATATAGTTTTTTGGGGAAAAATATCTTAAAAACACATTCATCTGAATTCTTTCAATTCTCCCCTGGAATGCTAACCTTTATTTGCAGTTTGTGAGATTCCTGTCAAAAGCTTGTTGTAGCCTGAGGTTTAAACCAGAGAGAATCTGACTTGGTCCTGAGGCGGGTACCTTTGTAGCTTTCTAATCTCTCTCTCTGAAGTTCACGGGCTTTTAAGAGAGGTTGGTGATGTTCCCTGAAGAGGACTTTCTGTCATTTCATGGGCAGGATTGCGTGGTTATGATATTAAGAACTGAAGTTTAAATCTCTTTACGTTTTCCTTAATTGCCATTATTGGCCTAATTGCAGGTACAGGGCTCAAAGAGAAAGCACTTCCCTTGCCATCTGCAGCCCGAAGGTACTTGAACCAAACCGAATCTGTTCAGGATGCAAAAGACACTTTAGCATATGCAGAGGCCCGAAATGGCTTTATAGACCCAAATCCTTTTAATAAGCGTAAGACAGGCCTGAATTTATTTAAATGTCTAATTCTAAATGTACGTATGCCTGGTAGTAATGTTTACCATCTGTCTGACACTGCCTGTTGAGGTAATTGTCAAGCTACAGTATGACATATGGTGCACATATTTGGACCTTAAATATAACAGCCTTGGCATGAAACAATTGGAAACCAAGATTTAATCTTTGGTATCATTCAAGTTGGAGTTGAACAAACAGACAGTTCTGGGCTATTACTGTTTTCTTCCTTTATGATAAATACTCCTCCGTAGGCATGCCTGAGAACAACACTGGAGTGGCAGGCCTAGTTTCAATGCACTGCCTTTTTCTTGCTCTGGCTCTGGCACTTAGAAACCCAGTTGGAATGGCAATTCTGCAGTGGGGGCCAGAAGCTAGTCCCCGACTCAGGCAGCATCTGGTCTCAGCCAAGGAATATAAGCCGGGGGGCGGGGGGTCCCACTTGAGAGCCCAGAAGAGCTATTGCCTTGGAAGGAAAAGGCAGATCAAGGCAATAACAACAACTGAAACTCTTCTTTCTCCTCTGTATTCTATTTTTCTACCTTCTCATTTAGTCTCCATTCTGTTTTATTTCCCTATTTAGTTTTCCTATCACCAGGCCAAATATGGTGGAGTCCGTGGAAAGGAGGAAGACAGGGTAGAGGCTGACAGCTCCATAAGTCCCCTAATGCCCTGGGGAAATGCACATGGCTCGAAGAGATGAGAACAACACCCTTTTCAAGTTATTTTGGTTAAATGATAGAGACCCTAGAGTGACAAATAGCTCAGGCAGTGCTCCCTTTTTTCTTTAAATACTAGCAGCACTGTAGCATTAGATACAGCTGTGTAGATGCCTAAAGCCTGACTTGAAAGACCCACTTTATGCTTGGATTAGAGGATGAGTGTAGCTATTGTCGTTGCAGTCGCTGTCTGGATCTAAAGTGATGTAAATATGGCAACAGGAATAATGTAACTCTTGCAGTAATGTTACTAAGAATGTGGTCAATACCTCTTCTCAATGGGTATGGCACTCCATACAATAATAGCTTCCAATGTAAAGTCAACATAGACACTCTTTCTTAAACCCTGCTTCTATCCCTCTACTGCACTGTCTTTTATTTATAAAATGAGGCACTGGGGGATGAGCAAGGCAGTCGATGATGGGGTGTGTGTGTGTGTGTGTGTGTGTGTGTGTGTATAAATGCCCATGTAGTTTAGGAGGCCTTGAAGACTAAAATAACAATACACTAGGTCAGTCGCCAAGGTAATTTAGGCTTGGATTTTCCCCCAGCCTGAAATGACGACTTGATTCTATATTTTGGTATCCTGCCAAGTTCTGTATTTAAGCCTCAAGCTTAACATGTCCTCTGTTCCTAATTAGCAACAAGGCTAAATTTAGCAAAGGTTTATCCCATGCCACCACAGACACAAAACGACACTAAAGTCTAACATGAAGACACGTTACTTGATGGATTTAGGAAAAGGCAAAACAAACCAAAAGGTGCCTCTCTAAGATCAGATGGCCTGGGATGCTAAGCATTTCTGAAGCACAGGGATAAAACTGACCTTGTGTAATGTTTAAATTTTGACACAGGAAATTTTCTCCCTGGAGGCCAGAGTACATATTGTAGCAGTGAAGGGTTATACTCTCTGAGAGGCCTGGCCCTGGGGAAACAATGAGAAGAGGGGTGAGATACATTTCTCATGCTCTCCCACTCCCCTTTGGATTCCCACTGCTCTCCTGCCCCGACTTTGTTCCTCGGGTAGAGTTTCCAGCAGATCAAAATCCTCCAGTGCATTACCACCTCCACCCCCTGACTTCTCCACACCTTCAGACTGGAGTTTCTCTGCAATCACATCCCACACTCAGCCTTTCCTCCTGATTGGCCCCTCAACCTCCCTAGTGCTTCTCCCTGGCTCTCACAGCGTGTTATTTTTCAAAATTTCAAATCTACAGAAGAGCTGCAAGAATAATATGATAAAGGATGAGCCAGTTATAACCTTCGCCTTGAGTCACCAGTTTTTAGCATCTTGCTGTATTAACTTTATTTTTCCTTTTCTCTTTCTGTATGTGTGTATATATGTACCCATATGGTATATGTGATATTTTCATTATTCTTGCTGAACCATTTTAGAGTCCATTAGACACTGACTCTCTCCTCCTAAGTATCTTTGCATGCATATCCTAAGAACAAGGATGTCAGCTAGATAACCTCAATGACAATCATAACACTTAGAAACATTACATTAACACTGTACTCATAGCCACTCCGTAGCCCACGTTCATATTGCCCCAGAATGTCCTTTTATCAGTCTTTCATGTAGGACATTGGTGTTTACAGAAGGTCTAAGCCAGTTGTTTTGCAGAACGTGCCTATTGCTTTAAACTTCAAGTGTTGTCACTTTTGGTCCTTCATTAACGGTCCCAAACATCCCTGTATGTGTTTAAGGCTTAAGTTCTCATTCCTGCTTAACAATGAAGAACCAAAGTGCTGGGGGACCTGATGAAGGCCATACAGCTTACTGCTGGCAGAGCTGCAAGGAGACAGCCCATTTCTCCTGACATCCTGCCTGGGATCAACTAGAACAGTTGGGGCAGAAGAGCATATTTATGGTCCTTTCTCTTCCCTTCATCTTAGGGGCCCCACAACCACAGATCTAACTTCTGGAAGGCCTGATCTCCTCTCTTACTCCCGGCCTTGCTCCCCTCCACTTCTGCAAACAGCCACACTGAGCCATTGTAATTCTGTTTTCTGTAAGATTGTTGGGTGGCCTGAGTCTCTCCAGGCTCAGACGACAGGAATG
Source organism: Chlorocebus sabaeus (assembly GCF_047675955.1). Classification (NCBI taxonomy): domain Eukaryota; kingdom Metazoa; phylum Chordata; class Mammalia; order Primates; family Cercopithecidae; genus Chlorocebus; species Chlorocebus sabaeus. Next base: position 23,175,966 of record NC_132929.1, on the reverse strand, counting down.
AGGCAGATGTTCCTGATAGGGACAAGCCTTTACTCTCCATGCCTTTTCTTCCCACAGAAGGAAGGAAGGGAATTTCCACTCTCCTCCACAGAGAGAAACACTATGGAGATAATTCCTGCAGATAGTCCCCGGGGAAGTGACTGGTAAAACCGGAGGAAGCATCTGAGTGTCCAAATCAGCCTTTTCCTCTTTTGTTCCAGGCCGCCTGTCTGAGAAGACATACTTGCAAGCTCACGTGATTGCCTGTGTGTGTTTGTGTAGTGGGTGCAGTTAGCGGGGCTGAGTTCCACTTAGAGGGCATATTAAGGCACCCATTTCGTAGCACATCAAAGACATATGACATTCTCTAATTAGATTTATCAAAAGTAAAGCTGCTATTTTGATGTTTATCTGTCTGACGACTGTAATTCCCTGTTGTTTTCTAGCTCGGGAGGGCAAAGGGGTCTTATTTATTGGCTCCTTGGATCTCTTGCTTTTCTATCAGAGCATTAACCATAATAGAGCAACGCAGGCTTCCTATGTCCCTCGCTGTCCCTCGCCATGGGGTGGAATGAGCACGACACTTGCACTGAAGTCCTCTCTCCTGAAGAAGAGAGAGGGTTGCCTAGGCTGTAGAACAACAGGGACAACTCAGAGCTGCTCAGGCAGGGTGGGGGTGGTGAGGACAGAGGCAGCCAGCCAGCCTCAGATGAGTCCTGGCCGGCTGGTCTGCCCAGAGACTCCAGGAAGAATTCAGAAGGTGGGAGGAGAGGCCTGGTTCTGATAAGCAGGTGCAGAGAGGATAAAAATGGAGGGGGAAGCCGCTATTTCAAACTCTTTGGTGAAAAGGCAAACCCGGCTGATGCTGCCTGGCAAGGTACCACCTCTGGACTTCCAAGAAGAGGCCGCCAGCCTGCCGAGGGAGGAGCAGAGGGCTTCATGTCCAGCTGCCAAGGCTAATGTGTTTGCTATGGACACTGAGACTCGGGGTTCCTACCGGGTTCTCTGGCTCCTTTACCAGGAGATGACTGGAGCTGTCCTTTCTAGAAAAATGGCCTGTTGTTACTCAGGGGAGGGGGATGTGACAAAGGTTAAGTGGCAGTAAACACAAGGATTAGAGTCTCTCGGCCTTTTGGTTACATCACTAAGACTTTAAATTATCCCAAAGGATGTTTGGTTCACGCTCGAGTGTGGGAAGAAATGGAAGGAAAAGAAATCTTGTCCAAAGGTAGAGGTGGCGAAGCCTAGGCCTTGAGCTGTCACATACAGGGATTTGTGTGAGTGTGTGTGTGTGTGTGTGTATGTGTGTGACAGAGAGAGAGAGAGAGCACACACCTGCACATGCACAGACACAAGCAAAGATACTGATGTTCTCCCCAAGAGTGACATTAATGTTTATGCCATATCTACATGGTGGAACCATGAAAGCTACATTTCTAATGTAAATGGAAATGAAGGAACTTACAAAATTTCTTCACACTCTGTATTACTTACTATTCCCACTTTACAGCTATGGGGAATTGTGACTTGCCCACAGTCATCTAGTTGGTTAAGGACAAATCAGTCGGAATATACTAAAGTCTTTCTTTTGACTTCACCACACAGATAACCTCACCATTTCTATGAACAACAGGTTTGCCGGGATTTGGTATATTCTCACTTTGTTTTTCCTTCTGACAAAAGAAAAGTTTACACTTGGAATGAAGATTCAATATGATGAATGGTGACTCAGGTGTATATCACTTTAAAGAGAATCAACATACAGAAAACTATTTTTTTCTTAAATAGATATATCAGCAGAAAGATACTGGAATTTTATCTCAGAATTCACCACAATATATCACTAAAGGTCAAGTTTCCCTAGGACAACTAACATACAATTTGAGTTTCAAATATTTGGTTGACACAGATTTTTGTATTGTATTACTTGAACAAAGCAAGTATAAGATAATGTGTAGTCAATAAAGTAGACACCACTCAAGGCAAAAAATATTGTCACTTATATTAACTGATATTTCATATCAAATGTCAAGATGAAAATACAAAATGAGACCAGGCTTTAAACAAAAATGAGATTGGTTGTAGGAGAGGGAAGATCATAGTCCACCTTGGTTTTCATTCTTATTTGGCTTGTCTTTTATGGAGACATCACAGTGAGAACACTTTTGATGAGAATATCAAATGCTTTTTCTTGAACCTAATAGTTTGGGTCATAGGACTCAGGAATGGTTGAAGGCAGGAAGAGTATTAATACATGGAGGTAGAGTCAAGAGACATTTCATGTTCCAGTGGACATTTTTATGATCTAAATGAGTTTGAAAATTTGCTACAAAAGACATTCCATTCATTGGAATAGAAGGGAGCCATCTTTCAAAGATGATATGACATGCCCTTGTCATTTTCACATGGCTTGGGTCGCAGATTTTACCAATTACTGTATAGCCTTTAGTGTTCTCATCCCATATCAATTTTTTTCCATTTGCACTTCAGGCCAGAGGTGGAAGCGTAACATCTTTCTTTCTTTCCATGTAGGGGCCTGATCCCAGGAAGCCCTTTCATTTAGGGGGCAGGACCAAAACAAAAGAACACAGACCATGCAGCTGAATGTGCCAGATTCCCAGAGGAGTCCACTTTCTGTAGTGTACTTTTAAGTCAAAGAATTTATTTATGTTCTCTCTCTCCTTTCTTGGTCAATGACACAGGTCAAAGGCATTTAATCAAACTCTTGTAGAGAGATGGGTCCCATCACCATGCAGTGCGACGATCTAATTTGTCTTCTGTCAAAAAATGTATTTTGGGAACAGAGCCGAATATGATAAGTGTGATGTTTTTTTACGGTCACTGCTGAAATATGTGTACGGCACAGATTTGCTAGGCTCATTATTTCATCTGTCTCTGGATAAATACTGAAATTGTTGTTAGTGTGGATGCTAACTCCTGAGGAAAGATGGGGAGGTATTTTCCTTATACTACTCTTGAGCTCAGCTAGTTAAAGCCAAAATTACCTTCTGGCCTCTGAACCTGAATAATTGATAACCAAGCAGACAATGCAATGATGGAAAGGTCTACAGGCCAGATGCTTGATTGTTGCTGGAGAAATCATGATGTAAATGAAGCTTATAGTAAAAGAAAACAAAACAAAACCAAAAATCTCCTCCAGTCAGTAGGTGGTACCAAAATTTATAATGTTTGGCTACTTTGGGCTTTATGGACAGCTTGCTAATTGCTTTGTCAATTAATTTAACTGACGTAATTTAATTTCTTTTGCTGCATCACATAACGGTTTATTAAAGAACTCATATTCAGCTCCTTGGCCCTGAATGAACAGCTTATTTGTTACTGTTGCTAACAGTTTCCAGAAACCCTCTGCTGACATCCTCATCTTCCTAAATGAGAGGAAGTGGGGAACCTGATCCCACATATTAAGCAAGGGCAGATATAGACCTAGTTTCTGAACTAGACCTTATGTCTAAAACTTAAATCTGAACTTGTAAAGTAAGAAGACAGAATGATGTCCCATTTACAAGGCACTGGAGAAAATCTATTTTGGTCCCACAGAGGATCTTTTCCCCAAGTCCATCACAGGTTTTTGCTATATGGCCAACCCCTGATGTGTCCTCATGCATTTCCCTATATATACTTTCTTCCATTTTCTTTGCTAAAGGAGCAGAGAAAGAAATAACTCATTAGATGAGGAAGGGAAGTGAGAAGCTAGCAATAAACTTGATGGGAAGGGAAAATTCCACCTCTGAAAATAAACCCAGACAGTGATATATCTCTCCAGCACTTAGAAAGGCCCCTGTTTAATCTCAAGAGTGGAACCATGAAAGTCACATTTCTAATGCAAATGAAAGAACTCAAAAAATTGTTTGAACTGATGAGGAGAAATTTTTTTTTTTTTCCTGGGATTCCCCATTTGCCCAGGGGCCAGAATTACCTTTACTTCTTTCTGTTGCCTTTTCTAGAAATACCCAGAGCAATACTTCCCTCTACTGCTTGCAAGCAATTATACAACTGAGATAACTAGAATGATTTATACAAAATGGCATACCTGTTTCACAGGTGAAGAAACTGAGGCATATGTGTTGGCCTTTGCAAAGTAAAGTCAAAAGGAAAGTTTAATAACACTCTAAGACACTCTCTCCTCTATAGAATATCTATATGTAAGGCTAGGCAAATGTACCTTTCCGAATGTAAATCTGAACCAATGGACTCTGTTAAACAAAGAGATCAGGCAAACTATTTTTTTAATCTATTAGTTGTTAAAGGGAAGCCTTTGAAATAGATTTAGAAGAGCAGAAGCAACAAATTATCGAAGTATCTATCTACAAATACCTGGGTCTCACATCACACTGCTGATGTCAGAACCTCTGCAAGAGGGACCTGGGCTGGCCTCTAACAAAATTTTTCAAGCAATTCTAATAACTGCTAAATGAGTAAAATGCAATCCCAGCCAGTAGGGTATTTGAAAGCAGTGGAGAAGAAAATGTGTATGATGTCTGTTTTTATTGTTCCTATAAAATGGTTTCAATTTTATCATTTGATAAAAGTATGGAATAAATTCATATGCATTGATTATATTATGGTCTTAATTATTTTAAATTATATAAATATATGTAACAAAGTCACAATTATTGGCCATAGAAACATACAATTTAGAAATTGTCAGCAGATGTTGGTATCTTTATACTTTTTCCCATTTATAATTTAGCTCCATTTACATGTGGTGGCATTTGTTGAATAGCTACAGAAAGAATGAAAGTGTACCATGAGGGTGGAATTAGGTCTGTGTGACCCACCAAGTGTCTGTTAAACAAAAAGAGATTTCTCAAGGGCAAAGTGGCTTCTAACCAGTAAAAGTCTTATATTTCATCAGAAGGTTCATTCTACTAGTATCCTAGCTGACTGGCTATGAAACTGGCTATGAAAAGGACTTCTCAAGAAACTAGAAAGTCTAGTAGTATTGCAGTGTCAAAAAGAGATTTTTGCTGCAGAGGTGGGAGTGTTTGAGCTTATCATTGAGGGATTAAGAGCCAGAGTGTTAGCCACTATCCTTCAAGTAGCCATGATAATGTCAAGAACCTCCATGGGTGGGAGTATTGGCATTGCCTTTAAGAACTGAAGATTAAAACAAACAGAAAAAGCTTGACCCACGGAGACAGACAGTCTCACTACCATCTGTGAGCCTGGTGTTCTATGGGGGGAAAATAACAGGCTATCAACCCAAGATTTACCTGCAAAAGCTTTAGAACTCCAATTTCAAGCCCTCCAGATACAGCTTCATCTTTCATTTAAAGAACCTTTTGTTTCCATGTAAGAAACTATAAGCTATAGGTAAAGTTAAACTCCAAGTTTCATAAGGAATATAACCCTGAGAAACAATAGGTGACTTAAAATCACACAACTGAAAGTATTAGAATTACCTTAAGTCAGTTCTGAAAGCATGACCAATTCATCATACTTTATGAAGCAAGATATTTAAATACAAAATATCATGACATTAGTCATCCTATTCAAACGTTTGCCATGAGTGATAATTTTATGAAGTTATGAATTGATAGATCCAGAATTACTTTTTGATACAAATAACATAAATGTTTCATCTTGTGGCTGGTCTCACCTGGCTTTGCAGGTAAGCCATGGAAGTTATGCAGAGAATGAGGGAGAGGACAAGGGGGAGGTTGGTTAAATGAGCCTGGGAAGGGCACAGAAGCTGGGATAGAAAGATTATTTCTGAGGACCGATTAGAGGACTAGAGAGGAGAAACGATCTTTGGTCTTAGACCTTAGTCTTGTTCTCCATCCCACCATTCACTAGATGTGCAGCCTTTAACAAGTTTTGTAGAATTCATGACCTTCAGTCTCCTCATCTGAAAGTAGCAATATATAAAATCTCATGAAATGGTTTTAAGGGCTAAATTAAAGTGATGCATAGAGAGTGATCAGCAAGGTACACAGCAAGCGTATAAAAAGTAGCAACAACAATACTTTATACAGTTATTAATTGCTGGTCTCCACTGAGTTGCTTGAGAGAATAATTAACCATCATTCAATAAATAAAGTTTGCTGTTACATACTACAGAACATGGTATAAATAGTTGCCAATGTCAGGAGTAGGGCTATTAGAAATCTACCTGGCATATCTATCCTGAGACTGTTCATTTGTAGCTCATATTTGAGGCCACTGTCATTTTTGGCTTTCTCATGATTCTCCTGATCTTCAGTCATGAGGGCCTCTTGTGCCTCAGGTAGCTTTTAGGAGAAAAATATCAATCCCTTTGAGATGTTCCCCAGTGCCCCTCCAAGGTAAATCTTTCACAAAGTTTATAACATATATTTTGAATCAGTCCTTGATAAACATATCCTTTAAATTAGGTGAAAATATATGCATTTGCATAATTTCTGAAAACAGAGGCAGGCATTTTTCTTGGCATTAATTCACAATATTATCTCCTAAATAATACAGACATCTATAAACCAGAAGGATGTGGACTCCTGAAATTCCTCATTCTAAATAATATTTGAGAAAGCACCTCTCTTTCCCATTCAAAGATATCTCCCCTAGTAGCCTTGAGACAAGAATTTGATAATTTGATGTATACCTCTTTGGGATAAGAGGTACCAAAACCAAATTTACCTATTTTGCAGTTTTGCTTCAGGCTGGTTCATAACTCTCAATCCTTAGAATAAGAAAGAGGAATAAGGTATAAGTTCTACTGTCCCCATTGCTAAGTGAAAACCTAAAATGGTAAACACATGGTGGAAATCCAGGTTATAATCAGGTCACTCATTTTATTGTTACAGAAATGTATGATCTTAAAGTGGTGTTGTAGGCAGTAGCTTTGTTAAAATAGAATGGAACAAAGTCTGAAAACAATGATTGTCACATTTTAGAGTGTGGACTTAGTTTTAAAAGTAGCAGGGAATCAATGTGTTTTCGTGGTATTGGAACCATGCTTTAAGAAGATAGTCTGACCACAGTATACAAAGAGATAGAAAATAAGGGAAGAAGTTTATCATGCAATGGTTCCTAGGGGAAACGCTGAGGTCCTGATGCAGTGTTTGCATTAGACAGATGAAGGTAACCTCTGCAGAAGGAGAACCTACTGGAAACTGATTAGTAGCCAAAGAAGGCCAAAGAGGGAAGCAAGAGAAAGGGAGATGAAACAGTAGAAAGCTTCCAAGCCTTCAGTAGTGGCTGAATGATAGTAAGGTACTGCAGTTTACAGAATTGGAAGATACCAGTTATAGCAGAAGGTGGATTTGGGGATTTTACACATGTTGGTCAAGGTACCAGGAAGGTTGTTATAGAATTGGCCAAGGTGCATTGGGAAGGAAATCTGGAGCTGTGTAAAGCATACAAATATTTTAAAGAATCTACTAGGGAGATGTTTGCCATCAAGATAATTGATTAATCTGCTAAGGGAGACAGTACATATATATGGGAGGAGGGGCAGCCAAAGAAGAGAACTAGGAAAGTAGGAATTTCAAAAGAAACTAAATAGCAGTGTTAATGTGATGAAGTCAAAGCAAACGATCACTTAATAGAAAAGATGACTGAAGGGGAGCCAAGGGTATAGATTTGTTTCTCACTGAAGGGAAGGAACGAAGAAATAAGGCATCAGCTTGGGGAAGTGACAAGCTTGAGGAAAAAAAACAAAAAAAGCTTGTTGTTTTTCCTTTTTGTTTGGTGTTGGGGACGACAGTCTAAAAATTATATGGAAAATGCCAAAGTAAGAGAATGGTTTATAGAGGGAGAGACTGGCAGAAGCAGCAAGAAATAGAATCAAACACAGAGAAAAAAGAATAAATTCTGGCAACAAAGAGGAATCTTTCTTTCTCACAGACAGAAAGGAAGGGATGACAAAAGAATGATACCTCACAAGACAGAAGACAGAAAATTATAGGATTGTGGCAGACATGGGGGCAACTAGTGAGAGAGTGAAGAAAGGTCTGAGACTGGTATTGTGAGACAATGGAGTATTTAAAATCATTGTTGAGATTTTGGCTGGCACAAACTAGTGGTGCATTGAAGGACTGCAGTGCAACTGCGCTGGTCCAAGCGAGGAGAGGCAGCAAAAAGCAGTGTTCATTTCTGAAGTCTGTCTCAAGTGGCTTTTGGTGGCTCAGACGTCAACGCATCCAAAAATTGTCGGAACTGGAGACCAGCTAGATGAGAGGAGTGAAGGTCAAGTAGGTGAGACATCCTTGAATCATCCTCACTAGAATGTTGCATATTCTTAAAAGAGAATCCAGGCAAAGACGAAATTAGAAAAAAAAAAAAAAAAACATGAGAAAAGATAACAAACCAGGAAAATGAGTCAAGTCCTGGAGACAATGTTGAGGATCAACATCAGATTTAGGTGACGTTATCAGAGGTGAATTAGGACCATTTTAATGACGATGAGATCAAAGGTGACTGAGTCACTGGTGTCGGAGGTAGAAGGAAGACATAAGCTTGTGGAGCTGAAAACAGGAGTATGTATTAAAATTAGGGAGGAGGGTGAGCTTACAGTAGAGTAGGTGACTAAGAGCTAGGTTCTGAAGTCACTGAGGACACAGGAAAGTGCTGGTGGATCTTGAATGAGATAATGGAGAAGATGTTATGAACACACCAAGGGTAAATACCTTCAGAAAGTAAGTCCTCCATTCTGTGAATCAGTGGTTGAATGGCCCCTGCTTCAATAGCACCAGCACTTTCAGAGACAACAAAATATGGTTCAGGTCTAACAATGGAAATCATGGAAAATCACTGTACTGCTTAGTCTTTGACCAGCTAGAGAAAATATTGGATCCGAAAGTACATAAATTAGCTCCAGTGTTCCATTAGTATATATTAGCATCAGTAATCAGAAATCTAAAAAAGAAGTTTAATGGAAAAAATGAAGGCGAGTCCCTAGTGTTTTGTTATACTCTATTTCTAGTGAACATTGTTTCTGTCTCCCTTAGAGAATTTCCTTTCAGAGACGAGGTGAAAAGTGTGTCTATAAAAGAAATATTGATTAGTTTAACAACCTAATTAAATGTGATTAACCTTTTAAGAGTATTAGGTAGATCTTTAAACTCTACAAAGCTGAAAAATACTTGTATGTTCAATGAAGGACACCTTTTAAATACTTTGGAAATTTAGGAGAATTGGGTACTTGTAAGACTAACGTTAGAATTCAAAACTTTAAAATGTGTCATTCTTTCTGTACTTTTGTTTTTCAGTTACTCAGAATTAAAAATAACTTTTTTTTTTTTAAATTTATTTATTATTATTAAACTTCAAGTTGTAGGGTACATGTGCACAACGTGCAGGTTTGCTACATATGTATACTTGTGCCATGTTGGTGTGCTGCACCCATCAACTCGTCATTTACATCAGGTATAACTCCCAATGCAATCCCTCCCCCCTCCCCCCTCCCCATGATAGGCCCCGGTGTGTGATGTTCCCCTTCCCAAGTCCAAGTGATCTCATTGTTCAGTTCCCACCTACGAGTGAGAACATGCGGTGTTTGGTTTTCTGTTCTTGTGATAGTTTGCTAAGAATGATGGTTTCCAGCTGCATCCATGTCCCTACAAAGGACACAAACTCATCCTTTTTTATGGCTGCATAGTATTCCATGGTGTATATGTGCCACATTTTCTTAATCCAATCTGTCACTGATGGACATTTGGGTTGATTCCAAGTCTTTGCTATTGTGAATAGTGCTGCAATAAACATACGTGTGCATGTGTCCTTATAGCAGCATAATTTATAATCCTTTGGGTATATACCCAGTAATGGGATGGCTGGGTCATATGGTACATCTAGTTCTAGATCCTTGAGGAATCGCCATACTGCTTTCCATAATGGTTGAACTAGTTTACAATCCCACCAACAGTGTAAAAGTGTTCCTATTTCTCCACATCCTCTCCAGCACCTGTTGTTTCCTGACATTTTAATGATCGCCATTCTAACTGGTGTGAGATGGTATCTCATTGTGGTTTTGATTTGCATTTCTCTGATGGCCAGTGATGATGAGCATTTTTTCATGTGTCTGTTGGCTGTATGAATGTCTTCTTTTGAGAAATGTCTGTTCATATCCTTTGCCCACTTTTTGATGGGGTTGTTTGTTTTTTTCTTGTAAATTTGTTTGAGTTCTTTGTAGGTTCTGGATATTAGCCCTTTGTCAGATGAGTAGATTGCAAAAATTTTCTCCCATTCTGTAGGTTGCCTGCTCACTCTGATGGTAGTTTCTTTTGCTGTGCAGAAGCTCTTTAGTTTGATGAGATCCCATTTGTCAATTTTGGCTTTTGCTGCCGTTGCTTTTGGTGTTTTAGACATGAAGTCTTTGCCCATGCCTATGTCCTGAATGGTACTACCTAGGTTTTCCTCTAGGATTTTTATGGTATTAGGTCTAACATTTAAGTCTCTAATCCATCTTGAATTAATTTTCGTATAAGGAGTAAGGAAAGGATCCAGTTTCAGCTTTCTACTTATGGCTAGCCAGTTTTCCCAGCACCATTTATTAAATAGGGAATCCTTTCCCCATTTCTTGTTTCTCTCAGGTTTGTCAAAGATCAGATGGCTGTAGATGTGTGGTATTATTTCTGAGGACTCTGTTCTGTTCCATTGGTCTATATCTCTGTTTTGGTACCAGTACCATGCTGTTTTGGTTACTGTAGCCTTGTAGTATAGTTTGAACCAGTGACAGTCAAACAGAGAGCCAAATCAGGAATGAACTTCCATTCACAATTGCTTCAAAGAGAATAAAATACCTAGGAATCCAACTTACAAGGGATGTAAAGGACCTCTTCAAGGAGAACTACAAACCACTGCTCAGTGAAATCAAAGAGGACACAAACAAATGGAAGAACATACCATGCTCATGGATAGGAAGAATCAATATTGTGAAAATGGCCATACTGCCCAAGGTAATTTATAGATTCAATGCCATCCCCATCAAGCTACCAATGAGCTTCTTCACAGAATTGGAAAAAACTGCTTTAAAGTTCATATGGAACCAAAAAAGAGCCCGCATCTCCAAGACAATCCTTAGTCAAAAGAACAAAGCTGGAGGCATCACGCTACCTGACTTCAAAAATAACTTAATGTTTGTATTATTTGTGAAAATATTTATGAAGAGAATGATGCACCAAACAAGCCAGGCTAGAAGGCAGGTCGATAGAATAAAGAAAAGTTGAAAGTACTACCCCACACATACACACACATTCAGATTAAAAGTTTTAGAATGTTCCTTCTCTTCTGTTTTTATGTTTCCCAAATTCTACAACATTGGCGATTCATGGATTCATAAACAAGACCTAATAACAAGAGTTTTACCATAAATAGTAACGGAACTATTAGGTGAAAGGAAGGAAAGTTACCTCTGAACTACACGCAATAGCTAACCCCTGCTATTCCGCAACCTCAGTTTAAAAAGTAAGTTCTTTGGCATCAGTACAAAGCTGAATCAGCTCCATGAGTCTCGATTTACAGTAAGGCATAACATAAGCTTTAGGGGAGAACAGAACTTACGAACAAATGGAAAATCAGAGAAGTTTTTTTTCTTTTCTTAAAAAAAAAAATTATACTAAAGGAAAACTACATTATTTCCCTGAATACACGGTTGCACAAATTATTATTTACAGAGTTTCTTTAATCATGCACAACCATAAGAACAACTTCCAGTTTTTCTTTTCCTATTCAAAGCAGATTTTTAACAAGAAAATGGTGAGGCATCAGAAACTTAGTCTCTCATGGAGTTGACCTTTTAAATATTCAGTATTTTTATTGACTGTCCATTGTATTTTCTTCCCTTGAGATACTGGTATGGTAATCAAAGCGTGGGAATAGTTAAACATTATTACAAAACCCCAAAGCCAAATGCATCCTCCACAAAAATCTGCATTTCTCTTCCAACAACTAACTGTGTTTGTGATTAAATGCAAATATAAATGCTAGCAATCAAAACAATGGCTTGCAATCATGTGCAGAATGATTCATGAATTAGCGTGTGTGTGTGTGTGTGTGTGTGTGTGTTTGTGTGTGTGTCTGGAAAAAAAAAATATATATATATATATATATCTCGCTCTCCAGATTTTTAAATGTATTTTAGAGGTTAGAAGAAAAATAAGAGAAAAGAATTCAAGTATTTTGGATTACAATAAAAGATGCTGCCAAATCCTTCAGCAAATGTTCATCATGCTAAATACATTATAATAACTATTCATTGGTCATATATATTCAAAATTCCCAAAATTATATATTAACGAATTATGTTCAAGATGCATAAAACTTAACGGGAAAACTTTTAAAGCCTGATTTTCAGTACAGAAAAACCTTTGGAATGTTCTCTACTTGAGATTTTAATGCTGCTTAGAAATTTCTTTAGGACACCTAGAACTCCTTTTGTGATTCTTCATCAGCTGTTTTGCAGACAGCAGTGATCTGTGTAACACACATTTTCACTTTCTGCATGATTGAAAGAGTTCATATGCTATATCCAATTTTAGGGTAGTGCATAAGATTACATTTCTAGAATACAGAAAGCGATAGCCATCAAAACTGCACTGTTGCTGTTTATAGTAATTTCCAGTATTTATTGTTTGATGGACATTTGTGAATAATAGAGAGGGTGACGCCAAGATGATGTTTAGGCCACAGTAATAACCGGTAGTACACACTGTTGACCGTAGACAGGCAGGAACCAGCAAGTACTTGGATACTCAATACACTCCCAAGTGGGAAGCTTCTTTGCTTTTTGGAATGGAACCGACTTTGAAGAATATATAACAAATATGCATAATATCATGCTGGCTGACTTTCTTTGCCCTGTTGAAGCTTTCATGGTGCATACATTTAGGACTTGAATTGTCCACTGCAGATTTTATTCAAGTTGTTTTGCAAATTACCCTCCATTTCCAACAGTTTGGCCATGAATTTTACAATGAACTCCAATGCACTTTCCAACAGAAAGCCTAGGATAGGCAGAATAGCAAAATGATCGAGAGTATGAATTGTGGAGTGAGGCTGACCGGGGATCAGCCTTGGATAAATTACTTTGTTTCTCTTAGCTTCAGTTTTCTCACCTTTATATGGGAGATTGTAGTAATTTTACCTCCCATAAATATAATGAATAAATGAAATAATACACGTGAAGCAGGTAACAGAGTTCGTGATAAATAGAAAACATGCCTAACTGTTAGGTGGCGTAATTGTGAACTCACATACACATGTAGGCCTTTTATGTAAATTACCGTTCGGTGTAGTGACTGATTCTCCGTCAAGGGTGTCTATGAACTCTGGGTTGTGGCTAATCTTCTTCCAATGCCCAGCATTGGCAAATGCTTCAGAAATATCGTAATGTGCCTTTCTAGCTAAGATACTGTGATAGCGCAAGTTTTCAATTCTAAAGAGAAGCCTCCACATTGACCCTGATGATGCTTTTACTTGCCAAAAAAAAGACCAGGAAATGAAAAGACTGAGAGATGAGAGTTGCTAAAAAATTTCACATAGTGCGTTTCTCCACAGAGGTGTGTTTCCAAGGAGCATAGTTTTCCCTGTGTGAACATCAAACTCCAAGAATGGGCTGTTGTTCACCTGTGCCTTCTGCTGATGTGCCTGCCATCCCTGTTACAGTATGTCAAGCATGAGGGATGAGAACCTCCTATGGGGACCTTTAGTGGACATTTGGAGAATCCAATTGTTGTGGTCGATTCTTACTCCAACAGCTCAATTCCTGTTCTGCAGACAAGCTTTTTGATTTGAAATCTGTGTCTTTCATTCCAGCTTAGCATGTAGGGTTGGATGCAGGAGTAAGCTCTTAGTTTCTTTTCTTGTTTCTCCTGCTGTCCTGCTCAGAGGATCTTGCTAATGGATTTGGAAGAATTTAATACTCCAAAGACTCTTCAAAAGAGTCTTACTTGACAATATTTAAGTCAAAATTGGGACTGAGGCAACTATCAAAAATACATGCAAAATGTTGACTCTTTCTCCTAATGTTCATTGTAAGGTTATTGTAATACCGTGCTGCTTGCATTTAAGGGGCAGCACTTGTCATGCCAATGCTTCCACCATAAAACCCCTAATATCCAGGCATTGTTAGCTACCTATGAAAACATATGTAGATGCAGAGTATGGCATTCCAAATATCATCATAAGTACATTTTTAAGAATTCACTTAAGGTATTTCTAGAGTGTTCTAAATGCTTAAAAGAAACAAAGCCATATTCAAGTTCTCAAGCAGTTTTTCAAAACACCTCCATATATTGCTTGGAATGGTATAAAAATTCAGGCAGTGCTGTGTAATAAATATACACATTTTAAGGCCCTGGCTAAAGATCAAATGTTCAAAGAGCTGGGACAAGCAATTTGTACATTTGCCTCAGAAATGTGTACTTCCTTCCCTTGTGGACTGGGAGTGAGAGAGAACTTTTAAAGTATTAAGTGTGTTTTCATTTTTGCTCCCTTTGCCAGGAATTGTAGAGACAATTCTATATTTCCATAATGTGACTCTGCAGTATGGAAAACATCTCTGTTCTTTTTCTCTATCTTAATTTCAGTCTAATTTAGATTTATCTGCTTTTCAGCCTAATTTGGACTTTTATCTTTCACTTTGTTTAACTTCAGGTCACAGCATTTGAATTGTACATTTGTAATTAGGGAACTCTTACACTTTTATGGCCAAGGTTTCTCCTATGTTTTCTTACATTAAGATAATTTGCCTTTATTTCTATCATAACCACTAATTGGGAAGTTACTATCTTCTTGAATTTCTACATCTTGAATTTCACAGCAGGATCTAAAACTCTGAAGCCTCATATTCAGCATTCATGATTAAGACCCACCATTTGACAAATCTAATAACTAGCTATAATAGAAAGGAGTAGAAGCCAAATTTGTGAGTTTATTAATTAATTCAACCACTGGGGTTTATGTTTTTTATCTGCCTTCTGCTCCAGGCAGGCAAAAACCATGAGGAACAATTAGAGCACTGACCAAAGAGAAGATGAATTACATAGAATGAGATTTTTTTGGCAAAACTTACTAACCAAGCTCATTTTGAAATGTTTATATTCTCAGGTTAATTGACTTAATTAGATGAATCTTAGTCTTCATTTGCATGATATTATTGGTATATGCATAGCTCTCTTTTACCTTATTTCCATTTAAAAATATAATACAAACCCACCACCAGTCCAAGAACTAAAACACTACCATTCACTTACATCTATTAATGAGCACCTTGCCATTCCTTACCATCCCCTAAGAAGTAAGCAATATCTCTAATTTTGCATTTATCGTTTCCTTACTTTTTAAAGAATATTGTTTTGAAGCCACATATATTTGCATAAACAATGTATTGCTTATTTCTGCCTATTTTTGAACTTCGTGATGACAGTATCAAACTATGTAGTCCTCTGACACTTGCTTTTCTCATTGCACATTATGTTACTAAGAGTCATCTGCATTGTCTGTAATACTAGTTTATGTGTTGTCATTGCTGTATAATATTCCACTGTGATAATATATCACAAGTTATTTATCCAGTCTCTTGTCAAAGTGTCTTATCATCTTGGTTGTTTCTAGTTGTAGGGTTATTTGAGGTGGCTGGGCAAAGAGCAGGAAAATTCAAAAACTTTTTTTTTACTTTACTGCTGAAGAATTAAGGTATAGGTGTCTGCATGGTATATCAGTGCAAGTGTTTCTACTTATATGTATGTAAACGCATATGTATAATTTTTAGATCATAGGGTATGTATATGTTCAGCTTTATGAGATAATCCCAAATTCTTTTCAAAGTGGTTGCTGCAGTTTACATTCCCACTAGCAATTTGAATGAAAACTCACCGAACCACATCTTCTCCAGCACTTACTCTGTTGAGTTTCTCACATTTTTCTCCCAGTTGAAAGGAATAAAATTGCATTGCAGATTTGCATTTCTCTGATTATTAATTAGATGAAGCATATTTTCATATATGTATTAGTCAAATATATTTACTGTTTTCTAAAATGCCTATGGAGTTTTCTCATTCATTTTTATTTGTAGCATTTGTGTGTTCCTTATTTGCTTGGTGGAATATTTTACAAATTCTGAATACTAATCCTTTATCAGCTGTATGTTTACAAATATTGCTGTACTAGTTTGTAGCTTTTATTATTATTATTATTATTATTATTATTAAGACGGAGTCTCACTCTGTCACCCAGGCTGGAGTGCAGTGGCGCAACCTAGGCTCACTGCAACCTCCACCTCCTGGGTTCCAGCGATTTTCCTGCCTCAGTCTCCCGAGTAGCTGGAACTACAGGCGCATGCCACCACGCTGGGTTAATTTTTGTATTTTTTAGTAGAGACAGGGTCTCACCATATTGGCCAGGCTAGTCTTGAACTCCTGACCTTGTGATCTGCCTGCCTTGGCCTCCCAAAGTGCTTGGATTACAGGTGTGAGCCACCATGCCTGGCTGTAATTTCTTCAAAGTGTCTTTTAGGAAATAGAAGTTTTTAACTTAATACAGTCCAGCTTATCAATTATTTCTTTTATGTTATAATTTTATAAATCAAATAAGCTAAATACATACTGAGCACTCACTATGTGTATGGGTTACGCCAGGTCCTAGAGATACAAAAATGAAAACAAAATAGTCCTTTCTCCTAAGAAGCTGAAAGTCTAAGGAGAATAACAAACAGGTAAGTGATTATAAAATAGTATGGTATCTACTATGATAAAGACAGCAAAAAATTTACTGAGCACAACCGGAAAACCTTCACAGATGTAGATGCAATATTTAAGCTACCACTTAATAACTGTAAGAAAGAAATGTTATTAACATATGCCAAGGCTAAGTGATAAAAGAAACCATAATGAAAAACTGTGCGGCCGAGAGTGGTGGCTCATGCCTGTAACCCTAGCACTTTGGGAGGCCAAGGTGGGAGGATCACTTGAGGTCAAGAGTTCGAGACCAACCTGGCCAACATGATGAAACCCTGTCTCCACTAAAAATACAAAAATCAGCTGGGAGTGGTGGCAGGTGCCTGTAATCCCAGCTACTCTGGAGGCTGAGGCAGGAGAATTGCTTGAACCCAGGAGGTGGAGGTTGCACTGAGCTGAGATCATGCCACTGCACTCCAGCCTGGGCAAGGGAGCAAGATTCCATCTCAAAAAAAAAAAAAAAAAAAGTGCAAGTAAAATCAAAGTTGACATGCAATTGGTATGAGTAAAGGAAAGTGAGGCACCATGGGACTGCAACCCCAGGGTCTCACTGTAGAGGAGATGCACTGTGGAGGGACACAGCTGACAAATGCATAGGGACATTTCATGTGTGCCTGAGTCACTGCTGTATCCATCCCCAAGATTCTGAATAGTTTTGACACATACTGAGTACTTCCATAGACGTTTGTCAAATATCTGAATGAGTGAATAAAAAAGAAAAGGAAAGAATGTCTATTAGTTTATTTGGGCTGCTGTAACTGAGCACCACAAACTTGGGGGCCTAAAACAACAGAAATTTATTCTCTTAGAGTTGTGGAAACCAGAAATCTGACATCAAGGTGTTGGCAGGGCGGTGCTCCCTCCAAACACTGCAGAGAGGATTTGTCCTTGTCCCTTCCAGCTTCTGGCGGCTCAAAGTGTTCCTTGGCTGTGGCAGCATCACTCCAATCTCTGCCTGTGTCTTTCAACAGCCTTCTTCTCTGGGTGTCTCCTCTATTTATAAGGACACTTCTCATTGGATTTAGGGCCCACCTGGGTAATCCAGAATTACCTCATCTTGGGATTCTTCACTTGATTTTTCCTGTGAAGATCTTTTTTTCACCCAAATAAGCTCATATTCCCATGTAGCAGGGGTTAGGATTTGGACATATCTTCTTGGGACCCACAGTTCAACCCACTACAGAATGTCACTTCCATGCTTGTCTTCAATTACTCTCTACTCTCTACTGTTTTAGGGTAAAACATGAATTCCTTTAAACAGTCGACAGGACCCTAAGAATGTGACCCTGGTCTATTTCTCAGTCCTTATCTCACTGTCTCCCTCTCTTCCTTCACTACACTCTAGTCACAAAGGCATCTTTGGGAATTTCTTCCAGACCCTGCTCATTCATACCCTGCGTCTTTGCACACTGGCTTCTCCCCAACAGACGCCCTTCCTCTCACTCCTTCTCTAGCTAACTCCCTCCCTGCCTCAAGTCCCAGGTTTTCTCCTCTGATTCTCAAATCAAAAGTCATCTTACTATTGCCCTACATGTTTGAAAATTATAAAGCTCCATGAATTAAAACAGTATTTTTTAGAAAAAGAGGAGTAAATATCTCACAGTACCTACTGTGGAATCTCAGGCAGTTTTTTTTTTTTTTTCCCCAAAAATGAGATCTAACTGTATGCTTTGATATGAAAAGATCTCCAAGAGTGTTAAGTGACAAAAAGTAAGCTGAAAATCACATGTATACCATAACTCTATGTATATTAATAAAAAGACTAAAACCAGACATGTCTATAAGGCTTCACGTACATATGGAAACAGATAAAAAGAACACCAGAATAATATCTCCCAACTGTTGACAGCTGGGAGAAGGGCAGGGGAAGTAATGAGAGAAAGAAAGGGTCTTTCATGTTTCCTCTGGATATTTCTGCACCCCTTCAACCATGTGCAAAGAAGATACTACCAGCATAATCAGTAACAAAAATACTGATGACAGAAACAAAAATGTAAAAAACAACATGAATGATTCAGGACTGTACAAATAGATGAACAGAACAGAATAGAAAGGATAGAAACAGGTGCATGTATATCAGAGATTTAGTGTGTGAGGGAGGTGGGCCTCATTTCAGCCAGGAAAAGACAGCTACTCAATAAATGGTGTTGACTGGCAAATTGGTGGTGCAGATGATAGATTCTTGCCTCTAACCACTCACCAAAACCCAGATGAGGGAAAGAGCTGCATATATAAAAGAAAAATAAATAAGGTAATATATTTTATAATATTGAGGTTGAAAGAAACTTCAAAAGCAACACAGACTAGGTAACATGTGTAGATAACACCACCAGGGAAATACTTGCATATGTGCATACAGAAGCATCTATAAGGATGGTCAGTGAAGCACTGTAACCTAAAATTAGAGACAAGCTAAATATCTATAAATAGGGAGAGAATTAGGTAAAGTGTCATACATCTTTACTATGACATGTGATTCAGCCATCAAAAGAATTAAACAGATTCATATCTAGTGACATAGAAAAGTCTTTGAGATATAATGTTGTTAAGTAAAGGAAATTAGCAATACATATAATGTAATCCAACTTATGATTTTTAAAAAGGAAGCCATACACATACATGTATAGATATGCATATGCATGCACAGTCTCATATATATAGACACACATATCTGAATACATACGTACAGATGTATCTATACATGTACACATGTACATGTATTCTAAATGTGCAGACAAAGGCTTGGAAAGACATGAATTTTTATGCTGCTGAGTTTCTTAGAAGAAGTGGGGTTGGAGGGAGGGGCATTGATAGAACTACCTGATTGGCAATTACCATTTCCTGCAGTTTCCTTGAGGGGATCATTCTTCCCGTATTCTCTAAGGTTCTTGTGGGGATGCCAATTACAGCACACATCTCTTGCACAATGTCACTTGCAGCTGAAAGTCTTGGTCCATCTAGGCTGTTTCCCTCTCACTCTATGTATTTGTATATCATTTGATTGTCTTTACGAAGAGAATGTATTAATGCGTTCCTTGTATAAAAATGTCACACTTTGATTTAAATATTTATTTGTATATTTGTTTATTTACTATTGCCTTGCCTCACTAGACTTGAGGGCAAGGACTACAGTATAAACAGAGACTGTGACTGTTACATAGTAGATGCCCAAGAAATAGTTATTTAAAAATAACAGTGTGTTCTGGGAAAGTTAAACAGTACATATGCTTAGACTGTAGGATGCTTAGGGAACGGCAGGGCTAATAAAGGTGGTAAGCATGTATGGGGGACAGTTATGAATAAATTTTTAAGCCATGCATTACATCTGTAGTCAATGGTAGTACAGATTTAACACCTGTGTCATCAATTAAATCCTTAGTTTAAATTCTTCTGTCCTATAAAAACGTACATACTCAGTTGCAAAGACTTTCCTAAGGTCAACAATTCATTAAAATATGAGTGTGCTCTCCCATGTCTTCGGTCAGGTGGAAAAGCTGGTTTCAGCAGGGTGCATATGAGGCCAAGATAACATATGTGGTTCTTTGGTAGGTCTGTTTTCTTCATTGTAATGCACATCCAGCTGTCTGGCAACCTTGCACTTGAGCTCATAATGAGAATGGGTGAGAGGGTGTTTCAGAGTTGGCACAGATCCACTAGAAAGAGCTCAAAGCATTCTGTTGGGGAGTATCAACATCTTCATCTTCCTCAATAGGAGACAACTTTATAAATACAAGACCTTTGCCTACAGTGCTCTCTTACCAGTGGAATCAACATCAAAAGTTCAATCTTAATAAAAATCTATGTAAGTTCTTTCATTGTTGTTCCGCTTGTGGTGCACATCTGTTTATTTTCTTGACATGAGTTGCACATTACAAATTCACTCAGTATACGGATGGAAAATATTAGTGGGAACATTGACTGCAGCTGTCCTTTTCATAGCCTGAGATTGTTTGCAACTCTGCCTTGTATACTTTTTAAAAATGCTTTAACTAAAAATGAGTTCTTATGTCTGGTCACAAAATATCCACAATCTCACTTTCCCAGTAGCCATGACTATGGATTTCAGCAGACTTTGGCTTTATTAGACCCTTGAGATACTTCTCCTAACCACACTCTCCTACCTGGCCCTGCTGCCCTAGTATAGTTTATTACAAAGTGGTTTTTTGGCCACCTTGAAATTTCATTGTCTATATAAACACAGTCTAATATTGTGGACTTACAACAAACAACATTATTGGCTCTGTAGCCTGAATCTTTCTGGCTCCTTTTGAAAAATAATATTATCTTCCTCATATTAACAGTGGCTAATGAAAGTGCTTACAAAGTTGGGTGCACTGTAGAGAGTGGTGCCACATCTCTCGGCTACGTGAAATATGGCACAGACTGCCATAGCACTTTGGCTCAGTGCTATGCCTATCTGCCACTCTTGTGAGAGTTACAGGCTAACGTTCTTGGGCTTTCTGCTATTTTTCTTGCAATGTGTCATCAGTTCTGGACAGTGGTCAAGCTAACTCAATTTAATGACATCATTCTAGAAAGCTGGATATATAACATAATTGAGCCTGCCATAACTGTCTTTGGCTTAAGTATTGTATGACTCTCTTTAGTATATATTTAATTGCGATTAAACCAGACTATTTTGCTCTCTCTGCAAAATATTTTATTATGTGCTTGCTCCTAGTGATCGTCATTTTTTTTTGAGTGGGGGTGGGTGTCAGTTATGTTTCTATCTAATTGTGGTCATTTTGTGTTTATTCTGTCTTCCAAAATATTAACTACTTCTCAAAAAATAAACCATGTCTAGGTATCCTGAGAAACATAGATGTGACCAAAACTATATTAGTCGGTTTCATTCAATGTGACCATTACTTTAATATGGACCTATAAATATTTATCTCTCTTGTGCCTGCCTTGCAGGTCATAATGACTCAGATTTTGACCACATGTATAATATTTCGTTTAGTCATAGTGATACAAATATGGCATTTATATTATTAAGAAACTGGTGAATCTACATCTCCTATAGCATAAAAGTCACATCTACACAAATGCCAATTTGAAGTGTTCTCTAAAGATTTATAAGTATTCATAAATCATTACATTATTTTAAGATGTATTTGTCCAGTGTGCTGTACTATAGACATCCTTATGTAACCCTTGACAGATAAAGGGAAAAGGCTTAAAAAATCACCTTTCAAATCAATCAACGAGAATTGGGATTTATCCCACAGGACATCACATAGCTTTCATTTTCTTCTCCAATCCCCACAACTGTACAATTTGAAACTTCTCTTTAAAATGACTATTCTCATGAGAGTGATACAATTTATACTGTATTTTTATTTATTGTTAAGGAATGAGAAACAGAATTCAAAACAGGATATACATAGTGTAGGCCTTGCCTCCTTCTTGAATGCTATTATAAGGTCAGAGGTTACTTGGGGCCTTAAATCTGATGGGATTCCATTTCCCTGCCTGGATCTTCATGACCGAGTGACTCTGATTAGGGGATAGAATATTAAATTCATGAACTAACTGGTAATAGTATCTTATATACTTGTGAAGAACTCCAATAATATTGGAAATAAAATAAACAATAGGATTCTGAGTTGCTGTGTGGCCTCTGGAACAAAATGTTTAATCAAAACCATGACCTGTGCGAATCCTCTTTGTGGAAGGAACTTTGATGATGTTACGTAGGAGGTGTTTCGAAAGTACCACAGAAATATCCATGCCTTGCTACTGCTGGCGCAGGAATTTTAATAATGCTACACAGGAAGTGTCCCTAAATGGCTGTTGGTGAGGCAGGGATATTTAATGGTGCAACACAGGAAGTACCTCTGCACTGTTCCTGTTGAGATAATGTCAAAGTACTGCACGATGGAGAATGTTTTCAGCTTGGTGCTAGGCACAAGATAACTCCTACTGCCAAAAAGAGACTGAAAATACCCTTCCTGCTGTCACAGTATGCTTAGAATGCTACAAAATGCAGAGAAAACGTTGATTGTGCCAAAAGGAACACAGAGAAGGGAGACCTCCTGTGTGGCAAGAGCTGCAGGGCCAAGACACTTCTGAGGCTAACAAGTAAAGCAGGCAACCTGCAGTTTGGTGAGATAAGCAAATATCTCTGTGAAGGTTCAACACGAAGTGCACTTTAAGATTTTGCACATAGGAAGACCAAGAATGTATCAACCAGGGCCTTGAAATCAGAAACCCACATCTGGTATGAAAGAAACAAAGCAGGGCATTTTCAGCAAACCAAAGAAACTCCAAGAAACAGAAACAATAAGAGAGGGGAAGAGTTGAGTCTGAGACAGCATAGCCAATATTCCTTGGCCATGGAAATGAAGAGATTTTAACAGATCCTTACTTAAATGGGCATGAAGATGGAAAATTGAACTCCACTGACTGATATTTATGGTTATTCTATAGTAAATATAGTCCCCATGGTAACTGAATAGTAAAATTCGTATAGTTCTCTCATTCCAGAGAGTAGGTTTAAACCTTCAACAAATCCTTCTATGATTTTTAAAACATCCTGAGTTAAAAATCACATCCTGGTACTGTAATTGATAGAAATTTGAATGGACTATAAACTTGACTATTATAGTTAAGACTCTGGTGTCCTGAGTAGGCAAAACCAGGCAAGCTGCTCTCTTCATCTTTTGGATGAATAAAGAAAATGAGCAGCCACAAATTTCATAAATTCGTCCATGAAAGAAACATGGAGATTCCAATGAGCCAAATGTTCTGTCCTCATCAACCACTACCTGAATTTTCCTTTCCTGGAAGGTGACAAGGTCAGTATGTGAATCAAGTTGATCAGTCTCTGGTCTCCTAAAAAACCATAGCACATACCCTTGCAGTCTGAAGGGTCTATGGCTAGTGAGTTTCTATGATTAGAGATGAGAAAATTAGTTATAAATATTTTCAAGTTGTATGAGGTTTTCCAGCAAATATTCTGACAACAGGTCAAATGGTGAAGATTTATAAATGAATGACTACAAATTCCCTCCACGCCTCCCAAATTCCTAATAATCCTTATTCTATTATACATTTTCTAATTTTTACTGTACCTATAAACTTCTAATAAACTATTGATTATTTGTTATATCATTTATTCATTGTTTGTCTTTCCCATTGTTAGAATTCAGGCACCAACAAGGGCAAGTATCTATGTCTACTTTGTTCACTGATACATTCCAAGCTGCCAAACATATGCCAAATACAGAGAAATTTCTCAATATACACTTATTGAAAGTGTTGAAATAATAAAGCTATCAACCTTAATATTTTATCCTCTCTCTAAGCCATTTCTATCTAGTTAATATGCTCCCATTAACCTAGACCTAATGGATTAATAATTAACTTCTCATTTGTTTTTTATCAAAACAAGAATTCCTCCTTCATTTTTCTATTACATTCTTGGAACAACTCTTTGTAGTCTCTTAGCTTTCTATGTTTCACTCATTTCCTATTCATCATTTTTCCTCATACCCTATGTCCATGCCATCCTATTCATGCTAATTAATATTAACACTAATATTAATAGTCTCCTATGAATGCCATCTTATTAATATTAATACATATCCTGCACATGACTGGTACATAATGGCCCCCATTGTATCATTTCTCTAAACCAGGGATAGCATTTAAGTATCATGGGCCTTGCCAACTGAAATCGATCAGTAAAGGGTACCCAGAGGACTGTGTTGAGAAGGATTCTGGTGCCATTCCAAAAGCATTCTGCATTTGAATAGGGATGTATGTCATGTGATAGGTAATGATGGCATGTCATCCTCAGATTAATGCCTCGTCACCTCATACATTTAATGTAGCAAACTCCTTCATGATGTCCAAGTTTTAGCTCATTCTTCTTTACTATCTTTAATATAAAAGTTTTTAAAAAATCTTCCTCAAAAATATTTTAATCATGCTTCTCTCCCACCACATAATAATTTATAATGTTTCCCTGTGGTCATTATGTCAAACTATATCTTTAATCTAAATTCTAGACAGATCAGTTACTGAACCTTCGTTCCCCATCCTCAGAGATTTAATCATTTGTTTTCCCGACTCCGAATCCTTGCTCTAGCCAAAGAATCTGACTGTTTTTTCCTTGCATGCCTTGCTCAACTCTGTCCAACTCTTGTTACATGAGGTTGTATGCTGTACCTGAAATGGCTGTCCTCCTTCACCTGGCCAAATACTTCTCTCATCTCTCTGGAAAATAACTTCCAGGAGGCTTTCTGTAATTAACCAGACCTGGTGGGACACAGCTCCACTCTATCCAGCCTCAGGAATCCTATGTCTTAACAAAATTTTGTAAACAAATATACAACTGTATCTTAAACAGGTAAGGCTGAATTATACATGACATGCATTTATGCTCCTCCCCAGCAGTAGGGTCAGTATTTAGCACATAAAAGGAAATAGTCCATGCCATTTACAGTCTAAGGCAGAACAACCTTCCCCTCCTGTTCAGAGCACTGCAGTTGTACTCAGTAACAGAGCTCAATGGACTTGTGAGTTGGAGGTGATGGGACTGGCCTTGAAGTGAGGCCAGATGTCTGGAAATTGCAATGGTTGTGACCTAAAAACATCTTATATCCATCAATCTTGAATTCTTAGGAACACTCAGTCAAGGTCAGTTTGAGAAGAACCATGAGATATATCCCACTGTACATAACTGGAGCTCAGGTGTCTAAAAAGGCATGAGTTTAAAAAGTTTGCTACTTTCTCAAATCCATCTTAACTCTTTTAAAATCTGCCAAAGATACTTTCTTCTTCATGTACTTAAGTACCTGGAGCATAAATGCATGTCATGTGTAATTCAGCCTTACCTGTTTAAGATACAGTTCTATATTTGTTTACAAAATTTTGTTAAGACTGAACATAGGATTCCTGAGGCTGGATAGAGTGGAGCTGTGTCTTACCAGGTCTGGTTAATTATACAAAGCTTCCTGGAAGTTATTTTCCAGAGAGATGAGAGAAGTATTTGGCCAGGTACTTAAGCTACTCTGCAGCTATAAATGGGGGCAGCTGTGGAGTTCAAGATGACACAGCCAGAGCTGAGTATAGTTTTAGAACTCCACAACTGGAAGAGTTTGTGGCTGCTCACCTCAAAAAGGTCTCTCTAAATCTTATCTAAACTGCCCTCATCTACTGGAGACAGTCTCTCCAGCACTACCAAGAAAGCCATCATGGACCTGAGCCCTTAGAGAGCCATTCAGAATGTACTGAGCACCTACAAAATTACAGCCATCATTCAAAACTGGGGGAATTTAATGCTAGATAATTGGGGAATGTTTTTAATCTAATAATGCAGGCAGCCCTATAATTATATAATTTGACTATAATGGTATAGATCTAAGATGAAAGTATGATCAAAGGGCAACGAAAACACAAAGGTGCATGTAACCCAGCCTGAGGTCTTAAAAAGGGCTTTCCGGAAGAGGCGATATCCACAATAGGTCTTCAGATTTAAGTAGGAGTTCACCAAGTGAAGAAGGACAACAGGGTTGGAGGAATCGTGTTTATGTTATTATGGTTTTGTTACAAGGATACAAAGAGAAGTAAGATGACGCTGTCTTCTCAAAAATGTTATAGTATTACTGATGAGATGGGTCTAAGAATAAACAAACACAAGTTAAAACGGTTCAGATTAAGAACCTTAGCAGTTCAGTGGCAGAAGCAGGGGGTGGAGGGGAGTGGATGAGGTAAGGGTGTGTCTTTAATATGATATGTGAGGTAGATCTTGAAATAAAGGCAGAATTTTGGTTCGAAAACAAATATTTGGCATGACATAAGCCAAGGAATGAAGGTGGGGAAGTTAATGAATGCAGAGGCCACATAAAGAGTATTATTGAAATCGAAATGTAGAGGGTCTGAAGGAGAATAATGGGGAATCAGTTTCAACAGACAAGTTGGGCCTTGCTTGTGGGTAATCTTGACTGTCAGGGTAAGGTTATTCAACTTTTTCATGTCGACCATAGAGAACCATTGAAGGTTTCTGGGTGGGACAGTATTATGATTAGAGTTACCCATTAAATAGGAGATACCCATTAGCTAGAAGTACATAAAATAATCTGGAGATAGAAGAGGTAACATTGGCGAAGTTGTTCTGGAAGTTATTACTTTCATGTAGGTGAGAAATAGAAAGAACACAGGAAGTGCAATAGGAATGATAAGAAAATAGGGCCAGGCATGGTGGCTAGTGCCTATAATCCTAGCACTTTGGGAAGCTAGAGTAGGTGGATCACTTGAGCACAGGTGTTCAAGACTAGCCTGGGCAACAAAATGGGACTCTGTCTCTACTAAAAAAAAAAATTAACAAAATTAATTAGGTGCTGTGCTGTGGTTCCAGCTACTCAGAAGGCTGAGGTAGGAGGATTGCTTGAGTCCAGGAGGTCAAGGCTGCGGTGAGCTATGATTACGTCACTGCACTCCAGCCTGGGTGACAGTGTGAGACTGTCTCAGAAAAAAAAAAAAAAAAAAACAAGAATGATGAGAAAATAGTGAATATAAGAAATGGTGCAGTATGTAATTCATGAAATTGTGAACCACTTACATTTGTCTATAGATGTATGTTTTCATTTGGGCCGAGGTTAGGGAAGTGGCATCTCTTTTTATAACCTCATTCCTTTGATAGCAAATGGCCTCTAGTCCTAGAATACTATAATCACTCCATTAACAAGAAAACATATTCCAATTAACTCTTCCCAAAGGGTTGGTTTCCAAGTCACTACTCTAAAGCTCCAACTTATTTTACTTAGATATAACACAAATGAGATTGCCTCCACCTTCTCGAAGACAACCTCATAGAGTTGTCCTGATGAGATAATAAAGTAGGTAGTATATAAAAGATAATTGGTGCCTACACATTTATTAGTATTACTAGCAGTGTGCTTATGTATCAGTGACTGGGCCTAGGATTCAGAAAAAGTCATCCTCAAAACTGAAATAAAGTTCTTAGTATTTAGCATCAAGCCTGCCTCTTACTGAACTTAGCATAGAGAAACAGGCTGAGGATGGAGATCCTGAATGGGCAATTAGGGAGGCTTCT
This sequence comes from Chlorocebus sabaeus, assembly GCF_047675955.1. Taxonomy (NCBI): domain Eukaryota; kingdom Metazoa; phylum Chordata; class Mammalia; order Primates; family Cercopithecidae; genus Chlorocebus; species Chlorocebus sabaeus. The sequence continues at coordinate 23,148,246 of NC_132929.1, read as the reverse complement.
ACCCAACAGCTGATACTCTGCTCCATACTGAGCAAGGCATAAGACATGGAAGATTTCTAAAATGGACATTTTTGTCCCCCAGGAGCATATAAACTACTTGGTAATAAAATAATTATATATGTATGAAGTACTGTTGACCAAGACCAAGCAAGGATGAGGAATGTAGTTTACACTTTGAATACAGAGAATGATAGCTGATATGGTTTGGCTCTGTCCCCACCCAAATCTCATCTTGAATTGTAGCTCCTATAATCCCTATGTGTCATTGGATGGATCAGGTTGGAGGCAATTGAATCATGGGGTGGTGGGGGGTTTCACATGCTGTTCTAGGGATAGTAAGTCTCATGAGATCTAGTGGTTTTATAAAGGGTAGTTCCTGTGCACACTCTCTGTTGCCTGCCTCCATGTAAGATGTGCCTTTGCCTTCCTTCGTCTTATGTCATGACTATGAGGACTCCCCAGCCATGTGGAACTGTGAGTCCATTAAACCTTTTTTTCATTATAAAATTTCTCAGTGTTGGGTATGTCTTTATTAGCAGCTTGAGAACGGACTGATACAATGGCAATGAAGGCTTCTGTGTTCATCATTCTCTAGTCATCTGCTGTAGTCGATCCCTGCTAAAGCTCTGACTAAGCCACCATTATTTCTGAAGGCTGTTTTTGGTTCTAGCTCCCTTTCTTCTACCCCATGCTATAGCACAACACCCTGCCCTCGGCTCTTTGCTTTTACCGTACAGACTTCAGGGTTGTTTCATAAAGGTCTAATATTAGCCTGACCGTTCTGGTTAGCATCATCCTTTCTTTATAATATTTGTGGGACTTAAAGATGAACCACACAGACAAGAACTTTAAACTCTGTTATTGCCCTCTGCTGACACTTTCAACAAGTTAATTGTCTGCTTGCCTTCCTGTAATTACTTTAATTACATGCCATTAGTGACCACTAATAAATGCAAGTGTGTTTGATTTTCATAAACCTTACTTTCTTTGCCCATCTACAGAACTCTTCCAAGGCTTTCACATGCAGTCAAAACAGAAAGAGGCAAACCAAGCACATTCACATTTAACCTTTGGGGCTAAAGTGAAAAATAAAGGATAATTCATGAATAGGCTAACTGTTTTCTCCTGCTTCTGACACTGACCAGCATTCCCTCTATAGTGGTTACATATACATGCTGTGTGCTCGTTTATAAGACAGCAAAAGTTAAAAGGGGTTGAGAAATAAAAGCTGCCTAATTGCTGCTATTATCTCAACTCAAGGAGAGAATTGCTGGGTGATATTATGAGGATCGAAAAGCCATTGAAGAGCTTATTGATGGAACACTTTTGCTGTAACTTCAAGCTACAGAAAATGAAGGTCATAATTTTAGTTTTTATGAACACCTGATAGGGTATTTACATAGAACGAGCTGAACTATGAGGAGACTAAGCCAACATTCTCTTTGCTACAGTTTTCTAGATTACATCACAGTATCTGGTACAAAAAACAGTTTATCCAGTTATTGTCTTTTGGTCAGCTTTACCAATGAAGTACACTGCAAGCCTGAGAAAATGAATTGTATAGAGAATAGTTAGTTAAACACTTCTCACTGTGTCACCCAACCAAAAAGAAAAGGAAAAATAAAGTAACTGGCAAAAAATCAAATTCTGTGGCTGTTGGCTGGTTTACATAGTTCCAACACAATTCTCTTGCTTATTAAAACATTAAATAGACTAAATTTATTTATGATGATAGCAATATGCTTTCCTCCAAATATAAAATGATGATTTCAATCATTAATTACTGGAATTTGTGATTCGAATTTTTTTCTTGCTGTAAAAATGGGTTATTCCAGGTCATTCTTGATCTTTCCCTGCTACAGACTAATGGCAACACTTGAGTGGCAGCTGGCCAGGGTTGGGTACGTAAGCTCTCTATAGTTATGGAAAGGCATTTTTAATGTGTCTAAAATGAATGGCCCCAACCAGATAATCCCAAGAAGGTAATGTGTATGAGAACCAGGTGTTCCTCATTGCATACTCTATCCAGGTTATTAGGACGGCACTGATAACATAATTTACATGCAGCCTCCAGTAAGAGTTCATGTGGTATTTAAAAACACTCATCTTGTCAGAGAAAACAAAAACAAAAACAAGTGCTATGCAATTAATTTCAGGGAAAGGGTATATTTTCCTGAGATTTAAAAAAATATCTAGTTTTTGAATCTAGTCAATACATTTTGGTTAAATGAATTAACAAGCTGGGAAACATAAAATATATTCCACCTTATGAAATGTCAGTTTTCTGATTCATCAACATTGATCCCACACGATGGACTTTTCATAAATATACAATATGATCCTTTTACACGACTACTAAATATCATAGTCTCCTCCTTCTTCAAGTACTGACACATTTTTGGATGAAAGATAGATTTGTATTTAAAGATGCGACCTGATCAAGGGCTCTCAGAAAAGGAGGGAAGTATAGGGGCGCTAAGAAAATGAACTGACCAGAGTCAGGAAAAGAAGTCTAGGAATTGGAGAAAAAGGAGTCTTAGGCCAGAATAAATGGCATGCGTTTGCGGGAGAAACAAACGGACTGAATTAAATCAGACAGCATGCCTGGGGTGTGTCACACTGCTTTATACCCATGCTCCCCCACCGCCATTCCCAGTGTTTGTCTCTAAACAATTTTAGGCTTTTATTGAGGGAGACAGAGCACGAGGAAGGCTTTAAAGTGGATCATGAATAAATGGAAGAAATACTACATAATTTTAAACCATTTCTAAGCTCCACCATTAGTGGAAGAAATAGTACATAATTCTAAGCTGTTTCTGAGCTCCACCACTGGTTTCTGTTTAATTAAACTTGGAAATAACGTATACGAAATTTTCAGATGCTTCGCACACACAAAATGAGTACAATAATTAGGTCCATCTCCTTTTATTAAATAAAAGCTTATATTTTAAGATTATAAAGTTCACTTAGGATTCTTAAATGAAATCTTTAAATTAGCAGGATAAACATATCCCTTCCCAACCTGATCCTAAATAACTTTTGCAGTTCATTTCTCTACCCATCTTTCCATGAAATCTATGTTTCAACTAATTCCCAGCATCCTCAGTAAAGTTAAATGAATAAACGAAGTGCCAGCACCTCAAACGTAGAGTTCTTTCCTGTCTACCTGCCTGTGCTGAGAATGCCCTACCTACTTCCTCTGCCTGGCATATGTTCCTGTCTCCTTCAGGATCCATGATAAATGTCCCTCCCCTATGGCACAGGTTTCCCCAACAATTCTCTTTGTTTTCACCACACTTTGCCCCAACTCCCCACTACAGGCCCTCCATTCAGCAGCACTGTCATAGACGACTCAAGGCAAGTGCTCATGTATTCTTTCTGAGTCTTTAGCCAGGGCTGTTTAATAAATAAGCAATAAATAAAAGAATATAGAGGCATTAATACACTGTCAGAAAGGGCAGAAATAGAAGCAAGGGTAATTCAGTCCAATATATCATCCAAAATTTGGAAAAAGTAATTATTTTTTAATTTATAGACAAAACTGATTTAATATCACGCTTTCAGACCGAATTTCAAACAAAATAATTAAGTTATCTAATAAGATCTGATTTACTGTGAACTGGGATGCTGGCAACTTTCCTCTCTTTCAGCTTCTATTCCTCCACTGAACTCTGCCATGCAAGTCTGTCCTTATCAGGAACTGTAAGCTCTCTTACAATGATTTAAAACATGAAGCCTTGTTGAATTTAGGAATAAGGATTGAGTGTATGGGGGCTTTCCAGCTAGTATTCAGGTTGCCTACACAAACGTATAATCTGCCAACAAAGGAAGTGGTAAATGATACAGAAAAATGAAAATCAGCTATGCTGCAAAGGATTCTATGGTCAGAATTCTTGAGTTTGAATAGAACCTTCAAGACATTCTGTGACAAGACTTAGCTACTCTAGGCCTTATTTTCCTCACTGAAAAATGGGAATGACACTTTATAGATATTTATGCAACATAAATAAAATTATAAATGAAAATGACTTAGCACAATGCCTGGTACACAAACAGGGCTCAAATATATTGGTATGATTATGATTATGATTTAGGCTTTTATTTAGGTAAATGAGAGCTCTTTCTTTTTTCACCAAAAATTAATTGAATGCACACTAATTGCTTGGCACTTGTCAGGTTAGGCTCCATTATGCAAGCCACAAATTGACTCCTAAATCTCAGTGACTTAATGTCACAAAGGCTTATTTCTTGCTCAAATTTTATAGCCAATGAGGTATTGGCAGGGACTCTGCTCCACACAGTCACTTAAGGATCCAAGTTGAAGGAGACTCTGTTAACCTGTAGCTATACCATTCAGAACACACGCCTGCTAGATTGTCATGAAATCATGCCGCAACATCATACCATAGAATCATGAAGCATGGCATGAGGGCTTTCATTTTCTCAGTCTGCAAATGACATTCGTGTTACCTCCAATCACATGTCATTGTCTAGAATTGGTCACAGCGTCCTGTCTGATTGCAAAAGGGCCAAGGAACACAGGGAAAACGACAAAGTGACCATTTGCTGAGCATCACTGTTTTTGCCTCAATATTAAGCACTGAAGCAGCAAATACAATGAAGACTTAGTGCCTCTTTGCATGTAGCAACTTGCATAGGTGTTAAATGGCTTTAATAAGTCAGCATCTACTAGAGGGACGCTGCACATGTGAGTATTTCATTGAGGTCACGCAAGACACTTTGAGAAGAATCATATTTTAAGATGATTTTTAAAGTCATATAACATTTGCTGCAAAAGACATACTTGTAAGTTTAAGGCTTAATGCCATGTACCCTTTGTACAATAAGGTTTTCGTTGCCTAGAAATAAAGGTGTAGTTTTTGTTTATGGTAATTTCATGGGGTAATAGAAAAAAAACCCAAATATTGAGTAAACATTCTACAATTAATTAGGCCATTTACTCCTCAATCTACTTCTCTAAATTGAAAGGAGAGAGGCTTCTGGCTAAGATATTCTGATCCCAATGGTGACAGGGAGGGTCTGTCTTCCTCATGGCTCAGTGGTAAGTCTGCCTCAGGCAGCTCTCAGCTTCTTCTCAACTCAGTTCACTCCATGAGCCCAAAAGCAAGGCGACAAGCTGACAGGAACTCAGCTAGAATTCTTGGCCTTCTATTCTGCTTCATGAGCCAAAGGGAAAAGAGGCCACCTTCCAAGGTCCAGCCAGCTAGGAATTAAGCCTCCTCCTCCTTTTTTCTTCCTTTACCCTTGCCAGAAAGCCTGTGGACAGCCTTCCCAGGCTTCCGGCTCCCCTGGCCAGCTGGGAAAGGCACAGCCTTTCCAGAACCCGATGAGCTTGCCAACAATTTTTTTTTCTTGCCCCATGTAAGAGCCAGAATTGCGAGATTACAAAGCCACCGTCACAATATAGTCACTAATAGATGTTTTAAGAGACCAACGGGAAAGAAGGAGTTTCTGGGTCAAAGAAAAAGAAAGAAAATGATGAGTTTCGAGCAGTGTAGTCATGGTTTTTCATAGTTTGCTGATAATCAGAGCAAACGTTTTCCTTCCAGGGGACCCCAGGCAGTCTGGAAGACGTGCCTCTGAAATCCGTTCAGAGCCATATTTCATTAGTTTTATTTTATGAGAAGCTTTCTTTTTGAGCATTAACCCCAATTCTCTAATGCATGAAAAATTTAAGTTGATACTTTATGAAGAGGCATAAATGCTGGTACCAAATCTGTATTTTACATACAGACAGACTTCCTGAGGACTTGATGGGGGAGCCAGTTAGTGACTCTTTCTTTCAGAGTGTGTAATGTGAGCCAGGGGACTTGAGCATAATTACTGGATTTGATGGGTGATGTAGATCACTTCCAAAGTTGGCCTTGGTGTCTCTTGGCTCAGGAACTCGCCTGACCCAGCCACAGACCCTCTCTCAAGTGGTACCGACTCTCTGATTTGGCCTGGTATTATCAAGGGTCCACTGGCTCCACAAATCCTAAATCTTCTCTAGCCCCAGTTTTGGACTGGAACCAAAGCCGCCTCTGCAGTGGCTGAGGGGAAGGGCCCAGAGTGCAGCGGGGTACTGCCAACTGTGAAGTGAGGGTGAGGCCGCCACTCCTTTTCAGGGAGGCCTATCTGCCTCCTCCTCTCATCTATGTCCCCAGTCTCATGGCTGCCCAAAGGATTAGCAAAGCATCTTCTTTTCCTCAGACTGGCCCTAGAGAACAGGTAGAGTCTGAATGTCTCTTTTCCAGGAAGTTCCCATGACTCTTTTGGGAGCAGAGTGCTGTCTAACTTATTACAGTTAGAGTTTCAAATGCCAGGTACTACACAAAACATTGGAGCTCTCTTTCTCCAGAAAAATGGGTGTCGTTTGCTCTATATCTGCATAACTATAAGCAACCAGGCAAGCAGTCCTTGACAGAACAAAAGCATGTTCAACCTTAAAAAAGTGATTCTACCTCCTACCTTAGACTGCAGAACCCAGTTCCAAAAATCAAATCAATATTTTCCACATTGAACAATTTTAGGATTCAGTCTTCACCTATCTCTCCCTTATATACATGTATCTCATTTAATCCTCAATTCTACTACTTATATCAATGTTACTGGTATTTTTATTGACATTTTAAATATGTTAAGATTTCTTCTGAAGCTCAGAAGAAATCAAGATATACAAACCACAAGATTAATGCCACAGGGATTATAAGAAATGGGGAGGCAAGATTTGATACCAGTTCTCTTTGGCCACAAAGCCCCATGTTCCTTCTACCACATGGAGGCATCCACATTCCTCCAATAGAGTTCTAGGGTCATTTTGGATTCCCTTTTAATATCTTTTCTGTTTGAGAGAAAATCAAATTGCTCCTGCTCTTGTGATTTGGAAAGCATGGCCTACTGATAATTAGGGCATGTGGACTTGGTTCTAATTTGAATACTGCCAATAGTGCACTAAGTGACTTAAGCAAGACATGGCAGGCACATTCTGGGCAGCTGTTTTAAAAATGCCATCCATCTTTAACTTGTTCTGATTTCTCTATACAATAAGAGCTATTAAAATGCATAGGATTTAGAGCTCACGCTAGTGTCTAATCTGGCAGCACTTTGACCCCTTTGAGAATGGAAATGGCAAAGCCAAGGTAATATGGTCTCAAACTTCAGCTGTCCTGCGTGGCTCCCTATCAGTCACAATTGCCTTCTTGCTTTCTGCTGATCTCACTTAACCTTGCTTTCCAAGGAAAGAGAAAATATTTGTGTCCTCTATCTGTTCTCTTTTCTCTCCCTCCACCCCTTTCCCCCTTCCCTCTCTCTCTTTCTGTTTTGTGTGTGTGTGTGTGTGTGTGTGTGTGTGTGTGAGAGAGAGAGAGAGAGAGAGAGAGAGAGAGCGCACAGCCAGGTAGAACTCTGATCACTGGAGGTTGGCGTATTTCAGGAATTGTCTTCCATTCTCCTAATACACATTTCTTAACCTCAGACGTTACTACTGGGATTTTCTTTCATAGATATGCCTTGCTCTCTTTCCAGGAAGACACCTAAAAATCAAAAGCAGCCTACCTTGTAGTCTAGCTCCTCCCACTAGGCCCAGCCCCTAGTCTGGCTCAAAAATCAAGCAATATGGGCCTATCTGCCAGGCTGCTCTCTACTGCCATCTCATGGTAATTCAGTCACTTTCAGAGAATCAGCCTTTCAGTAGGTGCAGACCCTCGCGGGAGACAGAAATCATAAAGGCTCATGTCTGCCAGAGCAGCAGTCTTTACAACAGATTGTGTAGGACATAAAGGCTGAAAATACCGAAAAAGTTACTGAAGGAGCTGAATGTTTAAGTAAGGTGTATATCATAATTTGATTTCAAAAAGTAACAATTAAGAAAGTATGACTTATGACAGAAGGTGAATCCTGAATCAGAAAGTCGCATTTTTTTGTGGGGGAAAGCAGGAGTTTGAAACATACCAGAATCTGGAAGATACATTTATGGAGAGGAACAGACTGAAAACTTCACTAAGAGTCAGAAATGATTTCGACACAATGACTAGGACAGTGCATCAGTGTGTCAGAGAGTCTGTAAAAGCAAAGTCACAATGAAGTCCACTCAGACACCCAATGCCATGTCACCGTGTGTGTAGAACTGTTGACTGCCCTGGCCCTGCTCCCACCAACATTCGTGAGGAACAGCAGTCACATGTCCACTCACAGACTCTCTCTGGCACTTGGCTGCTGCTTCTCCCATCACTTGGTCATAATTTGGACTATTTCCATCTATAGGCACCACGCAACTTGCCTTCCTGTGTGACTGCTTAACAGACAAGGCCATTACAGTGTATATATTTGGTTACAAAAAGAACACACTTTACATTGTATAAAATTTGGAAACACCCCATAAAGGATTGTCAGTGTATGGCATGCAACTCACTGACCTGGGTTATGATTCAAACGGTGTGCTTGGGCAGTGCTTTTATTATTTATCTTTATTCTCCTCCTACTGTATTCTTTCTAAATTGGCAAAGAGGGTTTAGATACTAATAATAAGTAGTTTGAGCTGTATTAAATCAAGAATCCAATCTGTAAAGCTAACGCAACCGGACCACTTAGTCAAGCTCGTCTAATGCCAATTTGAGGCAAAAATCAAGATTAGGTTAAATATTTCCCTAAAGGAATGAATCTTTCAAGTTCAAACTTAAATCAAACAGCAGTATCATTCCATGCAGAAGAGCTATAACTGCAAAAAGTTCATGCCTTACCACCAGGAGTCTTGGGCTTCCAGAGGGCTTCAGGCTGTCAATTTGTGACCAAGAGATCCAGGATTATGCATTCTACAGTAAATAGAAAAAAAAGAACAAAAATATATTGAGACAGCTACAAATGCAGTGAAAAAGTGTCACCTACAGACAAGTAAAAAAAGAGAAAATAAATTGGAATTAGGTTCGTAATTCCTGTTGATATAAGCAATTCTAGGCCTTCAATCAAAAAGATTACTCCACACAAAACTTAATAAGTAAGCCAACAGTGTTGACCATGGCCTGAAAAAACATATGGCCTGGTTATTGTAGGTAAGCAAGACCATTAGGTGGAACAAGGACATGGAATAAGGTAACACCAAGGCACACAATAACCAAGTTATTTCCTTTCCAATAATTACAATTCGTTCATGGGAAAAGTCTTATTTTGGTTAAAGTATGTCTCTAAACTGTACTAATCTCTCTTTTAACTAATTTAGGTATTGGCAGACAAGATTCAACTAGAATTTATTAATAGGGTTTTTTTTCATTCATTTGTATTTATGTCGTCCATTTACCATCAGCAGGACACTGTGAGGAGCAAGTCATGAGAAGTATACAAAGTCTCGTGGAGGTTATAATCATGTGCACATATTTCTGAGAATAGAAATAAAGTATTTCCTTATAAAATGGTTTTAAACTTAAGCGGGAGTAAAGCAAATCTTAAGTAAACAATAACACTTTTGATTTATTAACATACGAAAGATCTTAAAGGTAGTAATTAAGTGACTGAGTTTGGGAAATAGAATTTTCACGAAGAAGGGAGGTAAGCATACTTGGGAGATTGGAAGCTAAATGAAGACAGAGTCAAGGATTTCTTTGCCAATTTTATCTCCAATATCTAGCACAGTACATGGCATATAATAGGTACTTGATAAATACTTTTTCAATAAATGAAAAAATAAGCAATTTCTGGAGAATCTGGAGGTTGTTTAGATGTCTGAGCTACTGATGGGCATGGAACAGGGCTTGCCTATTACTGTAATTCTAATATCTGGAATTGTTAATCTAACAGCACTCTGGGAATACTTATTGCATAGATAACTGAATAGGCTGAAGTGTCCTGATTTTTTAAAATTCCTCAAAAAGAAAAGCAAAATTTAAAAAACTAAAGACAATTTTGAAGTACTCCCCCCACTAAACACACACACACACACACACACACACACACACACACACGCAAACACCTTAAAACAATTGCCCTCAGGCATTCTAAGGCAGGAAATCCACCCCAGGTTCAGGCAATAAGGGGGTGCACTGCCTGTAATGAATTTTAAAATCATAATAAAGTTCAACTAAAAGTTGATCTGCTTTTTATCACCACCCTGCACTGATAATTCTCAATCATGTCCGTGATAAAATACTTCTTCCTCTGGGCAGATAGCTCCCTGTACGCACTATGCCACTGGGTTCAGAAAAGATGGGTTATTTACTTAAAACAGGTAAGAAATTATGCCGACAGGAAATTTGGCAGTGACAGACTTTCCGTACCCAGAGACCTCAAGAGTTCAGAGGTCAATAAAAAAGGAAAATCCAGGACTTTTCCACATAAAACATTCCAAGAAAGTCTAGACAGGGTGGAATAGGAAGAATTGGTCTTGGAAATCATTCTGAATGGCTTCTTAGTGTGTTGATGAGGGTAAGTGAATGCAGCCCAGGGGAAGGGCTACTCCCTTTAGCCCGAGTGTCTAACAGTTGTGGGCAATTTTATCTGTGTTATTCAAACTTGGATATTGGATATTGGCAATTCAATCTGTGCTTTCTTAATCTTTTCTGTAGAAGATAAGTAAGGAAAAGTGCCGCTTTAATAATTGCACAGCCTGTCAACAGCAAAATATGTAAAACAAAGGGTTTCAATAAGTGGGTGATCTTTCAGAAGGTATTGGGTCAGCTACTCTTGATAACTCCCCCTTTGCTGTGAACTTGCTCCACATAACGCAGCTCACTTCATATCTACAGCTGCCTCTTCTGAGGTTAGCATCTTGGCTGACCATGGCCCTTGGTGACTTGTGTCCCTTCTCAGAGTCGAGCTTTCACCCACTTACACTGAGTCCATGAGTCGGACAATTCTTGCTCCTCATTGCTTGTTTCCCTGCTGAGCTAGTGGTCAGACACTTGTCTCCACACCATTTTGCTACTGTTCCAATGCAGTGGTTGAAACAGTCTCCACTTCTACTAATGCTATTAATTCAGGATAAATTCTGTTATCATGAGAAAACACCAATAATAGAAATCCGTTTCAGCTGTAATTGCATTTTCAATGACGAAGAAACATAGGTATGAACACACACACACACACACACACACACACACACACAGTAACATATATTTAAATTAGAAACAAGGTTGAAGTTGCTAATTTTCTTGATTGTACTGTATTTCTAACAAGAAGGCAGTCAAGTCTAGTGTAATAAGTGACAATCAGTGGCATAAGACCATTATTTACATAACATATGTACTGGCCTATGCTTCACCAAGCACTGTGACATTAACTATCTCAAAACAATCCTGTCGGTATTATAATATTATTTTTATACTACAGATGAGGGAAAACACTAAGACCATAAAATTAAAGACAATTTTTCTAGATCACATCACTAGTAGGGGAAGGAGTTCAAACTGGTCATCTTTCTGCTTCCTACTGGAGCCGGCACATTTACTAAATGGCACCGATGCTGCCAGTGTAGGTCTTACAGAAACAGTTACGACAGTGATAAAGAACTATGTCAATGTTCTTTCAGTATCCTGGCAAGGAAAGAAAAGAGACAATGAGTTAATCCCCAGCAAAATGCCATGATGCGTAAAAAAGAAAGAAAACAGCTCCACTTCCATTTCGCAAGCACCTAAGTCAACGCTTGCAAAGTTATCCCTAATTCAACAGCTTTTTTTTTCCATCCCTTCCTCTACTTCTAAATCTACCACTTAGCTAACATTTTCCAGTAGTTAGTTTCCAGAAATTTGCCAGCATTCTTGCATATTCAGCCTTTAAACATTTAATGAGAACACACAGGGTACATGGCCTTATGTCAATCTACCTTCTTTACATTGCATCTTCTAGCAAGCATTAGCATAAATACCAACATGTTTACATCATAATTACTTTAATTTCCTTGGCCCCAACCAGACCCGGAGTGTGTCAATCCACAGTGATTTCCAGGGTGGGGAATGATAACTGGTCCATGAAACATAAATTATAAGAAATGCTTGGAAACTTGGCGTCCCACTTCTGAAATGATCCCAGCCTTGCAGCAGGGTGGGCACAAGCCGTTTACATTGATATGGGTAAGTCACAGTTCTCCAGGTCTTCAGGTTCTCATTTCTAAAACAAGAATAAAAATTATTATCCTTGTGAAGAAAAGGGAACCCTTGTACGTTGTTGGTGGAATTGTAAATTGGTACCACCATTATGAAAAAGGTGTCAAGGTACCTCAAAAAAACTAAAAATAGGCTGCGTGATTAACTCATGCCTGTAATCCCAGCACTTTGGCAGGCCAAGATGGGTAGATCGTTTGAGGTCAGGAGTTTGAGATCAGCCTGGCCAATATGGTGAAACCTCGCTTCTAATTAAAAAAAAAAAAAAAAGAAAAAGAAAAATTAGCTGGGCGTGGTGTCAAACTCCTATAATCCCAGCTACTGGGGAGGCTGAGGCAGGAGAATCACTTGATCCTGGAAGGTGGAGGTTGCAGTGAGCTGAGATCACTCCTCTAAGCTGGAGAGCCTGGAAGACAGCAAGATTCCATCTCCAAAATAAATAAATAAATAAATAAATAACACCTAGAAGTATGTGTTTTTTTGTTTTTTTGGTTTTTTTTTTGAGACAGAGTTTCGCTCTTATTGCGCAGGCTGGTATGCAATGGTGTAATCTGCACTCACCGCAACCTCCAACTCCCGGATTTAAGCAATTCTTCCACCTCAGCCTCCTGAGTAGCTGGGATTACAGGCATGCGCCATCATGCCCGGCTAATTTTGTATTTCTAGTAGAGACGAGGTTTCTCCATGTTGAGGCTGGTCTCAAACTCCCGACCTCAGGTGATCCTCCCGTCTCGGCCTCCCAAAGTGCTGAGATTACAGGCGTGAGCCACTGCGCCCGGCCAAAAAACACCTAAAAGTAGAACTGCCATACAGTCTAGCAATTCTACTTACGGGTATATATCCAAAGGAAATGAAATTATTAATGATACATTAAAGAGATAAGTGCACCTCCATATTATTGTAGCATTATTCACAATAGCCAAGATATGAAAACAACATAAGTGTTCATCAGCAGATGATTGGATAAAGAAAATACGATAAATATTTAAAATGGAATATATTATTCAGCCCTTAACAAAAGGAAAATTTGCCATTTATGTCAACATGAATGAACTTTAAGGACACTATGCTAAATGAAAGAAGCCAAACACAGAAAGACAAATACTGCATGGTCTCACATATAGGTAGAAACTAAAGAAGTCTAACCCATAGAAACAGAGTAGAAAAGTGGGTGCTAGAGGTTAGCGGGTGGGAGTAATGGAGGGATTTTTGTCAAAGGGTACAAAATTTCAGTTATAAAATGAACTAAGTTCTGAAAATCCAATATACAACATGGAAACTACAGTTAATAATAATGTATTACATCCTTGTCATTTGCACATAGAGTAGATCTGAAGTGTGCTTACCACACACAGAAAAAAGCGGTAACTATGTGAGGTGATGAACATCTTAATTAGCTTGATTATAATTATTTCACAATATATATGTACATCAAATCATCATTTTGCATACCTTGAATGCATACAATTTTTGTCAATTATACCTCCTATAAATCTGGGAGAAAATAAAAATATATTCTTATCTTTATCTTTTCTCTATGAAAAAAATATGAACATTTTGATATCAGAAAAGCATGTCAAGTTTCCTGGAGAAAACCAATAGGTAATATTATTGCACAATTGGCAAGACCCTTTACTGGTGAATTAGTCCGTTCTTGAATTGCTATAAAGAACTATCTGAGACTGAGTAATTTAGAAAGAAAAGAGGTTTAATTGACTCAGGTATGCAGTCTATACAGGAGGCATGGCTGGGGAGGCCTTAGGAAGCTGACACTCATGGTGGAAGGTGAAGAGAAAGGAGGCACATCTTACATTGCAGGAGAAGGAGGAAGAGAGAAAAGGAAGAGGTGCTACACACTTGTAAACAACCAGATCTCGTGAAAACTCACTATCACGAGACCAGCAAGGAAAAAGTCTGCCCCCACAATCCAATCACTTCCCACCAGGCCCCTCCTCCAACACTGGGGATTACAATTCGACTTGAGATTTGGGTGGGGACACAAATCCAAATCTTATCAACTGGGTTTATAACATAAAGTCAGAAACCTTTCCCCTTTATAAGTTATACAAGAGTTTAGCCATGTAGCAATGTTGCAAAGCTAAGTCTAGGCAGTAAGAATTTTAACTGGGATGTGGACAACTACTTGCCCACTTCTTCTTGTACAAACATCTATATTTAGGGGCTTACTATTAAGAACCAATTAACAGTGAAAGAGGTTAGAGTTAGAGGGCAAATTGAAATGACTGAAATTTTATGAGGAATGTTTCAATTTTTCTTACACATTATAAATCCAGATATTCATTGGTCAAAATGCATCTACTGAATACCTACTGTGTTCAAAGCACTGTGAGTACAAGACAGAAGATGATCTTGTGTTTATCGAGTACCTACTATGTTCTGGGTGCTGTGCAAGGCACATTTACTTGTGTGTCTGTGAGTGGTGAGGGGAGTCAGGGAGGGCCAGGAGGTGTAATAGGAGAGAAATGGAGTATTCTAGCTTGAGGTTCACTTTAATTTATCACTGGGATTCATACAAATCTGGCAAACTTGTGAAATTATCTGATTATCTGCAGAAGAAACTTAAGAGTGTCTTAATAGAGTAAATTCAGGCAAACCCACTTGGTCTATGACAGTGCCTCTTTTATCAGTGGGGTGGAGCAATCCATGGGACTTTCACTTTGATTTGTGTTCTGACCTAACCTTGCATGGACTCATATATTAATATATGTTACTTGTCCATTAAGAGGTATTTAAATTTAAAAGGTTAGAGAGAGAAAGAGTCTTTCCATTTTGACAAGGGTACAGGGTGGTTTGTGCACATGGAGGACTGTAAGTAATTCAATAAAATTTTTGCTCCTTGAAGGCTTGACTAAATCAGCCACACCACAGTGGTGGCAGGGAATTATCTACCATGACTGCATACCAGCACCTCCTCAAACCAACCATCTCACAAGAGCGAAAAGCCAGGTCAAGATGTGGAATACACCGTTGGCAGATCTGGGAGCATCAGCAGCCCTTGGTATGGACTGGACACTGGTGGCAGTGGTTTGGCATGAGGCAGAAACAATGGGTATCATCAAAGGCACCTGAAGCAGGATGGGGTGGGGTAGCAGATTCCATATATGATAACTGAATACTTTTCTTAATGAACACATATGAGACACCTCTATGGAGGGGGTGCTGCAGGGGCTGAATTTATTACAATAGCACCCAGAGAAAGATTTTTACCCTCCATGATCCTGCAACACATACTTTACATGGAAAATATATTTTACTTTATTTCTCCTAACTGCCTGACAATACAAGTTTATTAACCTCATCTTACTGATGAGGGACTGTAGCTTAAAAAAAGTTAAAATCTCTTCTTAAGGTCACTACATGGGTTGAATGGCAGTCCCGCAAAAGATATGTCCAGATCATAACCCCTGAAGCCCCTGAATATTACCTTATATAGCAAAATATGTGAATGAGTAAATTTAAAAAGGGGACGAGACCATTCTGCATTATCCAGGTGGACCCTAAAGGCAATCGTGTACATATCCTTATGAGAGAGAGGCAGAGGGAGTCCGGGGGACAGATACGCAGAAGAGAAGACATATAGGATAGGAGGTGGCAAGGTGACCACAGAGGTGAAGACTAGAGTAATGCAACTGCAAGCCGAAGTATGACTGGAGACACCAGAAGCTGGAAGAGGCAAGGAACAGGTTCTCCCTAAAGCCTTTAGAAGGAGTGCAGCTTTGTGGACACCTTGATTTCAGACTTCTGGCCTCCAGAACTGGGAGACAATAAACTTATGTTTTAAACCACCAAGTATCTGATAATTGGTCACAGCAGCCACAGGAAACTAATACAGCCACACAGTCACTGCAGAAGATATGTTTCAGATCTAAGTTTGTCCAACTTTAAAGTCTGTTCCCTTTGGGCCCCATGGGGATTCCGCCTGAAATACTGTCAACACACTCTACAACTCTTAGGCCTACTGTGATACATACATGTGCTTCAGCCACCACTCCCTTTTCTTTGGAAATACATTGCGAAGGATTGAGAAACTTTGGCGTTTGAGCCTATTTTCCTTTGTAAACTCAATATACTGGATGTGTTAAGATTTAAAGGAGACATATATGCAGTCAGGGTTATAGGAATTGAGTCAAGAGAACTTGTTAAGGGCAGAGATGATCAGCAAAGGATTTATAGAGAAGAAAATTTTGAATTGTGAAGAAAAGGGTGCATGTATGTGGATAATTGTGAAGGACCAGGTTGAACATTCTAGGGCCTCTGAAGGCTTGAACAATATTTCTAGGGGAAAATTATAAGCTTCATGTAGCGTTCACTGTGGAACCCAGCTTGCAACTGAAAATATTGCACCAAAATGAAAAACTAAGTGGATTTAGATCCTGGTTGTTTTTATTACTGCTATCATGGATTGCTGCTATTCCTTCAGGAATCTGAGGTATTCTTATTTACTTACTGAAAATCCTTTTCTTCATTTTTTTTAAAAGTCCTTCCCATAGGTCTTCTGGCTACGTCTCTTCATGGTCAGGCATTTTCTCTCTGTCCATGAGCCTCTTTCAATGGCATCTGTTTTGCTAAGAGATCTAATGAATTATAAGCCAGACCAGGAACAAACAGAGCCATAAAGGCTGGGTCCTTGCAGAATAGGTTTTAGCTTTATTTCAGCCCTTTTCCCCTCACCCAAGGTGAATTAAGTAATCTTTATGAGATAAAATTACCTGCACTCTTGCCTAACCTTAATAATGAAAAAGAGAAGGCCTTTTATCTATTCATTGTGAACTGAGTAATCACAATTCGCTATGGTTCACAGAAACAGGAAAAAAACAGTAACAACAAACCACCACAACTAATGTGTTTTTCTTTCTATCTGACAATCCAAAGAACCTGGTAGTTTTAACTCTAGTTCATTACAGTCAACGATTTAATCTCTGGTGGCAGGGAAGCAAGAAATACGTTTATGTCCAGGGTAGCAACAGCATCACTCCAGATCAATACTCAAAAAGGCTGTAGGAAGGAGGTTCAGTTTCCTCAAAAAACACCGATATATTTCCCATCTGAGAAGAGAGAGGCTGAGATGGGTAATTTAGGGTATGTACGGCATTTGTCCTCCAGAATTGCTGGTAAGGCAACATATGTAGTGCTTGCCTGCTATGTAAAGCACTGTGCTGGGACCTGTGGAAAGCACAAAAGGTTAAAAGCATCACCCCTGTATTAAAAATCTTGCTGGTGAAACGAGCCACAATGACTTATATTTTAAATAATAGTCCCAAACAATCAAAACAAAAAGAACCCCAAGTAAGAGTTCAAGACAACAAAAATAGCAAAAGGCAGGTCACATTTAATTACCAATAATTGCTACAGGATGTCAGAGAAATGGGAAGAGTGTATTAAATTGGGGTGGTCTGGAAAAACTCCATGGTAGTACCAATATTTGAAATGAATCACGCTAACAGGATGTAAAAGGAGCAAAACATCAGTATCTAGAATCACCAAAGAGTAACTTTATGAAATATTTAGTATTTTCAGGTAATACACCAGGCCCGTCTCACTCATGTGGCAGGATCAAACCTTGGTATGCATTGACCTGGACCTGGGCACATTGGAAGGTAACATTATTCTTTCATCCCAGTATAAATACAAATATACAAGCAGAAAAATATACATTCTTCACATATTTTTACAAATTTGCCCTTCAAGTTCTAATCTTAGGAATTTATCTGTCGGTTTGTATTGGTCTTAGCTCATCCCTCTTAAATAAATGAACATATGAGGACTAGATTTTCCATTCCAAATAGAATGACTCATTGAAGAGCAGAAAGCAATTAAATTTCCAAGACGAAGCTTTTTCCCAACATCCTATACACCTCACTTTACCAATTAAAAAAATTGCTATGGGCACTATTATTATTAATATTATTTTTAAAAGATGGACATACTGTTCTACGCTATGTGTAATACCCTTCATGAAACTTAACTCTGATGAAACAAACCTCGGATTCTTGTTCTACTAGATTCAACTTAATCATTTGTCCAACAAATATTACAGATATTCGTTTATGCTAGGTGATGTTTCCAGTGTTTCAGATATAATAGCGGGGAGAAAGCACAAGGTCTGTGTGTCTATGCAGCATACATTCAAGAGTGTGTGTGTGGCGGTGGCTGTGGGGAGACAATGAAGAAGTAGTCTAATGAATAAAGGCAATTTCAGAGTGCAGGGTTTCTGCATGTGGAATCATGACTGTGTGATGAGATGATGAGGTGCAGGTGGGGATGTCATTGTTTTAGGCAATGTGGTCACCAAAGGCTTCTCTGAGAAAGTCATGGTTGAAGAAAGAATCAAATAAAGGCAGTGATGCAAAGACCAAGCAGAGAGTGGTCTGGGCTGAGACAAGAGCAAGTACAAAGGCATTGGCATAGAAATGAACTTGCTCAAGGAGGAAAAAGAAGGTCACGAGGGCTGGGCAGAGTGAGAGAGAGGAAGTGGCTGGAGGAAGCAGGAAGAGGAAGTAGGCAGGAGTCAGACCATCTGGGCCTTGTGGGCCACAGACAGGACCCAACATTGCCTGTTTAGGGCAAATACCAACAGTAATTTCACAAGATCAAGGCATATTTAGTTGAGTTAATTTCCAGGTCATTAAATCTGCTGTTTTATGTTAAAGTGCTGATTGGTAATAAACATCTCAGTTACTTCTAAGCAACATTGACCAAATCTGTAACATTTACCCAAACTGGGATTTGTTTGTTCACCCAGTTTGATGATTCTATTCTAGTTTAAATAAAGATTAGGAAATTTTTGCAATATGTTTAAATACGCCTCATTCCCTTTTCACAATATTATCTGCACAAAAGGTTGGAAAACAAAGAAAAACATTCACAATTACATTAACACCTAACACTAATGAATCACTGATTTCCAGTTGTCTTTCCTCCTTCTTATACACTGTCCTCAAACACACAGCATCATGATGTAGTTTTTAATCATAGCAGATACATGATTTCCCTTCAGTGCTTTCAAAGCACATTGAGAGTCAGGTACTTATCACTTTGTAAGAGTTGGTCATCAGCAAGATGACTTCTCGGACTACTCTAAAGAAGCCTGGCTCACCCAACTTCATTGATCACTGCTTACAATGACGTGCCCCTTCTTTTGGCTTAAATCTTCACTTCTTATCAAAATTGGCTTTTCACGGTAAAAAAGACTTGAGACAAAAAGTAATTTCTGATAAGCAGTAATGAGCCTGACTCCTTCTTACTGAGCTCCCTGGGCAGAAAAATTAGATTCTAAGTAATTTCTAAATAATTTCTGAGAATTCACAGGAGGAGAATTCTTCACCATAGTTGAGTGTCATTCAGTTGCAAATGAAGAGACACAGTGGTGGGATGGCTAATTAGATGACTTTAACCTCACCTAGCTATGCCTTAACATAACCTAGAAAATAAGTATTTTTTTTTTTTAAGTTTGTATGTAAGATTTTAAAACTCCCTGACTTGGGGATTTGAATACAGGGATCTAAAGAGCTTAAAAGGTCAATGGAGGAGTTAGTGGAATTGATTTTTAAGAATGGATTTTATTTAATAAATTCATGTGTTATTTAGGAAACTGAAGTAGAAGAACCAAATACAGTATATTTTAAACACTCTGCACGACTCCACATTTTCCCCCAGATAGTTATCTCTGTTATCACCCAGAGATGAAATTTTTAAAGTAGAATTTAATAGAATCTCCACCAGAAATTCTTAAGAGTCTAATATTGGTCTAAGTGGAAACCTGCAGAGGAAAGAGAGGAGAAAATCTAGTGTTTGTTTTGAGGTTATTATAAAAGGTTTTTAATTTTAAATATTTCCACTTATGGATATTGTAAGCACCTCAAATTTAGTGTAGTCAATATAGAATTTCTGATTTCCACTGTTACTTCCCTTCATCTGTTTCTCCACGGTCTGTCTTGTTCAGTAAGTCACCACCACCCAGTGCAAAACCAAACTAGGTTTTTCTTGATTCTCTTTCTCTCAGATGATCCTGCATTCAATAATCAAGTCATCTGCAAGTCAGTCTACAAAATATGTCACATGGCAGTAAACAAACATATTGGTGGGCTGTGTTTTCATCTGCAGGTTCAACTGGGAAGAATCTGATGCCCAGATCATTTAGGCAATTGACAGGATTCATTTCCCGACAGCAATTTGAATGAGGGGCCTGGCTTTTTACAGGCTACTGTCTGAAGGCTGCTTTGAGGTCTCAGAGGCCACCAGAAGTGGCTAGAAGCTGCCTACACACCTTGCCACATGGGTCTCTCCAACATGGTCACTCAATGCATCAAGCCTACAGAAAAACAGTGAAGAAGAAGAAAATCTCTGGCTTCAGTCTGCTGAGATGGAGTTTCACATAATGTGACATAATGACAGGAGCTGTATCCTATCACCTTTGCTATATAACAAAACCTAATCACAGGAATGACATCTCATTACCTTTACCATAGGTAATTGGTTAGAAGCAACTCACAGGTCCCATTCACATTCAAGGGTAGAAGATTAACAAAGCCATGAATACTAGGAGGTGGGAAACATTGGGGCTTATCTCAGTGTCTGTCTGCAACATTTATACTGATATTCTTTATTAATAGTTTTTTTTTTTTTTTTTGGTTTTGAGCTCATAGCTTTATTTCTTTTACTTTGATTTCAGATATTTTTGTCCCTCTAGGTTTTTTAGGTGGAAGCATATGCCATTGATTTGAGACCATTCTTCTTTCCTAAAAAAAGGTGTTTGGTACTATCAGACACCTTCCAATCACTGTGATAACAGCATCCTACACATTTTTACTTTTCATGCTTTTACTTTAATTCATTTCAAAATATACTCTGATTTCCCTTTTGATTTCTTCTCTGACATATAGGTTAATTAGAAGTGTGTTATTTCATTTCCTAACTCATGGGGATTTTCCAGATATCTTTCTACTATTAATTCCTAATTTAATCCCATTGTGGCTAGGGAACATATTTTGTATGTTTTGAATTCTTTTTAAATTAATAAGACTTCTTTTACGGTCAGAATATTGCCTATCTTGGTAAATGTTCCATGGGCCTTTGAAAATAATGTGTATTTTTATTAGAGAGAGTCTTCCATAATGTCAATTAGGTTAAATTAGTTGATAACATTAAGTCTTTTATATTCTTAGTGTACATTTTCTGTTATTTATTGAAAAAAACTTTTTTAAATATTCAACTATGATTGTCATACTACCGCATATATGGTGAAAACCTCCAATACATCAGTATAATTTCTACTTTAAATAACCAATTGTATTTTAAAGAGAATTTTAAGAGTATTTTTATATATGCTCACACTTTTAACATTCTCAGTGCTATTTATTACTTTGTATAGATCTAGATTTATGGTGAAAACCTCCAATACGTCAGTATAATTTCTACTTTAAATAACCAGTGGTATTTTAAAGAGATTTTTAAGAGTATTTTTATATATGCTCACACTTTTAACATTCTCAGTGTTATTTATTACTTTGTATAGATCTAGATTTCAGCTCCTGTTTGTCTGAAACATTTTTTATTTTTATTTTGGTTTTGAGAGATATTTTGCTGAGTATAAATTCTTGGTTGACAATTTTATTCTTTCAGTACTTTAAGAGGTTTCTTTTCTGTCTTCTGGCTTGCATTGTTTTCAATGTCTGCAGTCATTTTTTTGTTCTCTTTTCGTCTGTATTCATTGTGACTTTTTTTTTCTTTCGGCTACTTTTAAGGTTTTCTGTTTATCACTGGTTTTCAGCAATTTGATGATAATATACCTTGGTGCAATTTTCTTCCTGTGCTTTTGCTTGGCATTTACTGAGTTTCTAGGATCTTTGGGCCTATATTTTTCATCAGATTTGTAAATTTTCACCCATTATTTCCTCAAATTTTTTTCCATGTCTCTTACCTTTTGAGTACTCTAATTAAAAATATATTAGCCTGCTTGAAATTTTCCTGTGTGAGAAATTTGGTTAGTTTCTATAGGAATATCTTCAAATTGACTAACCTTTTCTTATGTAGTATCTAATCTTTGGATAGTCTCTTCCTACATATTTTTAAATCCTGGGCAGTTATATTTTATCTCTACAAGTTTGAACTAGGTCTTTTTAATTATCCTCCATATCTGTGTTTAGCATGCTCATGCTTTCTTTTACTTTCTTGAACATATAGAATACACTTATAATAACTGCTTAATATCCTTGCGTGCTGATACTTTCATCTGTGTTTTTTTCTGAATCTTCTTGTATTGATTTATGTTATTTCTCCTAATAAAACGTGTATTTTTTCTTCTTCTTTGGGTGTATAAGTAACTTTGTATTGGGTGCTTGACATTTGAATTTTATATTTTTGAATGCTGGATATTTTTGTATTCTTTAAAGTGTGTTTGAGATTTGTTCTGAAACCCAAATAAATTATTTGGTAAGCTTTTCAAGCCTTGCTTATAATCTTTGTTACAGAAGACCAGAGCAGTCTTTAGGAATAATTTTTTATTGCTACTAAGGCAATACAGTTCCAAGTACATTGCCAGTGCCCTGTATACTACAAGGTTTTTCCACTTTGGCTGGAAGGACAAAAATTATTACCAGTCTTATGTGATCTCTTGAGACTGTTTCACCCACTTCTTTATTGGTTCTTTCTCAAGATGTGGGTGGTTTCCTCGTACCCTCATGCTGATGAGAATGCAGTAGACGACTTGGGAACACTCATTATGGAGACCTCAAAAGCATTCTCTCTGTGCAGCTCTTTCTTTTCAGTACTCTGCCTTACAAAGTCGAGAGACTGTGGCCTCCCTGAATTCTCAAATTCATCTGCTAAGTACAGGGGAACTACTGTCATCTGTTTCAGATCCTCCTTCCTGGAAACTCTTGAGGCAGTAAACTGAGGCAATCTCAGTGATTACCTCATTTGTTTCCCTTCTAGCAGGTATTACCATTTGCACTGCCTATTGTCTATCCCAAAACTGTTGTTTTGGAAATATTATTATTTTTTTCTTTACTTGTTTAAGGTGAGTGCACAAATGTAGTCTCTGGTCCTTCACTGCTAAAAGTAGAAGTGAATCTTTTCATTTTGTACCCCATTATATATACTTCTTTATTATAATGTTGAAAAAATTTTAGTGGCGGCTCTAATAATTTGAAGGAGTGTCGAGCGTAAGTAATATTTCCAGATATCTCTAATGACCGTATGTAATATTAAAATACTTGTTATTTTTTGGTGATAAAATCACAGCAACTGCTAATACTACTTAGATTTGAATCTTGCACTAATAATTGGAGGAATGTTAAATTTCAGTTAGAGGTAAGTGAAAATATTAGTTTTTCTTATATAAGTTCATAGACTCCTGAATTTTCCATGAATACCGTGGAGGGGTATGGACTCGATGATAAGAAGTATTGTGTAGAGAAAGCCCCCAGATTCTTCAATTCTGGGAATAAGTCATAGATCACAGAATCTGTTGCCTCCAACACCTTGTTTGGTCAAACTTCCTGCTGGTTCTATATCCTAATTGTTAGTGAGCTCCTAAAGAACAATAAGATTAAGTGGGATAATAGGTAAAGCAGTTACCATTATGCTTGGCATCCAATAAGCCCACAATAATCACAATAACATTAGCTATTAATCATCACCACCATCATCATCATGGCAGAGGGGAACCATCTTGGAGGGGGGCTAAAGCTACAGAATTTGAGGGTCCCCTCTTAAAAAAAATCAATAAAATATTTTCCTTTTGCAAGTCTTATGAAAACTCATGATTATATGAACCTATTACTGTATCAGGATCTCTCCCAGGGTCTTGAAGCCACCTGGGCAAGTGAGCATTCCTGAAACTTAATCTTCATTAAATTCATGATAAATCTGCTTTTGATTGCCATTCTCTTCTTTCTCATCTTCATAACTCATCAGTTATTCACGATGCTAGAATAACTAGAGCCGTTAAAGTGGAGTTAATGGTGATGAGAAATGTGGAAGGGTAATGAAGATAGGTGAGGACCACTATCAGGCCTGACCTCAATCTTTGGAGGCTTAGGATGAGTATTTGAGTTCTTGAGAGATTCTTTTTCCCTATATTCCCAACAGCAAATGTATCAGAGTCGACCAGTGACAGAGAACACATCAATGGAAGGCAGAGGCCCCGCCTGTGTTACTCCTTCCTCTATTCCTATCACCTAGTGTGGATGCTCCACACAGTTTGTCAAAACAATGCATGAATGTGGTTTCATTTTCCAAGAATTTTGTGAAAATAAAAATTAAAAAGGAAGAATGAAAGAAAATAATGAACCTGGATATTTCTACAAGTTGTTTGAATTTTAACTATTGAATCTTGTATTTTCTAATGCTGAGATTGTGGAAAGAGGGACATATAGGGGTGAACAGGGAAAGAAATCTGCTAAATTTTTCTTCAGTGCCTTTCCAACTGTCCTGCCAACTCCTGTTAGTCTTCCTCCAATTATGCTCTCCTAAGCCTCCCTCATTCTAGTGCCTGATTCCTATTCCTCTGGTTCCAACTGGAGTGTCTGTGGATAACTAATAATGATAATGATATCATTAGATAGATAGATAGATAGATAGATAGATAGATAGTAATATCATTATAGCTAACATTTATTGAGTGCTTACCGTGTGCTAGGTTCTGGGCTATTTTTTAACAATATCATCTCAAATTCCTACCATTCCCTTGATGTAGGTATTACTAACCCTTATATCACAGAGTGGAAAATCAACACCCACAGGATCCAGTTAGCATGCCCAGTTCACACAGTTAATAAGTCATAAAGCCAAGATTCACATTTAGACACTGACTGCAGAGCTTTTGCTCAAAACCACTGAGTCCCCATACTACCTGGCTGTAGTGGAAATACAATTCAGGTGTGATTCATTCAGAAAGCATCTGCATTTTAAAAGGGGTAACTCTGTAAAGAAAAGAAGTCTTCAGGACTCAAAAAAAAATGTAAGTGAAAAGTTGGCATATTAGGTTGCTGAAGTGAATAAGAATCCTATCATATAACGTCAACGTCAGTATGTCCTGTGAGTTAAATATTGGAGTAAAAAGCTCTGTGTGTGTGTGTGTGTGTGTGTGCACATGTGCAAAGATGGTAAACCCTCTCTGTGAAGGCATCCTTAGCTCTCTCACAGTGAATTAGGTGATTTCACCTCCAGTGCCCCTCTCAAGATAGCTCATTGCATTCTTGTTGGGTAGTCTTCACAAGATGCCATGCAGTCCTCATGGGCAGCCATCTACCTATTGCCCCAGAAATTTGCTTAACAAAGGTGTTCAATACACATTTGTGGCATGAAATTGTATTCTGGTACCAGAAGAATAAAAGTGGAGAACATCAAAATGATAAGTTGTAAAACCGCCTTGAAAATTAAGTGACATTCAGAAAAAAAAGCTGCTTCACTCTAAGGAGAACTAATGGGTAGAAATTCAGTTATTAAAACTAGACCATAATTTTTTAAGTGTATTATAAACTCAAAGAAGGCAAGAATTCACAGCCTTTGATCCATATCTGTATCTTATGAGCACAGAGCCTTGTATACATCCACCAGGCTCTCCAGAAATGCCCACTGAGTGCGTGGAAAAACTGTACTGTTTTAAATATGTTCTCCACCAACCACACCACAGGTCTTGTATTACTGCAAACACTAGCTGGATAGCAGTATGCTTTTGCTTGATCATTCTTTAGTCTCATGAAGCAGTGGCAGCCACAATCATTGGGGTGTCAGATCTGCATGGCCAACAACAGCATCAACAGAAAATGAGCTTTTATAAAGAGCATGGGCTCTCTGAGCCTCAGACGAGGAGGGCTCCTTTTTCAAGGTGTTTGGGACCACTCTATCTTGTAGCTTCATTTGCAATAATTGTTTCAAGCCTGTGTATGGCATGTCAGAAATTCTGGCCAAAGACGGTACCCACATGGGCTCTTGATCTCTCTTCTATGCCATCTTTTTGAAAAGAGCTGTTAGAAGTGGCTCCTGTTTTGAAGTAGATCAAACCAGTGACATTTGATTCTGCCTCTTTGTGGAGCGGGGCTATTGGTTTTAGTTCATGGAAGCAAACTGAAAACTTGCAGACGTGCTGTTACTACATAAATTTGGACTCTTCCCTGACCTCGAAATACAGACAGACCCTAAGGTCCATTCCCAGCTCTTTCTTCTCAGTGGGATGTAAAGCTTTTGTGCACATAATGAACTCAGATATTTTAATAGCTGATTTGTAAAATGTAATAGCTATCATTTTAATAGCTGTTGTCATAACCTCTACAGATTCACTGTGGATTTTTATGTGAGGTTTAGCATTGTTGATTTACTTGTTTCCATATCTGTTCTTTAAGTGATAGAAATTGTCACTTTTGTTTGAAACACATTTGTTGAAAGGGTGTTTTTTTTTTTTTTTTTTTTTTTTTTTTCCCTAAAGGGCACTTCGGTCATTTTTATTTAAAATAAACTAATTAAATTTTTCTTTCTCATTTGCCTCTCCATGACCTTTTGGGAACTTGGAAATTAAATTTTCTCCTAATATTTTACTTTCCAGCTTGGCAAACATTGACACTATTTTAGATTCTGAACAAAGTTGAGAAAGCATAGATTTGTTTTTAAAAATCATTTCAATTTTGAAACAGGAAGTGATAATTCTGGAGATTTATCTGCTGTGGTACGAGCTTTACTTTTTCTTTTTAAATGAATTACAAATGAGACAGTAATGCAATCATAAAACAATCAACTAAAACGAACAAGCAAATAAAAAACTCATGGGGGTAATTTCAATTGTAAATACATTCATTTAAAATTTTAAAATGTTCATTTTGTTATTTAATAAATACTATTATTTGACATGATACCACAATAAATTAACGAACAGAAACTGAAATATCTGTTATTAAGAAGACCAAATTAAAATTCCTATTAATGGAAATAAAACAAAGTAAAGATCTCCAAAATGTGCCAAAGAGAAGAAGTAGATCAAACACAATTTGCTATGGTAATTTAAAATTGTTTTCATGCTCAATCACATAATCATGTTAATCATGTAATAAAAATCTTCCAGAAGTTTTAGAAAATATTATTTAAAAAATAAAACAAACCCAAAAACATCCCGTTAAAATTCAAGATTTTTTTCCTTAAAAATGTTAGTATTTTTTAAGATAAAAGAAAGGTTTTATTATGCTATGTACACACTACAAAAACCACTAATTGCATGTGGTCTTATAATTTTTGAAGACAACACCATAGGTAGATAAAACAAATATTTCTTATTCCCCCATGTAAAGATATAGACTGGAGCTTAGGAACATAAAGTAATTTGCCCAGATTACACAGATGCTAAACGTCAAAGCTGCAACCTGAACACAAGTCATGTGACTTTGAGTTCATTTTTTGTTTGTTTGTTTTTTTTTTAGTTGATAAAGAAACACACCCTTAACTCAATTCCTCCAAAGTAGTGAGGATAGGTTTCTATATGACTGAATGGACGATGAAGAGCTCCTTGAATAAAATTATTGATTTGCCTCATCATTATTATCATTAGTTAGTTTTGTTTTAATTTAGTGCTTGCTGCTATGAAGAACTCAAAGAGTGATGAAAATTAAGTTCTGGTCCAGGCTTTAAGGGACTAAGAGGTTAGCAGGGGAGTTATCCAGGAAAAGAAGCAGTAACTGAGGTCTATGTATGCACAACACAAGACACCAACACTAAGTACCAATGGCCTTCAAAAAAGACACGATCAGCTGGGAACTGGAGTGAACAGCAATTCAATGTTTGGTTTTTGTCTTAAATCAACTATATTGAGGTATAATTTACATACAGTAGAATGCATCCATTTTTAGTGTACTGTTCAACCACTAAAATCAAGACCAACAGCATGTCCACTGCCTGCAAATATTCCCCCCAGCTTTTCCTCAGTCAATTTCTTCTCCCACTCTTGGCCTCACGTGACCACTGATCCAGCAGGGTTTGTTTAGACAATTGAGAAAGCGCAAAGAGGGTAAAGGAAAAAAGTGAGAACAAAGGGAGGACTTAAATCAGATGAATTCCTCAATTGTTCGAATTCCAGGTTATAAACTTAAATAAAATTTTTCAGACCAGGAGGCGAAAATGATTTGGGTTTGTGGGGAAAGGGACAGCCACCTGCTCTCCTGTGTAACCCTATTCCTTCCCCACAGTCATTTTCTGGTTTCTCACTCCTCATCCAGTCACCAACCTTAGGCCCATCTAGCACTTATATTTATCTATAGGATAAAAATGGTACCTGTAGGGCTCTGTAGTATTGGGAAGCTGTGATTGATCTGGATCACGCTGGTAGCTCCAACCACCGTCCTCCATGTCCATGCATCCTCACCAAGATTCTACTCAAGTAGTTCTCAAACTTCTGGGGGTCACAGGCCTCTTTGAGGAAGTTTTTGATAGCCCAGTAGTATGCACATCAACCATTTCGCATTTAATTTCAGGTTCACAGGGCCCCTGAAACCCATTCCCAGAATCCCAAGGCTGTACTTGGTGTTCAGGTAAAACCCTTGCCATAACCTGTGTTTTCTGCACCTTCTTTCACTGGACAAACTAGGTAGATAGATCTCATACCCTGCAAAAGCAATCAGGAAAGACTCTGCATCACTGCTGTTAAGCCTCACATTAGCACTTTTGCCGCAAAGCAGGGTTGTCGATTTTTTGGTTTTTGAGTTTTTTTTCTTTTTCTTTTTCTTTTTCTTTTTCTTTCTTTTTTTTTTTTTTTTTTTTTTTTTTTTTTTTTTTTTTTTTTTTTTGCCTTTTATAACACTTTATTCTTCCTTTGGATTGGAAGTGGAGACTTCCACTACTTTACACAGGGAAATATTGTTCTGAGGCAAAGCTTGTGGGGAAGGCAGTGATGTGTGGCCTATTGAGAATCAATGCTTCAAAAGATGGAGAGAACACAGGATATTGCAGGGTTCCCTTGGTCCTGTTTTTCCCCAGTAACAATGGCTGAATGCCAAGAAAGTCACAGACCTCTCCAGGTATCCCCAGTATGTTCACATTTCAAGTGAGAAGGGACTGGATTGTACCTTTATGCTCAATATTCTAGGATCCCTTGTCCTATTCCCACCTTCCCTTAAGTCAAACTACCCTTCCACTTTTATAATTGAAATAAAATATGCAAGACACTTGAGGTCACCTTATGAGATATCCAGCACACACATTTGAAAAATCTAGACATTTGAAAAGCCCGTAAAACCGAGAAATGCCCTGACATGTAAACAGTTTGAAGAAGTCAGTTTCTGAGGAGAAAGCTCACCTCCTTTAAGTCATGCCTTCACAGACACCTCTGCCATGGGGACACACTGCTCTGATTTAGTGACCAGTTGACTGTAAACACACTAACAAGGTGAGGTGAGTTTGTTAAGGCCTCAGGGACAGTAAGATGGTGATGTCCTGATCAGTACACTGGAGGTGGGAGCATTGCATTCCAGTATCATCGAGCACATCCTAGGCAATGAATAAATGAATATGTCTGGAATGATTGCATGAAAAGAAGGAAATTCTGTGACATTATCTGGTCACAAAAGGGAGAACAGGAATGAAAAAGTTAGATATTTTGGTTTATTTTAACAGAGATTACCTAATCTATCTAACATGCATTTAATGGGAGCCCACCTTGGAAGGGTCTTTGCCTGTGCAATGGGCTCTGAACCCATTCTGTTTACTTCACTTCCAATCCTATTTTTTAAAGGCAATTAGAACGGTGCCCAACTATCCCTTATGTACAAAAGGTCAGCTGCTGCTTAAAATAACTCTTGCTAGCATCACAGTTGTGGAAGTCGAGATGTGTCTCTGAGAGTTTCCCTAATTCTCTGTAACATTTTAAAATAAGTACTCAGGGACGGCTAAACACATAACTTGTCATCTAAATATGCATTTTGAGACTTCTAATACTTATTATAAATATGTATTTAGGGATTTTCTTGCAAGAAATAAAGAGCTTTATAATAACTCTTTTGGAAAGACTGTGCTCTATTGCATTATATGTCTCTTAAAAAATTCATTATATTTTACTGATAGACAAGGATGTCTGATAAGAGATGGTAATGAGATACTGTCAGTAAGGCATGGAGAATCTCAAATTCCACGTACGATGTGAAGCCTCATTCTTCATAAAGAAAGACAAGGTCTTTGGTGGGAAGCTCAGGATACTTTGGTTTTTGTTTTTGTTTTTTTCCATAAATAATGCAATACAATTGCTCATATGTCAGCCCCATAAATGGACAAACACAATTGATATGAACTGGGTCATCCAGGTTCAAGGCAGTCTGTGAGAGGAAGCCTTTTCACAATTCTACAAAAGAGAAAGAACCTGTCTTCAGATGCAGATAGCCAAATGCAGCAAGTTCCTAACTAGGTACCTGTAACCCCTTCTCCAGTCAGACCCTCTTCTTTCAGACCATACACACCCTAAAATTGTCTAGACCAATGGACACCAGCAGTTTTTTTATTATGGACTCCACCAGTGCAATATTTTTATAAACATATCTCCAGTACTGTATATTTATTTTTCAACTCTTAAGTTACATATATTGAATACTGGTAAAGCTTAATTCATTTTTATATTTCAATAAAACATAAGAATATGTGCTAATATTTTCCTTCATGCCTCAATAAATCGCCAGGTTCCTGGGTTTTGGGAAATCACCAAGACAGGAAGCATGCTCACTTACTACGTCCTGTGTAGGACATTTCTTGCTTCATCAAAGTCTCTTCGGAACATGCATAGAAGGGTGTCAAAGCCTGTGAGCCATGGTGACACATGTTAGCAATTCTCTTTGATGATCACAAGAGTAGCTATGAATGGCGGAGATGATGCTTTTTCATGTTTGTTTGCCAGAACAAGATTCTGGGTGAACACAGCACCATGACTTCCAGAAAGTTCTGAACAGAGTAGAAGGATGAAGAGGATTTTCCATAGCCCCCTGCTTGAGGTACAGGCAGGGGCTGTTCCAGAACAAAGATGAAGACCGAGTCCTCTCACTGGGAGAAGATATTCACCTCAGTGACTTCTACAAGAAGAGCAGGTCCCTTCTCAATGAGGATGCTCTTGTAAACATGGCAAAACTTTAAAGCAGGACCCTTACTTCAACCCCATTTGATTCTCCTTCTGCAGCCTTTTCCCCTCTCTAAGTAGACTGAGTCGCCACAGACCTCATTTCTTTTTTCTCACAACAAGGAGGCCCAGCTTAGGAAAATATTGTGATAAATAGATTCATCCATTCATTTATTGGACAAATATTATTGAGCTCCAACAAGGTGCCAGGTTGAGAAATAAGTGATGGATCAGGCATTATTCCTCCAAAGTCTAAATGGTTAAAGTGCGTGCCCCATCGCTAATGGATCAGGTGTCAATAATCAGGTCTCCCAAACTTGACTGAGGCTGTGCCACAAATCACTGAAGCCTCACGAGACAATTTCTATTCATGTCTTGGACCAGATCAGCTGTGCCTGGGTCATACTGAGATTATTTTTCTAGAAAATAGTCAGCTTTTCTCCATTTCATTGTCACACAGGCATGAACAAAGATCCTGGCACAGGTGTCATGGTACAATGGCATTAATGTTTGGATTGGGGGTATGTACAAAGGAGTGGAGAACCATAGAAGGTGACAAGTCAGTGCAGAAACAACACAATGAACAGCAGCAAGCCGGCCTGTGCAAAGCCAATGGCAGGATACCGATCAGCAAATGTGGCCTCTGTGACCTTACAAAGTACATTGTAATTGGGTGGGTTTCTGGGTGAGTATATTGGAAAAACCAAACTGCTTTTCCTCTGATGTCGTACCACAACCACCAATAAAGAAAACATCTGTGACCAAATGTGTAAGGGTTTTCCCACACACACCAAGTGAGCAATCATTTCTTTAGCAGATACCAGCTGGGCATCCTCCAATACAATTCAATTCCGGCAATGTCCATCTGGAGGTAGCCTTGAATCACACAGGTTGAGGACTTAGTCTCACAAGACTGAGCACCACATCTATGCAGATCACAAGCCCTAGGCTATTTTGCCTGTGCTCCAAACCAATCAGCAATAAATTGGGGTTCCCGCTGCCCCCTCCTTGGGTTTGATTAATTTGCTAAAATGGCTCACAGAATTCAGGGAAACTCTTATATTTATCAATTTATTGCATAGGATATTTTAGAGGATACAAATAAACAGCCAGATGAAGAAATACATAGGGCCATGTCTGAAAGGGTCCTGAGCACAAGAGCTTCTGCCCCTGCGGAGTTGGGGTGTGCCACCCTCCAGGTGCGTGGATGTGTTCTTGTTCACCTTCCTGGAAGACCCCTTTGACTATATGCAAGCTCCCCAAGCCCAGTCCTTTTAGGTTTTTATGGAGGGCTTCATTGCATGGGTATGATTGATTAAATCATTGGTCACTGCTGACAGACTCAACCTTCAGCCCTTCTTCCTTCCCCAGAGGTTGGGGGTGGGATGGAAGTTACAACCCTCTAATCTTGGCCAGGCCTCATCTTGAAGCTGCCTAGGGGCTACCAGCCACGAGTCAACTCATTAGACTATAATACAACACCTAGCACTTTGAAGATTCCAAACAATATCATACTCAGTTTCTCTGAGAAAGGAGATGCTGACAAAACTGAGATGATCTTGAAGGCTGGGCACAGTGCCAGGATGTCAAAGCAGGAACACATCCCACTGGAGGAGAGTACCTGTCCAAGAATGAGGCAAATGCCCTTCAGCATGGATATGGCAGGGGTGTTCCCAAGGATGAGGTTCCAGAAAGAGGCCAGGCATGAGGCAAGGAAAAAACCTAGGAAGGCCCCGTGTGTCATGTCGTGATTTCTGGATGTGTCCTGCGTGCAAACAGAAATCACTGAAGGTTTTTAAGAGGGGAAATACATTTTATAATGCATTGGGCCTGCTGAACAGCTTATCTCCTTGCTGGCCATTTTAAAAGCGTCCTCAAATTCACTACAACAGACATATGATATTCCCATTTGCAGCTTTCGTGAAACATTGTTAAAATTAAGGTAGGTGATGCTCTGTTTAATTTCCAACACACCAGCTGTAACTCCATTGTTTCTTTCCCTTTCAGAAGGAGGCAGGACAGATTTCAAGCAAATATGGTAGATTTATTATAAAAATAACATTGAAAAGAAAAATAAACAATTTGTGAAGTTTACTACTGAATTACTATTAGTAATTAAACACCTGCTTTACACCAGATTGAGGCCTGTCACTGGATTATGATAGTGAGTGATCACCAGTGTTTTAAACATATATTTGCATTAGTAGACCCTATTTTAAGAAGTCTAAACTTCTATTTTGTCGAAAAATTGGATTGTATGCATAATTTCTCTATATAGTGTATGCATACAATTTAGCAATGCAATTACAGAACATAATAATATGTGTACTAACACAAATATAATCATATTCATCCTTGAGACCCCTAAAGAACAGAGCATCCCATGCCAGCCCCCCAACTGGTACGGGCTGACTTCCCCCAAGGCTTGTGGCCCTTTCTCCCAGGTCACCCTCACAGTAGCTAAGAAGAAGTCACTTCTTTTAGAAATGATCATTGCCTCCCTGCTGCACCTAGCAGGGTGGGAGTAGGGGTGGGGGTCAGGTTGTCTGGAAGAAGTAGACCAGCAAGCCCACCCTTCCAGGGCAGATGGACAGCATGAACAGAGGCGGGTGAAGAATGAAGGACGTGTGCATGCAGGGATGAAAACTGTCGTGCGTACCTATTTTATTTTGCACAAGGATTACACATTTTCCTTGAGGGGGAAGGGAAGAGGAGGGTGATCACTGTGCATTTATCATGAGTCCAAAATGATTTTAGGTTTAAGCCCCATACCCCAATCTGTGTTGTGTTGCCAGCATGTGGCTGATGTAACTGCGTCCGAGGTGAGCTGTCGCACACTTTGAACATAACCTTTTGAAAGTGGCGATATTTGTCACAGATATGGAGCGTGAACGGGGTACATGAACACATGCTGAGGGGGAGGACACGCCTTGACTTCTAAAATACCATCTGTTTTTTTTTTAAGTTGAAAATTTAAACTAGAATAGTAAAAACTAAAAAGTGAAAAAAAGCCTCTTCCTAAACTAAAAACAATCTAAACATTTGATAAAAGGGGAATGGTTCAGCAATAGGTAACATATAGAAAGAAGGAGTATTATGCAGCTGCTAAAATTAGTGCTAAGAAAAATGCTATGTTAAACCACAAGTGTAGAGTTCAAACTGGTATATACCATAATTATCAGTATGTGAAACAGATGTGGGTATGGTTAAGCCCCAAGCAGGGACAGGTTAAAATGAAGAGTTGTTGTATTACTGTGGTGGGATGGTGGGTACATATTGCTTATTTTCTCTCTTCCCTGTTTTCGACAAGTTTTCTTTAAGGACAGTATCATAATACAATGATAATATCATGATCAAATTGATACAGACAGAAGACAGGGAAATACTGGGTAGAAGAGGGCGGTTCCCTGGCAGAGGCCCCACTCCAAGCCTGGAAACTCATGGCCTTAATTGAGAACAGGCATTCCTCTTTTCTCACTCAAATGTTGCCTTTTGACCTACCACAGCCCCCTCTCCTGTACCCATATAAACCTCAAACCATAGGCTCCATGGAGAGAGACAAATAGAAGAGCAGAAGCATGGCAGAATGGCAAAGCAGAGAGAAGAGAAGGAGTGTCCAAATCCCAAGAGGAGTTTGGCTGGGATGATTGAAGAGAAGATTGTTTGCTGGATGGCCAAACTCCAGGAGAAAAATCATCTTCCCACTCCATCCCCCTTCCAGCTCCCCATCCATCCAGCTGAGACCCGCCTCCACCACTCAATAAAACCCCCACATTCATCCTTCAAGTCCTAAAACCCCCACATTCATCCTTCAAGTCCGTGTGTGACCTGATTTTACACTGGACAAGAACCTGGGTGCCAAGAGGGCACTGAGTTGGTTAAGCCGTCTGCAAATGGCAAAGCTAAAAGAGTGCACTGTAACACATGCCCACATGGGCTTTGGGAGTTACAGACACCCACTCCTAGACACCACCATGGGGCAGGAGCCCAAAGTGCTTGCTCCGGCTCCTGCACCTGCCTGTCTGCGTGTTTCCATTCCTGTAAGGGGTATGAGCATATGGTGGCCAAAAAGACAAAAATCTTTATCCTTTTTA
This sequence comes from Chlorocebus sabaeus, assembly GCF_047675955.1. Lineage (NCBI taxonomy): Eukaryota > Metazoa > Chordata > Mammalia > Primates > Cercopithecidae > Chlorocebus > Chlorocebus sabaeus. The sequence goes on along the minus strand of NC_132929.1, from coordinate 23,112,964 downwards.
ATATTATTTGAACAGGAATTTTGTCTGACTTAGAGTAATTTTATTCCTTTCCCAATAAACTAGTCTAGCTCATTCTGGATGTAACCGAGTATTTTTCCCATTATCTGTGTAATGATGTATTCTTCTGATACTTACTCAAAGGACTGAGGGAGCAAAGTAGCCTTCATACTTGAAATTTTACCCTGGCCTCATGAGCCTGATCTTAGCTTAAAGAAAACCTGCTGACCCCAAACTCTCAGCTTTACTCCCTAGCACTTTACTTCAGGCTTATAATATCCCATCTCCATTGAAAGTCATCCTCGCCCATTTTAGCTATTATGAACTTTCTCCTTTGTGAATATCCACAGCCTGTCAGTCCTACTTATCTGGGGGTCACAATCTCCTCTGTATTGTCAGTAACTGCATGTGTCGGTGTGTATGTGCATGTGCACATGATTATAAACTCCATAAGATTTTGTATACTTCTCATGACTTGCTCCTCACAGTGTCCTGCAGATGGTAAACAGACACAGGAAAAAAGGTCCAAGATATAATTATTGAGAGAGACAATGGCCTATTCGGTCACATTTTAGCCAGGTGGTCTACTCTAAAGGTAGGTGATTCACTGGTTAGGATTCTGACCACATCCCCAAGACACCATGACTGTTTTCTAAATCATCAATTTTTTTTTATCATCATTATTAGCAATCTTTGTACTTATTTTGGTCTAGCAATGGTGGGCTATTAGAAAAAGATACTGTTCTTAGATATACTAAGAAGTCAATTTTCCATGGTAGGTGTTCATAATTCATTAATTTCCCAAAACAGCCTGATGTCTTTTTCCCAAAAAAGCCAAGGGGCTTCTGAAGTTGCTAAAGTTTGGTAATTGTATATTGATGAAAAGTTATCTTTAAAAGTTACTTTTGCATTTACTTTGGTATTTTCTACTGTATTCCAGCTGTTGATTACTGCACTAAAAGTCACCCCCTGAGGCTTTAAACAATAATCATTTTGTTATCTCCAATGGTTTGTAAGAATTAGAGATTTAAGAAGGTCTTAGCTGGGTGGTTTGGCTGGAGTCTCTCATCTGCAGTCAGATGGTGAGTGGAGCTGGGACATCAGGTGTGAGAACATCTGGGAGATGCCCGGGCATGGCTCTCTGTTCTTATAGTCTTGGGACCTCTATATGGCAAAGTGGAAACTGTATTGCATCTTACAACCTAGTCTCAAAAGTCATTACAGTCATTACAAGTATTTTCTATTGGCCAACACAGTTATAACAGCTTGCCAAGTTTCAAAGAGAGGGTACACAGATTCCACCTCTCAATGAGAGCTGTGTAGGGATAGGAGATACTGTTGCAGCTATAAAGTGTTTTTGGAAAATACCATCTGCCACAAGGTAACATATCTATCATTACATTCCATGTGATTAATCATTTTCATTTGCTAAATTGGAATGCATTTTCCTGCCCTCAATGGCAGAAGAAGACTAATTTTCTAGTTGGTGCTCTCTGCTGTAATAATCTGAAACTACTCCTGGTTAAAGAAGGATTTGCCTATCTGGGTTCTGGAGAATACTTATTTGGTATACACACCTAAGGCTCAGAGGGAGGAGGACAATAAATAATGCCTCTAGTTGATTTGAAATTCATAGTCATCTATAGGTTTTAGGATACTATGAGTAGCAGCAAGCTTTTCTCTATTTCACAACAAAGCTTTTATCTATTTCTTTTTTCTTTTCTGAGACGGAGTCTTGCTCTGTCGCCCAGGCTGGAGTGCAATGGCACGATCTCAGCTCACTGCAACCTCCGCCTCCCGGGTTCACATCATTCTCCTGCCTCAGCCTCCCGAGTAGTTGGGATTACAGGTGCCTGCCACCACACCCGGCTAATTTTTTGTATTTTTAGTAGAGATGGGGTTTCACAGTGTTAGCCAGGATGGTCTCGATCTCCTGACCTCGTGATCCGCCCGTCTCGGCCTCCCAAAGTGCTGGGATTTCAGGCGTGAGCCACCGTGCCCAGCCAACAAAGCTTTTTTCTATACAAAGAATCAACACCCACAAAAGATGACTCTGTCACGGTGCACTGAAAAGGAGGCCATGGCAGAAAGACTGGCAAATGCACTTCCAATCCAGGCATTCCAGACCTGAACAAATAACAGTAATATGTACTTATATAGCACTTTTCAGTCTGAAAGATGGCTAGTAACCCAAACAATGTCAACATAATATTTAGAGCTTTAAATGTGAGAAGCACATCCACAGATGTTGCTGTTTATGCTACAGCTATCTAACGCAGGCATTACACTCAGTTTTCATAAGGAAAGAGAGAGGCCAATGCAGATCAAATGGCATAGGTCATATGACTAGCTGGTGGCAGTGAGCATGAATAAGGACTCAGGATCCCTAAATGCAGGCTAAGGTTCCTTCCTACTTTGCATCATAGAACAGATACAAAATTTTCCATGACAAAAAAGAAAGAAGAGGCAGCCAAGTCTCCCCTTTCTGTACATCACGGAAGGTATCCTTCTCAAGGGTGGTTATAGCCCACTGTCCCACATAGGAAGAGCAGGGTGAAGGATCTAAGTGTCTCAAGGATTGACAAGTAGGTCACACATCTTGGAAATAGTGGAGACTCTCAAAATTTGATGTGCACCATATAAGGAATATTATTAATGTATTTTAAAGACTTGAATGGAAATATTGTCAATGTATTGTGAACACAAACTAGGTTTGATAGGCACTCAAAATCTTTTCCCAAGCTATTTACTCTAATTATAATATACTGAATGAAATTAGAATGAATTTAGCTGCCTTTATAACATTATAAATTGTATACGATGAAGGAGGTGTGGTAAACTTGCTGGAAAGCACTCATGATTCATGGATTAAAAACCTGGTGAAATATCTCATTGAGTTATAATAATATCAATAATGAACTAAGGAATTGGAGGTTGCAGGAGATCTCTGAGTATAGAGATGTGGCAGCCACCCACCCACACTCCATCCATCCTGACCCAAACAACCACATGGAAATCAGCCATCTACAGGCTACAAATGCTTTCTCTGTTCCAATTCTTGGATGAAAGACTTCATATTAACAGATACTCATACAATATCATGGTTGGAAACACATTCAAATCAACCTCATTAAAAAAATGTATTGATTATGATTCCATAAAACATTTCTGTTTACTGGAATCTTCTAAGGCCAGTTCTTTTCAAAAAACTGGGATCTGCTGTTGCCAAAACTTATGCAGCATCTATGGTTGAAAAGACAGCTGTGTATTTTGAAACTCCTGCCTGTAAACATTTAGAAGACAAATGGTACATCAAGCTATTGTATAAATGAAATTGTGTCTACATTCTTTCACAGTCATAAACATATCATTTGTCTTGCTTGTTGTTAGCAGAAACACTCCATTTTGTCATTTGTTTCTACCCTCCCAACGTACATTACAAATTTGTCTTTACTTTTGACTTTTGTCCACTTTGCTTTCTCCCCAGCATTATTTACTTCTCTGTTTAACTTGTCTTTCACCTTCCAGATGATTATTTTTTCATTAAATGTCAATGACAAGATGACGAATATGTTTTTGGAATTAGAAATGATTGGTCAGGAACTAGAAACACTTGTCTGGAAGGACATGTGATCTATTTAGGTGACATAGTTCAAATAAACATGAGAAAGACCAAAAGAGACTCATAAGAGATACAAAATAGTATGCAAAGTGAGTGTTTAAAAGCGAATAGGACACGATTTAAGATTAACCCCACAAGGCTGCCATGGTAAGGTTAAGTGTCAAGTGGAATGTCAGAGGAACAGTAAAATTTCAAAGGCAAAAGGAAGAAGGAGCAAGTTACACACAAGGTGAGGATAGATAGATGAGCCTGGTTGTAGCGTTTGGTTTCCTAAAGGTCAAAGAAAGAATGATAAATATAAATCCTAGCAATAGACCCTCCAGCAGATTCCAAAACAATGTGCCACAATTCTCATTTTCTTGTTTCCTTTCTATGTGCTAAACTATTCGAATGCATATATTCTAAATTGCCTTCATGTCCTCACCACTAATGTTTTTCAGCCAGGCAAACTGGCTGCATTTCTTATTGATCAACACGAAATCCTCTATTCTGTTCCCGAGTTCAGTCGCTTCTATGTTAAGTCATCATTCAACACACCCGTCTTTTTTTTTTTTTTTTTTCTTACTTTATCTTCAGCACCATGGAATATTTGCTTTTCTTTCTAATTTGATGCCTGTCAAAGTCATCCTAAAAAGTGGTTCTTCATCTCCCTCATGCATGAATGGCAGTTCTCTTCTGAAGTTTAGCTGGGGGTCTTGGGTTCTTTCCCCAGTGCTCTGTTCCTTTCCAGCGAACAATCACCACTAAAAACAAGCTTGCATCTGACTCTCCCAAGGCAACCCTCAGCCCAGTATCTCTTACTGACTATAGCTTTTTGTCACACAGATTTCTTGCCAATAACTACTGAAATATAAACACAGACAAGCTCATCCTAAAATCCCTATCCCTGATTCGCTGCAATGCCCACTGTCATGTCATTGTTTGGGTTTATTGATGGTGAGGATAATCTCTTGCCTCCTGTGTCCTAACTCACGGGAGGCCATCTTTTAAGTTCTCTCTTTCATTTCTCCATTCTGCCAAGTCCCTGTATTTCTCTCTTGCTCATATGTCTTAGACATGTTCCTTCCTCTATTTCTAAAACCACTGCTTTCATCCAGTCTCTAACACGGGCACAACCATCCTAGCATATTCACAGCCTCCCTGGTTTCCATCCTTTTTGCTCTTCCAAGTTCAACTTTTCCAGCATGTGAGCCACTTGCTTTTATGTAACCTTCCAAACTCAACCTAAAGTATGTGCTCCATAAATGTTGGAGGCTGACATTTCCTGTCACTTGAGACTAGGTCTCAGATGCATTGTATTTTTTTTCCCTCTTTTTCCTTTAGTGCCTGAAATGCTTTTTCAAATGAAACTACCATGTATTCAAATTCCTCTTGGCAGTTGTGATCTTCCAGAAAAATTTTTTTGCAGTATCCCAGTGAAGGATTTTTACAAATTTAAGTGAATCTGGCTTTCTTGAGACCTCAAGTTACTTTTCATCTGATTGTTATTGTCTGCTTAACTTGGCCTCTAAACCCACAGGGTAGAAATTAGGTATAAAGTGTTCAGCTGTGAGAATAGTATCAGCACTTAGTCAATAATACACTGTCTGCTTTCAGCTCTGCCTTTGCAAAGTGAATGAGAAATCCCACACAGAAAAGCCTGTAATGAAAAGATACACCATGGCCCAGAGGATATTGTGCAGATCATATCATCACTTAGGTCACATGATAAATTCTCTCTGTAAAGGACAGTTCACACATCCAGAGAAGAAAGTACATTCAAAATTATAGTGTTGGCACAGCTCAGGCCAAATTGTATCAGTTGTTTCTAGTAACTATATAAACAGAAGCACAGAATCTTGAGTATCTTATAATTAAAGGCTTCTATGGCCCTGATCTGTATAAATACACAGACTGTAAGTATTGAGTTTATATATGTTTTTTAAAATAGAATTGAGCTGACTCACAAACATTGTTAAATACGTACACAAAGTACTCACTTTTTGGTATATAGCTATTGTTTGGTTACAAAAATAAAACATTGCTAATGAAATAAATTTCCAGGTATATGCTCACACTAATTGGCACCATGCTCTAATTATAATATGTGAAGAATACAAGGGGATTCCCTTCTTCCTTCATTGCACAGAAATCAGAAATTAAAAATTCACAAAAGCTACAGTTCTCAGATGACTTTTCAGCTTATCTCTTTTAGTTGGTGAACTCAAATGTCTTCATTCTTTCTCCTTCTGCTCTTCCCTCAAATGTCATCCCACCACACCAACTGTTTACCAGCTGCAAGGTATTTGCTGGGAGATTGCACCACATAAAATTCATTTGTTCACTAAATATTGATTGTGCATCTGTTGTGCGACAGATTCTGTTCCAGACATTTGGGATACAACAGTGAGCCCAATCAAAAACCTCTCTCCCGCATGGAGTTTAAATTCTAGGAGGAAAAACAAACAATAAATAAAATGAAGGAGAAAATTACCTGAAAAAGCAGAAATAGGTAGACCCAGGGAAGGGGCAGGTGCAAAAGATCATGGCAGGCCCATTAGGGTGATACCTGAGCAAACTTGTAGGAGATGAGGGAGCTAGCCATCTGTGGAAAGAACATAACCAGAAGAAGGACAGCAAATGCCAAGATCCTGGGGCAGAAGCCATGTAAGGTGGGTTTCAGGAACAGCAAGGAAACTAATCTGTAGCATAGTGAACAGGGGGTGGGAGATTTTAGGAGAGGAGAAGAGATGGGTAACAAAGAGTTAAATCTCAAAGGACATAGTAGGCTATTACAAGGATGTTGGCTTTTACTGTGGGCAAGGTGAAACTCTGTAACGGGGATTTTCAGCAGAGAAGTAGTTCTATCTGATCTATAGTTTAAAAGACCACTCTGGCTGCTGTGTTGAGATTGGTTCTAGGAGATCATGAGACAAAGAAGAGTGATGATTTAGGAGGCTATTGCAGTCAAGAGATGATGGTAGCCTGTACCAGATTGGTGCAATGGAAGCCATGAGAAGTGGGAGGATTCAGTATACATTCTGAATACGGAGTCAATAGGATTTTCTGACAGATTAAACGTGAGATGTGAAAGAAGAGCGGTCAAGGATAACTCTAAGAAGTCTGGCTGTGAGCAGCTGAGATGATGAATACAACAAGCTGAATAACCTTTGCGAGAAATATCAGAAATTCACTTTAGAACATGCGAAGTCAAACAATTCATTCACACAACCAAATTTTGTAGCAGTTATAAATTGGGAGTCCCAAGAATGACACTACCTTTATAACCTCCTCCACCACACACACAATTCATCCCAGATTTTGCCAGAAACTTAAGTCACAGCAAGGTACCAAATAAGAAAGAAAATTTCCATAACAGGCTCATGAATAAAATAATTTTTAGGAGGTTATTTTTGGTGCTTTCCAGATGAACACGAGAGAGAGCCCAAGGTTTTTATTGAGGGTTACCTCTAGGAAAAGAAAATTTGTAATGATAGAAAATTAGCTGAATCACCTGCACCAGGCTATGACTCACGCAAATCAGTGCTGCACAGGTCTCCTGAAGGAGGGTCTCCTTTAGTCACAGGAAATGACAGTGATTGAGAGCCAGTCCAGGAGGTTGGTATCCAAGGTGAGAGACACTTCTTCTCACAGTTTAACTAACTAGATACTGCTTAGTTCCTTTGCTAATTTCAGACTGTTGTGGGTGGGGAATGATTTGGGATGAAGGAAAAGGATTAATATTATGTAGGCAACTGTTCTGAGGGAAATTTGCACAATTTACTTTCAGTCCAGCAGGAACTGAGTATTCAAAAACTTTTCTGACATGCTTATAGAAGACTAATAATTTTGACACATTCATTCATTTAACAGTGAACTTTATTACTGCCTACTGTGAATCATAGGTTTTCTTAGTGATGGCAGTAAAAATATCTTAAGACATGGCCCTTGCTTTAAAGATCACTGTGAACTTTTCAAGCCTGTAAGAGGCTAGATGTTCCCTCCGATAATCTGAATGGGCGTATAATACAATGGGCGTATAATAAAATCTTGCTTTGTCATCCAGGCTGGAGTGCAGTGGCACAATTGCAGCTCACTCCAACCTCGACCTCCTAGGCTTAAGTGATCCCCCCACCTCAGTCTCCTGAGTAGCTAGGACTACAGGCATGCACCACCATATCTAGGTTTCTTTTCTTTTTTTTTTTTTTAATGGGCTAGGACTACCCAGGCTGGTTTCGAACTCCGAGTCTCAAGGGATCTTTTGGCCTTGACCTCCCAAAGTGCTTGGATTACAGGCATGAGTCACTATGCCCAGCCTAAAATATCCATTTGTAATGTTGGCACCAAGTGATCATTTTTACTAGCATTTTCTGTATCATAAAATTAAGAACATTAAACTTCTACTTGAGGTAAATGTATATTAGTAATTTAGTGTCGTTAGAGCATCCCAAATGCTATTTGTATTAGTCACGTCAGGCTAACAATGACATGGTAACAAATAACCCCAAATCTCAGCACATTAATATAGCCAAAGTATTTTTTTTTTTTTTTTTTTTTTTTTTTTTTTGGTGAGACAGACTTTTACTTTTGTTGCCTAGACTGGGGTGCAATGGCACAATCTCAGCTCATTGCAACCTCCGTTTCCTGGGTTCAAACAATTCTCCTGGCTCAGCTCCTGAATAACTAGGATTACAAGCACCTGCCACCACGTCCAGCTAATTTTTGTATTTTTAGTAGAGGCAGGGTTTCACCATGTTGGAAAGGCTGGTCTCGAACTCCTCACCTCAGCTGATCCACCTGCCTTGGCCTCCCAAAGTGTTGGGATTGCAGGTGTAAGCCACTGTGACGGGCCCAAAGTCAAATTTTTAATTTGTGCCACATATCTAATACGGTGGAGGGCTTTCCTCCATAGAGTCGCTCAAAACACCAAAGTGCTGGAGCACTCAACCCCCTCAGAAGACAAGAGACTGGTTCATTAAGTGTGGATTTCTTCCTGCCTTAGCCTGAAAGTGACACTTCCCTTCACAGCCCATAGGCCAAAGCAAACCATATCGCCCCTACTAAACCATAAAGTATGGGGAAATACAAGGAGTATTTGACAAGCACTTGTCCTTTCTATGCTATCTTTTTGTTTATTTTTAAGGAAACTGAAACACAAGAATATGACTATAGGGTCTTAGTGGCCCAAAACACAATTTTTCTTTAAAGTATATAAAGAAATCAATGAAAAACAATATTTTAAAAAAATGTCTAAGCTCTCAATGAAAGGGAAAAGGGTAAACTTAACTCAGTCAGTAGTGCCTCTACCCAGAAAGAATACAGTATGAATCCTGCATGTCTCAAGAGCCAGAGCAGAAACGGCCATGCTGAGCTGGAGCATTTCAAGGGACCAGCACGCAGCAGCCACAGACTTCCCTTAGCTCGGAAAATGGTGAATGTGGCCCAACTGGGTAGGCAGCCACATGTCATTAGACTTGCCATGTGCAAGTCAGTGTTTCTCATCAGGGCCTTTGAGAGTGTATATTACAGGGCACAAGGAGGAAAAACAGAGTCTCCACCATTCTAGGAAGCCAAATATTGTCCTGGAAGATGGTGACAGAGTAGAGCGAGAATCTACCCTATTGTACTAACAGTTTGGAAAATTACAGAATCAAAGATAGGGATTGATGATTCATAAACCAGGCTGCTTTCTCAACTTCACAGGAATTCTAGACTGTTGTTTAGAGTATTTCCTGCTCCATTCAAAAAAATGGTGTTTTCAAGTAAGTTCTTTCAAGAAAAGCCCAGCTTCCCCACCACCTACTGTTAACCACAAAATCTATGAAGAATCAGTTAAAATATAGTGTAAAAAGAAAGTGAAACTTGAATCCAATGTGATGTTTCCAACATGGTTTATTTTAAAATCTGGCCATTCTTTAAGAATTTACAATTCAGCGATTTATTTTTAACATTTATTATCTTCCTTTGGGATCAAGATAAAGCTGTCAAAGAACTGTGGTCTATGTGTGTGTATGTGTGTGTGTGCTGTTTCTGATGACCAGCTGTGTTTAGTCCCTCTTCAAGGTCAAAGGACGGCCCCATTTTCTTCCCATCTGGCATATTTCTTACAAAGAACACACTGGTATAAACACACATATTCCTCTTGTGCACTAAGTCTCGTTCCTGGATTGATTCTGGGTTAGTCAATGGGTCCTCACATATGATTCAGAAGGAGCTATGCCATGTGGGACCACACATTATCCATTTGTAGAATGGATTCTATGTACTAGACATTATTTATGTGCTGTGTAGGATGCAAAATTGGATCAAATACAGATTTGACTCACAAAGTAGCTTCCATCAAATAGTGTATCACTTGCCTATAGTCTATGTTTCTGAAGACAGAGAAGTAAAAAAAAAGTTGTATTTATATATCACTGATCATGGAAGCTTCCAAAATAAGGAAAACAGCAGAAAACTGTCAGGATAGCATGTAGCACGAAAAGAGATAGAGTGGAGGTTGGAAGAAGAAAAAAAAAATCTGCTTTGACTCAGATAGTTCACTTCTTTAGAGCCAGGACGCTTCTCCCTCCACTTCAATTCTGTATCACCATCAACCTAATGAATATTCCAATCTGCATAACCCAGAATGTACCCCTTTCAACAGGATTAAACCCCTCTTCCCAAACTGCTTCCTTCGAGCTTGCTTATTTCTGTCCATTTTTTCAGTATTCATCACCAGGCTCGAACCACAGAGTTACCTTAGTCTTCCCTTTCTCCTTCAGCCTCCAAATCTAATCACTCTGCCCAATGCTACCGCACACCGTTTCTCACCTTCTAATAACACTGACTCTCTTTCAGTGGAGGCCTCATCATCTCTTACTTAGATCATTGTCATTGCGGCCTTCTCACTTTTTCTCTGCCACCTCGACACCACTGTTTATGATTTTAGCCAACTTTTAGAATTTATTGAGATGATGAACACTTACATTACGTCTTGCTGAAAACACTAACATTTAGTACGTAGAGGTAGTTACTGAAAGTCCATCTCCTAGTTTATATTTTCAAAAGCACAAGGGATCTCTGGATTGAAGATGATGCTTGTACTACTGGTGATTTCTTTCTCTTAATCTCTTCCACATCTTATAATTGAATTGATTGTGACATTTAAGCCATATTTTCTATTTACCCCATTGTGCTTTGGAAAGAGACTAAGAGTTATCCAGGAATTCCAGTTTTGGTGATGTTTTTCTATATCTGTAAATCAGGTATCTCCCATACTCTGCAAGTTTAGTGAGTTTATTTTTCAAATTAATCATTAACTTCAACTAAATCTAGGTCTCAGAATGTGTGATCTATAAAACATTGAATTGTAATGTTTGGCAGAAAAAGATTCTGAAAAAATAAAGCAAAAAATAAATTAAATGTAATAGTCACATAAACAAGGGGTCAATTTTTATTGAAATCTAAAACCTGTTATTCTTTTGAAGCAAAATCATAGTTTACTTTAGCTGGAGAGGTTGACTGGTTAATGAAAAGTCATCAAAGTCTCCACTGTGGTTTTAATTGCTGTTATTCTGCATGACAATCTGTTGTTTAGAAGACACATTTTATAATGGCATACTTGGATATATGTCTAATATATAAATACTTGATGATAATGCCTCTAGATCAATAAATGTACAACATTTTATTAGTATTCCAGTAACAAATAATTGAAGAGTCTAATTCAAGTTTATGTTTGCATTGTCTATGGAAAGAGCTCAGCAACAGAAAGTAACAGCATAATTAAGAAGAAAGTGACAAAGTCTAGAAAGAGCCAAAAGCATTTATCAAAATTGGTAATTATGGCTTATAGTCTATAGACAGCTTATAAGGAGGGATATATCACTATTTATCAGCAATTAGCACACTGTCTGCCACAAAAGCTCAGGAAATTTTTGTGAAATTAGTAAAAATTTTTGAGTAACCTACAAATATGGGAAGGATTCCTTCACAAGTAATAAAATCATTTTACCCAATCTTTTAAAAGAAAAAAGCTAATTAAGTTTTTGATGAATCACTGACAGTGTAGTTTATTTTAGTCTGAAAAATAATTTTTACATCTTAAAAATGCACACTTCTCACCAAAGCAAAACTGACTTACATTTAATCATTTGGACTTTCAGTTTTTCCACACAGTGGTTCTCCTAAGTGACGCTCGGATCCTAACTAGGAGTGGTTAATTACAGAGTTGCTTTTTCATCTCCAGTGTGGTCACATGGTCTTTTCAGCTCAGTTGCCTGTTCTGTTTCTTCTCAGACCAAGTCAAGTCACTTTGCCATTTTCTTTATTTTTTGGGCGGAGCACTTACTAATTGTGTGTGTATATGTATATACATATGCATATATACATATATGCATAACACATATGTGTATGTGTATATGTGTGTGTGTGTATGTGCATATAAATGTGTGTGTGTGTATACATGGAAAGATAAAAGAGAAACAGGGGGAAGAGAGGGACAGAAGGAATCAGAGAACAATTAGGTTTTAATAAGAAAATTGTTTACCCTTCTAAAATTTCACCAGTCTCAACAAAACTTACTTTTCGTGTGTTTCAATTGACCGGTATTTATAAATCATGTTTATTCAGGAAAGCACTTTTTGTTCCTACTCTCTCTTCTTATCTCTATGTTATAAAGACAGAAGATGTAAGAACCATAACTATATAGTTTTACGACATGGACATTGTCTGTCCTGCCATTTATTTTCGGTGTGAGTATTAACAGGTCTGAAGTTGCTCTCAGCTCTTTTAGGGTTCACTAATGATTTTGTGAACACATAGCTCTCCTCTTAAAAAAGAAAAATATCTTTTTAGGTCTCAGTGCCTCACACATTGCTTGATGCCCTGGAACATCACCCCAGTCCAGCCATGTAAACACTGCTGGTGGTTGGGGGTGGATAGTTAGAAGAAGAAAAAGAAACCATTGATACATCTATCACATTTCCAGGTTGTCTCAATGAATGCAAAGGCTTGTGCATACACAGAAGATACTTGTGAAGTAAATAAGAGGGTTATTTATAATTATTATCTTTGTTTCAACAGAAAACTGATATCTTTCAGTAACATAAGACATGATGTCACAAGCATTTTCAACTGTACTGTATCTGAAGTCTAAACTGTGCATTTCTTTTGTGCATGTGAATCAAGAGAAGGCATTCAAAACAGATCACACAGGAAGCATTTCTGTGGGTGGCCTTGGAACTGAGACCAGTATGATTCACCCATATCCACATGCTAGACCTCAAGGGGCAATGACCAAATAGCGTTCCTGATGTCCACAGTGGCAGTTCTGCCAGTCAACCCTATCTCCAGCCCACAACTCCATCCATGTCTACCAAGAAGGTATGATTAGTGAAAAAGCTGGAATCACTATGGGAGGATGTAGGTTTGTCGAATAGTGGGAAGAGTTGCAGAAAGAAAATTATTTTCATAATGAGGATACAAAAAAAGGGGTAGAGGTTTGGGTTTGAAGCTATTTAGGCTCCAGGTACTGTTTGAAATGGTAAGGGAACTGTTTAAACTGCGGTGTTATGCTCAAGTTGTGCTTTGAGTGTTAATTTGAAGGGCATGTTTCTAAACATATTTTAAATGGTTTATTATTTAATTTAATAAATAAAAGAATGATATTCAATTGTATGATAAAAGTCCCCTAAAACAAATATTGTAAAGAGAAATCTTAAGACTTACATTATTATCTACCTTGCGTACAAATAGCCATCCATCCTCAAAAATGAGACCATGAGCCCAATAGTTTTCATCTGTGTTCTTTGACAAACAAAAGTAAAAATGTAGTTCAATCTAAATGAGAAAAAAAATCTTATTTGAATCAAAAAGAGAGTGTAATTTATCTAGAGTTTGTGGACTTTATTGATAGCTGTAGAAACGGCCACCATCTATGATCCAGGGGACTGGCTGCTACGACTTGCCTCACAAAAGAACTCCGTGGCTGGGGGTCATGACCATATGAGCTTTGCTGGGCTTACCTGGGCTTCCCAGATGAGAAGCCTTGCTCCTGCAATTCATCACCTCCACACCACCCCATCTAAGAGGCTACACCGCTGCAATGGCAGAGGGATGGTGAAGAGTGAGGAGGGGTGGTAGCATTTGACTTGGTCTTGGTAGTTTCTCCATGAGATGACACCTGGACTTTGAGACATTACCTTGGGTCTCTGGGGGAATGGAGTAGAAATGGGGGCAGAGTGGCAAGTTATAACCTTGAGAGGAAATGTATGCTCTTTCTTTTGGGTCACTTTTCAAGTTTTCTTCCTGTCTGTCTGCTCTGTCTTAGTATTTCCAGGCACAGACACTGAACAATTTGACCTGCCACCCAGGAGACCCAGCCCACATTAGCCTGTCTCTGTGCCTATGTTTCTGCCCTTTCATCTACCTGAGTAAAAAAATACATTTTATTTTGGAGGAAGCACAATTATTTTTCCCAGACCTGCCCCCAGTCTGATAAGATGCCAAAGAAAGAAAAATACTCCCTGGATGATCACAGACAAAGGGCAAACACACATCAAGAAAGTGACAGAGTTTGCAGCAATCATGCAAATAAAAATGGGCCCCAAGGAAAAACAGGAGTGTTTCACTCCTCCTTTGTGGTAGACTCCTATGCTAACGAAAAGGAATTCTCTTTTTCTCTCTACAGCAGGGAAAATGGTTTTCCCTACTAAGGAAGAGATTTTTGGGGGAACGATGTGAGGTGGGAAAAAAAGAAGGATGTGTAAGGAATTAATGCTAAAGTCCAAGAGTGGCTAGCATATTGCATTTTTATTATTTTCCCTCACTCTGAGAAAGTTCTGGCACCTCAGAGTACTCAAGGGAATCATTGCTGAATCAGGTTGGAAAGCACATAGGAGGAGCCTCTTACTTTCAGATGTAGTTGTACGGGTGCCTTATAGTGGAAGAACTCCAACCCAACATATAAGATGCTTGGTCTGTGTTACATCACTTAGAGATGCAAGAAAGTAAGAGAAACTTTTCACAGGTGGCCACTCAGTTGCTACTGAGGTCCCCAAAGTGTAATTTTATATTCAGTGAAGAAGGTCAACTTGAGTTGATCACAAAAACTCTGAAAACTTTTCAAAACTCCCAGACACAAGAATAGACATTTTTTAAAAAATACATATATTATCTTTAAACACTCTTGAACCATTTTAATCATCAGTGGACTCTGACAGGACAGAGCACAGGGGCCTTAACCACACTTTACAATAATAGTTGATTCAGAAAAATACCATCTGCCCCACTGCATCCCCCAGGCAATTGTTGGCTGGAGAGCCAAGTGCTTATGGTCAATGCATAATTTTATTTGTGTTCTATTGCCTTCCCACCAAATATGCAACAGGGTGACAACACAATACGCTTAAAGATACTGCACATCTAAGTCAGATAAAATCCCTCTTGGCAATTTACTCCAGATTTTTGAAGGACTGGCTAGATTCGTTCCTTGGTGACCTCTTGGAGCTTCAGCTCATTTCCCTATGTAATAAAAATGGTATCTCACAGCTGTCTAACATTTTACTAACGCCCCAAACCTTTGTTTAATTCTTACAAGAATGCTAAAAAGAAAGCATCTCATTGTATAAGAGGACTCAGAAAATTTAAGCAACTTATCTGAGGTCACACAGGTAGTAAGCAGCAGAGCCAGCAATTGGCCAGCCTATAACTTCTAATGATAACCCTGGTGCTCTCCGCGTGGTATCATTGTTCCCTCTAGGTACCCGTGTCTGGGTGTTGGGAAGGCAACTCACACACCTCTCTTCTCAGGAAGCCTTCCACTCACCAGCACTTGCTGTGGTCTTAGTGGGATGCCCTATTTTACTGGAATTTCCATTCCTCCTTTCCCCTTCCTTCTTTCTTTCCTTCCTTCCTTCCTTCCTTCCTTCCTTCCTTCCTTCCTTCCTTCCTTCCTTCCTTCTTTCCTTCCTTCCTTTTCCTTCCTTCCTTTCCTCCCTTCCTTCCTCTCTCCCTCCCTCCCTTCCTTTTCTCTCTTCCTTGCTTCTTTCCTCCCTCCCTCCCTTCCTCCTCCTCCCTTCCCTTCCCTCTTTCCACTTAT
Organism: Chlorocebus sabaeus; assembly: GCF_047675955.1. Taxonomy (NCBI): domain Eukaryota; kingdom Metazoa; phylum Chordata; class Mammalia; order Primates; family Cercopithecidae; genus Chlorocebus; species Chlorocebus sabaeus. The sequence continues at coordinate 23,097,284 of NC_132929.1, read as the reverse complement.
TCTCTTTTCTATTTATCCAATTACATAACACATCTGTATTGAGTACCTGAATACTGACAATATACAAGGTATGTAAATACCAATTGCCAGGGAGACAAAAATCATAAGACACCCATCCTACCCACTTTTTTTTTTTTCCTTGACAGAGTCTTACCCAGGCTGGAGTGCAGTGGCGCAATCTCCGTTCACTGCAACCTCCACCTCCCAGGTTCAAGTGATTCTCATGCCTCAGCCCCCTGAGTAGCTGGGACTCCAGACCTGTGCCATCATGGCCGGCTATCTTTTTTATTTTCAGTAGAGACAGGGTTTCCTCATGTTGGCCATGCTGGTCTCGAACTCCTGACCTCAAGTAATCCACCTACCTTGGCCTCCTAAAGTGCTGGGATTACAGGTGTGAGTCACCACACCTTGCCCCATTTTACCCACTTTCAAGGGTAAATCTGCACCTAAAGACTTTTTTACTTCTCCATCCTTAGAACTCCTTTTGTTCTTGTAACTGCAGTTCATAGTTACAATTAAAAATACTTTGGTCTTCTGCAAAGCTGGACTTGACCGATTTATATTTACACCATGTGTTCATATTAGCTCTACAATGGGCTTGTAAAACCTTCAATCAACATACACTCATTATTCTTTTCTCTTTATATGTCATGGTGCTGGCCATACATATGTGCTAAATAAATTCTCAGTGGTTGATTTATTTATCTTTGTCTCTATTGCAATATGAGCAGGTGGATGGACCATTTTACACCTAAATTTGTCTATATATTGTTGTTATTAATAATGTTCAGCTTCTTCTCTCTTTTTTTAAATATTTTTTAAGGATAGGTCTTTTGCATAACATGATGAAACACCTAAATCTTGCACATTTTCTGGTGAGCTATTTCAAAGTAATTTGTCTGAAAGCAATTTATTGGATTATCTTGTTTCATATACCCTATTCTATTTATCTTTTCCCTAAGAAGAATACACAATTTCTCAGCCTCCTCAGAGAAAGAGAGAGTAAGAGAACTTTGGTAAGAGAGTTTAGGAAATCAAGAAGGGTTCCAATAGGATAAATAAGAATTTCTTCACTACTTCTGGGACAGGACTCTTAAAGTTAATAACAATAATGATAAGGATAAATACCACACATGAGAGTGCTTCGTGGATTACAAAAGGCTTACAAAAGCACTATCTCTTTTAGACTTTGGATTCAATGACCCACTGTGAGTTAGAGAAGATAACATCATTCCCACTTCACAGCAAGCTTAAATGGTATCCCCAAGGTCACATATTTAGCAAAGGGCAGGCAGGAATCTAACACAGGTTTTGCAATGTCACACCCAGTGACCTTTCCCAAGTGTACATTTCTCTTCTTTTTTGAAATAAATTCATTTAAGAGATAAAAAATAGTATTTCTGAGATCAAGATTTTCCAAAGAATTTTCCACTGAATCCTAATTCCATGGGATGTTATAAAATGTGACAGAATGAAAAGGAGTGTAATAAGCTTGGAAAATGCTAAGCTAAAACACGTTAAAGTGTAATATTTCTCAACGCATTTAACCTGCTGCTGTGCATGGTTGCATGCCGTGACTTGACTGTACATGAGTGCATAGCACCTTGCAGATCTAGCGGCTGTGGACTATGCAGTATATGGCAGGTGTGTGTTTCTCAAACTTATGTGACCAAAGGATCGCTCTATTGATCAACACCTTCTGCAGTTTGTATCCTAGAACACACACGATGGGCAATGCTGATCTCCATCAGTGCCTCCTTTCTCCCCATTAAAGTTCTTCATATTATGGATACTTGCAATGTCATGTCTTTAAATGAAATTAAATGATGCTATCACTGTAAATGAACCTTACTTCAATACAATCACAAAAGAAAATGCAAATATGTCTTATAACACCCTACTGGTATTTGAAATTGCATTTGGTACCTGACTTATTCATTCCTTTTTACAATAGTTTAACCCATATAAAGAAGCATGTGATTTCTACCATTTAAACCCTATCAGTAAAATGATCATTATGTCTTTTTAACGAAAATATTCTCTTCAGATTTATGACTTGCATCTGGCAGACAAAAACTGTGTAATTTATACAGTTCATTACCACAATTGTAACAAGAATAGAAATCACAGCAGCCCTTAGGACATTATAAAACATATTCAAAACTAGTCCTTTCTAGCATTGGGCTTTACTTAGGGGAAAAATATTTGGTATTATATTTGTATACGTGTGAGAGAAAGAGTTTGAGTTTCTATACCCTGTAGGGAGTACACATCGGGGATGTGCTATTATATGATAATGAAAATGTAAATAAAAGACCAAAATCTATCTTCAAATCTTTCCTTCTATATTCCTGTGCTTTTAAACTAGCAACTCTTGGGACAAAAGATTTTACTAGCAATGGTTCTAAGGCCCTATCCTTCCCTGTATAAAGACCACATCCTCACGTACCCCACAATGTAGGACTAGAAGACAGGTGATTCAATTAATCCTAATACTTGCCTGCAGGGTACTGATGATCAAAACTATTCTGTTTTGCTCTGCATCAGAAGCTCTGCAGGTTCTTGTGATAAAATGGAGACTCATTAGACAACAGTATCTAATAAAACAGAACAAAATAACAAAACTTTAGCACCAAAGCCATGTATGGTGGTACATGCCTGTAGTACCAGCTACATGAAGCTAAGGCAAGAGGATTGCTTGAGCCTAGGAATTCAAAGGTAGCCTGGGCAACACAGTGAGATCTAAAAACATAAATTTAAAAAACTCCTGCACTAAGCTACTTCAGATCATAAGTCATACAAAATCCATGCGTATATTTTTGTAGAATTTGGAAACCTATCAAAAATTCACACAAAAGGCTTTCAAGGCATGAGACAAATAGACAAAATAGCATTTATTAGTATATGGAGCATAACTAAGGAGTGTCTTACAGGCTGTTTCCCTTCATTACTACAAAACACCTACCTGTAGCCAATATACACACAAAATCTCCAGCAGAAAATGATTAAAAGTAATTAGAACAGGTGTTTATTAGGCTGGAAAATTAGAAGGGAGACTTTAGATTATAAATGGAAGAGAATAAATTTGTTCCTAGTCCTAAAAGTGTACCCAGATTCTGTGAAAATTTGAAAATGGAGGAAAAGGTATCTTTACCTTGCTTGAACCTGAGAGGCGGAGGTTGCAGCACACGGATATCCCACCACCACATTCCAGCCGGGGCCAGCCCGGGGGACAGAGTGAAACTCTGTCTCAAAAAAACAAACAAACAAACAAACAAAAAAGTATCTTTACCATTTAGGCACAGTGAAACAAATTTCAGTTGCATTTAAGAAGAAGGTGTGACATATAAAACCACAGCAGTATTATTCCAAGGGGTAAAAGCGCTAAAGCACAGTACAAGGAATTAATGTTCCTTTTGAGGATATGCTTGCTTAGCCCATCAGCCTTGTAGGTCAACATGGATTAAACATGGGATTCTGCTGGGGGTCAGAGAGCAATACCCCAAAGTATGGTGCTTTCGCTTGCTGAGCACTTTGAACTAAAAATAAATAAAAATTTATTTATTTATTTATTTATTTATTTATTTATAATTAAAAGGTCTTAGAGGCAGCCTCATAATCAGGGACTTTTTGTCTCAGGGTTTCTCTTCTCACTCATCAACTGCAGATAGGGGATCACTCTAAAAGCTCCCCTATCTCGCTGAGGAAACCTTTTCCTCCCCCAAAAAATAATGCAATTGTCTTAAAACTTCCTCATTAAGCATCTCACTAAATAACCAGGGAAGGATTAACCACCAGAGACGAGAAAAGACTAAAAGTCATCACCACAATTAGACAGACTTTTCAATGATTCCTCTGAGGGAAGCTCCGGGAGATTGCCTGGAAAACTTTATCTGCATAATAAGACAAGTTCACGAAGCAGTTCCACCCCTCACCTTTCCACAACTGGTTGCCATCACCTCCAGAGCTCAGAGGAACCTTGTCCCAGACCATTTTCTGCTTTGGGGGCTCATTTGACTCCCCTAAACATCATTTACTACCCTTCAAAATTGCCTGCATCTCCCACGTCCCTCTCCCCGATGAAGAGGCTATGTAAGCCTCAACTATGTGGCCCTTTTGAGTCTTATATTTCGTATGGCTCCCATGTACACATTCACATTAATCAATTTGTATGCTTTTGCTCCTGTTAATCTATTGTCAGTTTATCTCAGCAGACTTGAACCTTCAGAGGTGGGAGGGAAAAATTCCCTTTGCCCCTACAATTCATACATCTTATTCAAACTTATTCCACCTACATCAGTAAGACCTAGCTCTGATTTTCATTTTCAGATTTCTCAAGCTCTACCACTTGCTTTGCATCAAGGATATTCATTACATTGTCGGGGGATGAATGGATGAATAAATACATTAAAAAATAACTCTAGGATAGAGACAACGTCTCAGATATTTATTTTGAATCCGATAGGCTCTAATTTGACTAACACGGTACACAAAATTTTTATTTCATTAAAATCTGTTTTATTTCATCATAACTGATCTATAGAAGCAACTGAAAGCACAATGCATATTTTCTTTTCAAAACTGATATTCTTTTTTTTTTCTCATTTCATGAAATGTATGCAATATCTTATGGCTCTGTATATATTCTCAATCCTTCTCTTTAAATTTCCATGGTAGACATCTATTCTTGACTACCAGCAGAAACTAGAGGTATTGGCAAATAGTCACTAGGTAGTCTTCCAAACAGAGGATGTTTCCAGTGCACTTTTCTAGTTAGCAAAGCTATGCTCTAAACAAATACATTGAGTAGCATGACAATTTATTAATTCTATACATGCCATTTGCTGCTTCAGTCATTGTTTCATCTCTAGGCCTTCACTGGTTTCCTATTTAAAATTTAATAAAGTTGCAAAATTCTATGACTCACAGAATCATTCTCTGAGCTTTTGTTATATTAGATATAAGCAGAAAACATGAGTTCTTTGTCTGTCAATTATGGACAAACAAATTATGCCTGGTCGCAATGCTAACTGTCATCTTTAAATGATTTTTAGTATTATTTAGTACTCTGAGCAAGAAAAGCACTTGGAAACAGTAAATGCTAAACTCGAGTGGGTTTTAGATAATCCCCACCACCAATGCACACACACATACCTGTCCCTGCCAAACAAGATTGTAAAAGAATAAAATTAGAGCTTGCTTACTGAGTCCCTTAAGTCTGAGGAAAAATCCATACTTTAATTTGTTTACTGTAGTGGCGAATATTTCATATACATCAAGACACATTATTACATATCCAAAACATGAAGTATAATTTTTCACTTGAGGAAAAAGAATTGATTTCTTTATGCTATGTATTTGTAGTTGCTGTTTTTCTTTAGTATGTCATCTAAAGGTTGAATTGTAGTCTATGTTTCTTTGATGAGAACTAGGAGTTTCATTAGACAAGGTCCCAGGAGGGCTATCAAGTATGTTATTAAATAAGCTTTGACTTAAGGAAGCAAGAAGGCAGATTCAGAACAATTGTAAGCATTCAAATAATTCTAAAAACAAGAAAGGCTATTTACTAGCAATCTTTATGTGGCTAAGAATGCCTGATACCTGATGGTGAAGATCATTTATGAATGGAGTAAGTCTGAGTTCTAGGTTCCAAGGCAGCTATAGTTTCTCAAATACACTAGTGTGAGTTTCTATTTTTGGTGTGCAAAGCGGGTAGTTCTTGGGTTGTTCTGATTGATCTGAATGTTCTATCACCAAAAGCCAGAGTTAAATGTTCCCTAAGCAAAAGAGGTGTGGCCCATCACTCTATAATATATGCATTACAGCACACACAGAAGTGACTCAGACTCAACTGGAAGAAACAGGAACTCTGCTTCTAACTCTCATTTTAGCAAAAGATCAAGCCTTGCCTTTGGTTATATATCTTTGTTAAAGGTTGTTTTAGCCCAAAGGTCTTTTTTTTCTCACTCTTACCAATTTCCTTTAGGGTTGGGTTTCTGTTTCAACTGAGTTGTTTTGATGATAATGTTTCCTTTAAGATGATTATTTGTTTAAAGTTCAGGCTAATAAAAATAACTTATCCCATTAAAAATATTCTGGAGAGCATAAGAACATTTTAGGATGTTAATTGCTCATGTTACCAGTCATCCGTGAAGCATATGCCAAAAATCCTCTGAAAGGTTCCAAAATGCCTCTTGCAGTGATAAATCTTTTACAGGTACGATTATGTGGAAGCAGAAATAAGAAGAAGTACATCCAACATCTGGAGTCAAATGGTTTACTGAAGTAAGATTACAAAATTAAATTTAAATGAACTTAATTAAAAGGGGAGGGGAATGTAATTTAATATGGACATTCATCATGTCCTCATTGAAGTTTCTTCTAGCACCAGAAAAACACAATGAAGTCTGAATACAAAAGCTGGATAAAGCCTCTAATGGAGTGTGAAAAGATGACCAAAGAGACACAGTCAGGCAGAATATATTCTCTTTTTCTCTTTGCCATTTAAATGACATGGAATACCCAACTGTTTTGAAAAGGTAGTATCAATCAAGAAACTGAGCTTGGAAACTTATCTGTTTTAACTGTCTCTACTGTTTGGAGTTTCATTGTACATACTTCATCACTTAAATGGTGATGACTGGGTTTGGTTTTTAATTCAATGATACCTGACTGAAGACTCCAACAATATGCAGTTACAAGAAAACGGAAGGAAGGAAGGAAGGAAGGAAGGAAGGAAGGAAGGAAGGAAGGAAGGAAGGAAGGAAGGAAGGAAATTAATTTTAAATTAAATCACCTGCCCTTTGGTTTTCACCCTCTAAAGAAAAATAAATAAATAATGAACCCCCTTAACATTACGGTTCTGAGTTATTGCTGCTCACTGAACAGTTCCTGTCTTCCTAGTTCTCAAACATTCTGTGCTCTATGTGCTAAGGAAGATGTGTGAAGAAATCAAAATTACACACTATGAAGTCACATATCTATAATTATGTGGAGACAATAGAATTTTATTTTATTAAACTGATTATTTATAGTTTCTAGAAAAGGCAGTCAAATGTTATTTTACCCTTTGTAGTTCTACACACTACGGACATTGTTAGAGGTTAACTTTATGAAAACTTTTTACCATCAACTGACACTCAGGTTCCCATCATCTCATCTTTCCCTTCGACCTCAAAAATATTTAGTTTTTGTCATACATGTCATTGGCACCTTTACTTCTGATCCCCCCTTATCTAGAAGAGAGGCTCCTAATACCTCCCCATTCCAACCACAAATCTAATCTAATATGGTACACACTCATCAGTCAAGTGAAAAGTAAAGGCAAAAAACTCCTTAAGCAGAAAAATGGAGTGAATAGTTGAGGACGCCAGAGAAACAGAAAGCATCAAAAATAAAACATTAAAATTAATCTATCACCTGAAGTCAAAACCAAGGAGTAGATGATAAACATAAATTACGAGTGCATATTTATTTAGGATCTACTCTTTATAAATGCTGAGCACTTTCAAACACATGAGGGTAGTTAAACATAGCAACCCTATGATAAGAAAATAGAGGATAACAGCACTTCACTGATGTCTTCAGCATTGTATAGCTAGTGAGCGGCAAAGCCAGACTTTAAACACTAGTCCTTTCCTGCCATACCCAGTGCTCTTACTCTATATGGCACTGCCTCAGAAACTGCAGGTGGTGAGAACCTGAAATTGAGAACCTAAGGGAGATTGAGGAGTATAACAAGAGGACTGAATCTTGTCTTAGAACGTGAATAAAGAAATAACCAATGGTATAGGTGAGGATGAAAAGTAAATAATTTTAACTGTTAAGAAAAGTTCGTTTATCTAAATCATGTGTTCTTCACTAACTCATATCATTTACTTCCAATAAAAAGTCCAAACATATTAGACTTTAAAATCCTTGCAATATCTCTACATTATAAGAGAAGAGCAATAGCAATTTTATGGTTCACGATAACCCCAATGGTACTGATGGTCTCTGTCACTAACTGTGATCCTAATTCTATTCATATCTACTTCATATGTACACTTTTTTGTCCTAGAAAACTGAATAGCTGCCCCTAAGGTCACAAACAGAAAATAACTTTACTTTTTGGAGACAGTGGGCCTGAGGCCTTAGATTTCATTACAACTTGCATTTTATTAGAGTCCCATACCACAAACTGTATGAATATTATCATCCTTCCCCAAAAGATGTTGGTTTTAGAATTGTTTTAGATTAAAAAAAAAAAAGTTAACAGTCACTTATGATACAGCAACAGTTCTCACATCAGTTCAGCAAAGGCAGAAGGGCAGGACAAACAGAGGAGAGGACCACTAGGACTTGCAACGCACATACCTTTACACAGCTCAGAATGCACAAAATAGAAGATGAGCAAAACTACGGGGAAACTAGTACGCACAGACGGGGAGAAGGCAGTACTTCCAGAGACACTGGAGGCAATGGACACAAAGGCAGTTATTCATTCATTCACAGCATCAAGGAGTAGAACAAGTTAGGAGAGAAAATGAGGGGAGGGGGAAGAAAGGTTTATAAACAGTTTGAGGGGAGAAACAGCACAGAACACAAAAGAATGCTTTAAATGATGAAAATAAGCTTCACAGTCTGTATATGACAAGCCCAATAATACGACGTTCTACTGATGAAGGAAGGTAAAGGTATCCTCTGATTAAAGTTGAGCCATTGGGCTCTGTAATGATGAACTCAGAGGGAGTCAGCCCATTCAGTGTAAGACCACTGAGCTGAAGGCCACTGTTCGGTTCAACTTAAGAGGGTATCTGTGTGTGCTGAGCACATCACCCTTCTGAAGGATAACAGTCTCCTCAGTAACAGTCAATGGTCACCTGAGAGCACTTCATGTTCTTGGAAAGGTCTGTCACACCCCCAAAACTTGCACATAACTCTCTTTCCTCTCAACACTCATAGCCTCACCACCACCACCTGCCCTGGACCAGCAGACCAGCTATTATCGGACCACGGCAGATCAGTCACCACACCAGCCCAGCACTTCCAGGTCATCTCTTATCTCCTCTTCTCTAATCCTCATGTGGCTTTGTTCACTACTTGTTCTGATCTTAGCCTCATACCTCCTGAAAGTCTTTCACTGAATCCTCTGGGACTTGAGGTCAGTCATCAGTAAATCTGCTTATTCTCTACTTCCTGTGGAAACTTCCCTTTCACCGTTTTGCACTAGTTGAGATCTGACTGCCCACATACTCATTCCACTAAAGCCCTTTCAAGAGGTAGCTTTTACTCTCCTAGATCCCTCTTACCAAGGAGCATAAAAGTATAGTAGGTGTCCTCCGTGTTCTTCATTGCTGTGTCCAGGCCTTTTGTCCTTCTTCCTCAATAAAACTCCAGCTTTCTCTTTCATGGCATCAGGCTGTACTCCCCAACTCTTGTTGGTGCTTCCTCCACCATCCTCCAGTTCATTCTCCCTCCATTCATTGGAGATTTTAGCAAATGGTTCATTATCACTTTCTCTAATACTATCCCTATTTAATTTTTGGCCATTTTCATATCCAATGGCATGATCCCTCCAATAACCTGTTTTTCAGTTTCTGGACTACTTTGCTTTTAGAAATTTCATCAGCCATCCTTCTTGAGTCACTCACTTACACAGTCAAACACTTGACTTTGTGGTTATCAATAACTGCACTCCTTGCAAGAATCTCAATTTTAAATATTCTCTTCTATGATCATGATCTCTTATTTTTCCTGATCACTCCTTCTAACACCCTAACTCCTACAATTCTAAAATCCCACAAGGACCTGAAATTCACTCTCTCTATCCCTGAGACATAGCTCTCTCATGAAATTCTCTCCCTCCTTTCCAGCTTAAATTCCATAGAGGATCATTATAATCTTTTCCTAGCTCCTTTTTTATGTTGGTGAACTTTCCTGGTGAAATCATAACCCTCCTTAAATTCAATCAGGTGATCACTGTATGCTTGCACTTACGCAGTCTAATGTGACTGACATTTGCTAAACAATCAAAAGAGAACCTTCATATCCTGTGACTACCATCTCTTCCCACCTATCCACACCTTTCTTGTTCTTACAGACAAGTTATTTGTGCTCTTAGTCAGGGTCACCTTCTCTATCTAGGCACAGGACCCTATCCTCTCTTCCTGAAGTTACTGAAGCAGTCTCCTAAGTGGTCTACCTACTTATGTCTTCCCCACCCACCCTGGGAGTTTCTTCCTACTCTGCTATGGGCTTAATGTTTATGTTCCGCCAAAATCCTTATGTTGAAATCCTGACACTTTAGGTGATGGTATCAAGAGGTGGGGTGTTTGGGAGGGTGATTAGGTAATGAGGGTATAGCCCTCAAAAATGGGATTACTGCAATTATTTAAAAAATCCCAGAGAGCTTTCTCGTCTCTCCCACCACGTAAGGACAAATGGAAGGCTCCATCTATGAACAAGGAAATGGGCCCTCATCAGACACTGCATTTGTTGATGCCTTGATCTTGGACTTCTTAGCCTCCAGAACTGTGAGAAATAAATTTCTGTTGTTTATAAGCCACCCAGTATAGCAGCCTGAACAGACTAAGACACATTCTCGGCATGGCAGCCAGAGTGATCCTTGTAACGATTCAGACTGAATAGCCTCCCTGCTAATTTTCAAATATACTACCCATTCTCTTGTCCCAGAGCTTTTGCACTTACTGTTCTTTCTGCCTAGAACAATCTTCCTCAGATTTCTGCCTGGCTTGCTGTCTCATTTCCTTGAAGTCTTTTTCTCAGAAGTTACCTACATAGAAAATCTTTACCAGGCCACTCTATGTAAAGTTCAGCCCCATATACCATTTCATATCTCCTCTTTTTTCTTTTTGCACTCATCTATATATAAAAATATATATGGGAATATAAAATATATAAATGCTATATTTTAGATATTTTTATCCCTGCATCGTTTATCTCCTCCATTGAAAACTAACTTCCTTGAATGCAGACATTTTTATCTATTGGGTTTACTTCAGCATCCCCAATATATAAAACAATGTCTAGCAATACCTACATGGTGATTGATAAACATTTGTTCAATGAATGGCTTGCCAAAAAAAAAAAAAAAAAAAAAAAAGGATGCATGAGTGATTAGGAAAAGAAAAAGCAAAATGATTAATGCCTTTCACATGGAAAATTAATATTTAGAAATGTCTGTTTTTACCATGATATCCTCCATTTATGAAATCAAGATTTCAGGGGATCCAAGGACACAACAGTTGTCATGGTAGTGCCATGACAATATGGCACTACAGCTCACTGAAAAACACACCAAAACAACACTAAGAATTCATAACAATTCTAAAATTACTATTTTTAATCTTAGCAGTAATTGTCACTCCTTAAACAATAGATATTTGGTAAATCTTGCCCCTTCAGGCAACCTCTGAGAGTTTTACTTTTAACGATAACTCTTTCCTACTTTCTCAGACATTCATATTCTCTCTGTCTCTGTCACACACACACACATACACACACACACAATATAAGCAGATAGAGTCTAAAAGCTAAAGTACATAATCATGGGATGGTATGGCAGAGCATATCTTCTTGCCTGATATGAGGACGAAATCATAATATGATTACACAATATATGTTTCTGATCTCCTCTTTCCCTCTATCTCTAAAACAAATAAATATTAAATATTCAACCTTTTAAAATGTTTCTGGAATCATGTTTGTGTATTTTACAATAATATCTTACAATGTATCTTTAGATATTTAATTAAAAATTTTTGCAGGTGGTTGATAAAACACATTATTAAGAACTATAAGTCCCCTTTCCCCTCAATTTAGCAGAATCTTTTAGTGATATAAAGATCGCCTTTATCAGAGGCTCTCAATCTGTCCCAATTTTTCATAAGTCACTGAGCTCCAATGACATTTTGTCAGATGCAAAACTTGAAAATAAAAGAAGAAAATTTGCTTTTGACTTTATTACACAAAAAATGTCTGAGTGATAGATGAGACCATTGCAGTTATGGCGGTTCTTGGGTTCCTGTTGTTAGTCATGGGTTATTTTGATCAGCTGCAAAGTAATAAGGGGTGACTAGAACAGAAAATACTTGCAGTTTTCTGGAGCTTCACAAAATGCTAATGAAAATAGCTGAGATTTGAGAGACCCTACTAGAATCTCTGTCAAATTCCATAATGTCCTGATCCCCTTCCTGGGAAGGGTCCTAAGGAGTTCTCTTTGCTGATTATATCTTACCTCCACATTGGCTTTGGGGAGAAACAGAGGTCAGTGATTGAAAAGAGAAATTACCTTTTGAGTTGGGAATGCTAGAAATAATAGATGTAGCCAGATCTGCCAGATTGTGAGTACACTGTTTGATTGAGTTATTAGTACTATGATCTGCTATGATGATTTCAAACTAATTTTCAAGCTAATTGGGTCAGTTATAAACACATGGAAATTTGGGTGGAGTATTTTAGGACAACATTTCCCATACTTAACCTTATTCTCATCTTAATTCTCTTTGGTTACTTTCCCAGATTAGTCTCAGAATTTTGTGACCAAGGAAGGTTTAAATTAAGTTCTAACATGAGGACAAAATAGACCATACCCAGGCTTGAAGGAGCTATTAGTTACTTTTGTTCTCTTGGGATAACAAATTGGTAGAAATGAGGGTGGATTTTAATTGTCACAGAAGGTACAAATGATGCTGCCATGTGACTGGGGGTCTTGGGACTGGGGAGGAATATCATTATCATTAGGGAGGACCATAGTGCACACAAGTAAGTTTCTCCACAATGGTGACCTTGGCATGGTGTGCAAACTTTATTCCTAAATAAAAAATAAATGGATGATACTCTTGCTTGGTATTTCATATGTCAGGCAATTTCTTTGACCCACATCCATTATGTTAACGTTCTTCTCTAGCACTCTGGATAAAAATTTGGGCCACTATGTTTAACTTCATCCATTATTCATAGTCCTTGATTGCTTCTAACATTAGTACATGAACTGGGAGCTCTGAAAGATTTTTTATGTCATGTGTAATTGTTGGAATTTCCTGTGTATTTAATTTAAGTTACATTTTCCAACAACTTGGCTTTATTCTTAAAGGACATGTGATCAACAGTTCTTTGCAAGGGCAAAGATTATGGTATGTTCCAGCAAATTGTGTTTGTTGACCTAAGACATTTCCCCCCACCCCTAACTCATATTGATTGTCTACAACATTTGTAATGAAACAGAGTCAGAGAGTAAACTCAGGGCTGTGGGGGTATATTTGTCTTACAGATCAAACACTTAAAGCAGGATTTATGGAAGCAGAAGGCTGTGGGTCAATAGCTAAAAAAAACCTGGATTGTAAACAATCAAAGGACTTTCTGAGGTGTGAAGGAGAGGAGAAAGGAGACAGGAGTGGGTAGAGAGGAGGAGAAGGGGCAGGAAGATACACAGAGTTTGCTATGGTAGGAAGTCTACATCTGAAAAGAATTAGAGGAAAGGAGGTCTGAGAAAGACGGCTTTACCACAAGGATGAGCCCCAGAGACCCTTTCCACTCCCCTTACTGACAGGGATTGTATCGTAAACATTTCCTCTGTACTCTCCCATACTCTCATTTGGAGTAATTTTAGAATACTGAAATTTTGGATCAGTGCATCAACAACACTAAAAATAGATACACATACAATTCAGGGAAAGTTATAATGATTGCATTTTGTTACCATAATTTAATAAGAACAGTCAAGTGTATTAGAGCTCAGAGCAACTGTAAGCCTTCATTCAGTGTGAAAACATAGACCACATCGATGAAGATGCTTTTCTGACCCAATGTTCAAATCAGACAAGTGCTATTAATAAGGAATCAACTTTCTAGCAATACTAAATTCTGTGTAGTGATTTTAAGTTCCACAAAATATTTTTTACTTATTATGTTATATCCAGCTAAGTCTACAGAGAATAGAGTAAGTATTAAACCCCTTTTACAAATTAAAAACTAAGGACTGACATTTAGAGGCTATTTAAAATCTTAGAGACAAAAGAAAAAAAATCTTATCCAGCAAAATCAGGTATGGTTTTTGCTGTGGTACATTGTGGTACATTGTGGTAAGATTGTGGTACATCGGTGTCTACATTAGTGCTTTTCCACTCTGTTACTCTACATGATTATTTCTCAAACAAGTCTATCTGTTCAACAGTGTCCTCATATGGAGAAGTGGGACAGTATTCTGTATGGTCCTTGGTTCTCTACAGAGATAAGAAGCTCCAAGGCTAGTTCTAAGAAAATCTTCCCACTTTCTAAATGATGCAACTCAATTTAGCATGGTCTATTGGAATTTTTTTTTTTTTTTGCAGGCTTTCACTTTTGATAACAAAAAGTATAATTTGATACACACAGTTCAGATGAAATGATGACTTCTGTGGTCCAGATGTGAGCCCTAGGCCACTTCCTTATAGGCTTATAATATCATTAAGGCCAATCATATGCGTGTTTCTCTTAATTTTTTTTCCTCCTCACATTGCTCAACTTTGGGGATTTTTAAAAGCCCTATTCAGTTTAATTCAGCCCCTTCTGACATCGAAGATTTAATGACTCTAATTAGGATGTTATCTTAAATTCCATGTACATATGAGGAAACCATGACTTACGTATGGAAGTTAGGCTTTGGTAGTAGTTCCTAGAAAGCACTTCTAAATCATGAAATAAAACATGAAACTCAAATGCCAAGTTATTTAATTTTCAAGGGGAATGTAATATTCAGATAAAATAAACCATAATGATACATTCATTTACTTTTATATGCATAAAAGTGTGAAGTTATATCATCACTTCCAGGTATCAGTTTAAGTAATGCATCTTCCAAGCTATTTTACAATCATTCTTCCATTGTTCCATAAATAGATTTTGAGAATACAAGCTGTTAAACTAAAAGTTACTGCAATAATATGACTGAATAAAGCAGCAAGGCAATTTGAGAAGAATATACTAAGAAGACTAAATAAGAATGCTGAATTTCTAAAATACATCCTTCAGAAATTCACAGATGTAACACCATGGTCAGCACACAAGAATGAGCAAATCAGGCTTCTCAAAGTCACATTTTACTCAATGCACCATGGATCTGCAATAAGACCACATGAAAACTGGGACTAAGAAATATATAGAAACTATATTAGTGGCTGAATGCAGTGGCTCACCCCTGTAATCTCAGCACTTTGGCAGACCAAGGCAAGAGGATCACTTGAGGCCAGGAGTTCAAGACCAGCATGGGCAACACGTGATACCCTATCTCTATAATTTTTTTAAATTAGGATGGCACAGTGGTGTTTGCCTGTACTCCTAGCTACTCAGGAGGCTGAGGTGGGAGGATCCTTTGAGTCTCGGAGTTCAAGGCTTCAGTGACTGTAATTATGTCTCTGCACTCCAGCCTGGCTGACAGAGCAAGACTCTGTCTCAAAAAAAAAAAAAAAAAAAAAAGAAAGAAAGAAAGAAGGAAAGAAAGAAAATATATTAAAATGGTAGCTCTCAGAGAATTGAATGTGCCAAATATAGGTTTACTCCATGAAGATCTGGCTTAAAGGAAGATGGTAATGGAATGTGTATTATTTTTTAATTTAACCTATTAAATTAAACAACACAGGGTCCAAAGAATCCACCAAGGCCTAGATGATCTTGTTAGACTATTTAACCCTACCATGGTGCAGTTTCTACTTTATATTGAAAATGTGTCCAAAGATGGTGCTCTCTTTTATTAAGAATGTAAATTTTAATTATTACTTTTTTCAGTATTACATTTTGGCCTCAGATTTAAGGGAGAGAGTATATGTGTGTTTGTCCACACATATATATAAATGCACATACACACAGAGGAGTGGGCGACTTCCCTTGTCAAAATGATCTTCCAGTAACACAATTTGCCAACCGTCTGTCAACATTATCACTCTCTTTTTAAGTAATGTCGTATAGATGTCTCAGATGGCAGCAAGTGTACAGCATGTGGAGGTGCACTGTCATCGGCTTACAGAGTCTTCATTTTTACATAATCTCCCAGCTAACTCCAAATGTGGTTGTTTTAGAAACCAAATATCTGGACCCATGTTAAAGGTATGACTGCCCCATGCAGAACTGAAAACAGAGTTACTTTCCCTTTCTTTCTCCCCATTGATCTTTAACTCTGTGTCCCTTTGTGCTGTATAATCATATCTCTTCTGAATATACATAGTTTTGTTGTTCAACATGGAAACCATTTCCTCCACTTAGTCCAATGATGCAGACACTTAAAAAATCTAATTATTAGTTTTCCTATTTCACTCATACCAACAAACACTGTGTTCAATATTTATGGATTATGGATTTATCTTGTGTTTGCATTGGTTTTGCAAGTAGAGATCTTTACTGATCAAAAAAGATACACCTAAACAACCTCACTTTCGCATCTAATGGAAAAAGCCAGAACCCAGTAATATTTAATGCCCTTCGTTGTTTTATATTTAAATCTTACCACTGCAAGCAAATGTGAAATCCTTAAATTGCTGGCCTCAGTGTTCCCATGTCAGCTGGCATATGCTCAGGTTGCAGATCCTGCCAAAAGTCAAAGGAAAACATTCATGAAACAGAGCCTGATGGATGATTATTCTAATCCTGTCTGCCCAGCACTGCCGGCAACCTTGGTTTATAAATGCCTGCTGCTGCTTTAATGATAAGACCTCTTAAACACAGCTGAATGCAGTGCACCAGTGGATTTTCTTTTTTTTTCCTCTCTCTGCCCTAACTAAGAGACTGATTATTGATCTCTACCTGGATGTTCCTATTGCGAACAGGCCATTCATGAATACAAGCAGGACGAATAATGGTACACGGCCTAGGTAGTATTAATAAACTACAGTCAGGACATGGTCTCTGTGGGGGAAAAAAGTAACCAGCCCAATTTTAATGAAGTACGTGCTTCCATGACTGCAAAGTCGTGCACATTCTACGGGCCACACATTGGGTAGCAGAGGGCAACTGCATTTTCACTGAGTCCCTTGTCAGTTTGGATACCCTATACTCTTACTCAAGAGAAGTTTCCAAATGCCCTCTATTGCCCTTGAGATGAGGCTCTGAGGGCTGGAGTAGATTTATCTTGCCCTGACCACACTACTGGAATAGAGGGATCTGAACCAAGAAGTGGCTACACAGACACACAAGGAATGCGAGCCCACGGAAGCACTCAAGAATCCCAAACCTGAAGACAGAGGGGGTGAAAAGCAGCTGAATTAATATCCCCAGGAGTTCTATGAAGCCTCTTTGAAAACCAGAGAAACCTTAGTTCAGAAATAGAGCAAGGTGTTTTAAAGTTAGAAAATGTCAGACTTTGTCATTCTTAGATGAGTTTTTGTTCTGCCAGCATATGAGTGTGTATGTTAGCTTGTTTGATGCTAAGAGGAGATGTAAGTTTTACATTTACTATCTGCTGAAGTATTTTTTTTTTTTTTGGAATAACACACTTGATATTTCTGTATTTCAATAAAGTCAAGCAGAACTAGAGGGGTAGTTCTTCAATGGAAGGAATGCATGCAACTGTGAATATTAAAACAAGAACTCAATCCCAGCACTTTGGGAGGCCGAGGCAGGTGGATCACAAGGTCAGGAGATCGAGACCATCCTGGCTAACACAGGGAAACCCCATCTCTACTAAAAATACAAAAAATTAGCTGGGCGTGGTGGCAAGCACCTGTAGTCCCAGCTACTCAAGAGGCTGAGGCAGGAGAATCACTTGAACCCAGGAAACAGAGGTTGCAGTGAGCCGAGATTGCACCACTGCACTCCAGCCTGGGCAACAGAGTGAGACTCTGTCAAAAAAAAAAACAAAAACAAAAACAAAAAGAAAAAACGAAAACTCAGCTAAGGAATCATTTGGAAAATGAGAGCCACCAAGAAGAAATGTTGATACCCTACACCGTGTCCACCATGGCATGAGTCAGGCCACAGCCACTCATCTCCTTGTATTTAAGTGGAGAGAAAAACCATTTTCTTTGAAAAATTAAATGGTATGTTTTCCATACCTGTATTATTGTCTGAATCCTGCATTACCTCACCATTTCAAAGACCAAAGAATCATTTAGGATAGTATCATCATTAGGTCAGTTTTGTTAAGGACTGAAAATATCTGGGCAAGTATTCAGAATGGGTGTTTTCAAATATGAGTGTGCATAAGAGGTTTTGGAGAGTTTGTAACAACACAGATTCTTTGGCCTTACTTCCTAAAGATTCTGAATCAATAGGTCTGGGCTGCAGTCCAGGACTATATGCTATACATTTTCAAGAAGAACTGGTCATTTTAATGTACCTACCCCAAAGATCCAATTCAATAACTAATTAGTAGACACCTCCTTCAGATTCACTTAATGAGAAAAGCTTTTCTGTTTTAGCCAGCCCCTTGTTGTGTTATCTGACTATGGTTGACGAATGTGGAGCACCGAATTTAGCAGAAGTATTTGTAAGAGGAACAACAGCTATAACATTTAAAAGGGGAACTGGCTTTTTACAAATCAGAAACTGCCATCAACAAAACACGTGAGTAAGACTTATTTGGAGGGCAGATATAAACCTAAATTTGGTCCAGTGTGTTTTGATGCTTCTTGCACAAATGAAGCTATTAAACCAAAGAAGCCAGAGGCACACTTCCCATCACATATAAAAACATTCCAGCCAGGTGCAGTGGCTCATGCATGTAATCCTAGCACTTTGGAAGGCCAAGGCAACCGGATCCCTTGAGCCCAGGAATTCGAGACCAGCCTGGACAACATGGAGAAACCTCTTCTTTACCAAAAAACCACAAAAACAATTAGCTGGGCATGCTGGCACGTGCCTGTGGTCCCAGCTACTCAGGAGCCCGGGAGGTTGAGGCTGCAGTGAGCCTAGCACTCCAGCATGGGCAACAGAGCCAGATCCTGTTAAAAAAAAAAAAAAAAAAAAAAAATCCTTAAATATTTGGTTCCAACCCCGACTTTCAGAAATAAAGTGTTACATAGGGTTTTTAGCCCGAAATCTAAGACCTGTCTCCCTGCACCCCACCCCACCCCGCCCCCCCCAACACACAACCCTGACAATAGTTTGTAAATTTTATGGATTTACTTGGGATGCATTTGCTCCTGCCATCCCTTCCCCACTCCCAGCAGGTCCAGGCTTTGCATCAGAATTTAAGGTGGACTGTGACTCAACAGATGAAGAACCTTTGGACTGGTGTTCTAAGGATACTGGTCCTAACCTTAGCTTGGCTTCTACTTGGTTTGGTGGCTTTTGACAAACAACTTCACCTCTCTACAACTCAGTTTTTTCATCTATGAAATAAAAAAAGCTGAATTAGAAAAATCTGAATATTTTTCCAGCTTTACAATTCTAGGAAGTGCCAATAAAATTGGGAGCATCAGGCTGGAAGGTATCTTGACATTGACATGTCTTTGGCTAATCTCCTCATTTACGGGGGAGGAACTGAAGTCCAGAGAGTTTACGACACTCTGTAGTATGTGGGACATATCATTACGGTGGAAGATCAAAAATGGAACCCAGAATTTCCAACTCATCCACCAACTCACTCTTCATTCTAATGCACAGTTAAGTTTCTAAAGCTCTATTTCCAGCTCATACTTTCTCATTGGCCGAGGGTGCATTTCAGGCAGGATTTTCTTTTCTTGGCAGAGAGAGGGGTACAATGTGTTCTTTGGGGCTCTCTTCCAGATTTTCTCCAGGAGAGAACATATGCCCAGGTCCCCAGAGAATTGTGCTCCCACACTCACAGCTGTACGACAGGCAAGAAAAAGCTGTCTACAAGCTTAAATAAACTATCAGCATTTGCAAAAGTGTTATGAGGTGTCTTCAGGAAGTGTTCCAGGAGAATTGCTATTCTAAAAAGATAAAAGATCACTAGGTTCTCTTGTCCTGGATTTTACCCTACACTCAGACATTAATACTTGAAGTGCATCAGTGATACTCATTTATTCATCCAAAGTTCAACATTCAGTAAGCACAACTGGCAGCACAACAGAGAGAGTCCTTGCACTCATGCAGATGAGTGTCCAGTATGGAACTGTAGCCTTCTGCAAGTTCTGCTGCACTCCTGCCTGTGTGCTTTGGAAGGCAGGGAGAAGCACCTACTCCCCAAGAGAGACGCTCATGCTTCCTTTGAGTTGCCCTCTTCTAAATTACATAGTTCTGGGAGATTCTCTATTATCTGAGCAGGAATCCATTTATCCAAATTGCTTTTGTTGAACCTAACAGCATCAGGCTTTGTGTGTCTTTCCTCACTGTGTCAATCCCTATTTGCTTATTAACACTTTACTTGTCCAATAATACGTAGATCAAATTCTCCCCTTTTACTCTCTCTGTGCAATTTTATCTCATGTACCTTAGAATGCACAGAGCAACCTCATTTATTTCTTGGTTATAACACTGGAAGTGGAAGAATTTTCAGCCTTTACTAGTGTGCAGGAATTATAAGTCATTTAGTTTACCCTTTTTTATCGATAAGGATAGTGTGATATAGAAGGACGTCAGAGTTATTGTTAATAAATTGTTATAAATCAAAAAGAAGGAAATGGAAAGTATATTTTTGTTAGTTTTTGTTCTCTGTATGTTTTCATGAGATATTTTAAATATATTATTTAATCTAATTCTTGGGAACACTATTCAGTAGATATATTATTATGTCCCATTTAGAGGTGCCATAAGTCTCAGTGGGGATAAATAACTTAAACCAGGTCAAACAGCTACAAGTGGTAGCTGGCAGAGGTAAGGCTCAATCCCAGGCCTGTCTGAGGATGCCAGAACATGCCAAGGTAGTTGTCTTACCCACCACGCCTCTCCACTTCCACACCAGGTCACAAGGATGGGAGGAGAAAATGCTGAAATCTACTGAGAAGGGGGTTTGGATAGCACAAATGAGAAACTGCAAGTCCTTGACAATTTGGTCAAGAGTCCTATCTACTGCCCTTCTTCTGAGGCCCAACTTCAGACTCTGCCAGTCTTCACCACGTCCTTTCACAGGGAGATTCCCACACACCCACTCCACCAAGGCGCAGAGAGGAGGGAGAAGGGGTGAGGGCGCCATCTCCCTGTGAAAGGATGATGTAAACTGACAGCAGCATCTGCAAGCATCTGAGCTGCTGGCTGGTTATCCATCCAATGTGCCTTGACAATCATGCTAAATCTTTAAGTCCCAGAAAAGATAAGAACTCACAGTTGTGGAATGTAAAAACTGCAGGTCTGCACTTCGTGTATACCACTTTTAAAGGGCATCTCCCAATCCTCCTTTCCAAACACTACCCATCTTATACATATATGAGGTATTTGGCAGCTTTTTGCACCAAGAAGGTGGATAGGAACTGGGCTTGACAGATAAACACTTCAACTTCTCTGTTCCTCAGTAACAACACTACATCTCCTTCAAGTAAACCTTTCCCAAATATTTCTGTAACAATGACAGCCTAAGTACCTCCAAAATAATGATGATAATCACACGTTCTGGTTGTTTGAAATTGTTCGCTTTATTAAGTATTTTTGTTTGTTTTGTGGTCATTTTTGAGACACAGTCTTGCCCTGTTGGCCAGGCTGGAACGCAGTGGCACAATCTCGGCTCACTGCAACCTCCGTCTCCCAGGCTCAAGTGATTCTCCTGCCTCAGCCTCCCAAGTAGCTGGGATTACAGGCATCTGCCACCACGCACCATGCCTGGCTAATTTTTGTATTTTTAATAGAATACACGGTTTCACCATTGGCCAGGCTGGTCTCGAACTCCTGACCTCAGGTAATCTGCCTGCCTCACCTCCCAAAATCCTGGGATTATAGGCATGAGTCACCCCCACCTGGCCTACAGCATTCACTATTTTTACTTAATTTCCACCACAAAAACTACATGAAGTGAATAGGACAGTTTTTTGTTTTTAAACTTACAGTTTTCTTTTTCCTGTTTTTGTTTGTTTGTTTGTTTTTGAGGTATGACTGACAAATAAAAATAGCATACATATCTAGGGTACACGATATGATGTTTTGGCATAGACATACATTGTGAAATTATTACCACAATCAAGCGAATTAACATATCCATCACCTCACAAGTACCTTTTTTGTTTTTGTTTTTTTGGTGGTGAGAACACTGGAGATCTACTCTCATAGGAAACTTCGGGTATACAATACATCATTAATAACGATAGTCACCATACTGTACATTAGGTCTCCAGAACTTATTCATCTTATAACCGATGGTTTGTACCCTTTGACCAATATCTTTCCTTTTCCCCTACTCTCCAGACCCTGGTAGCCACCCTTTTACTCTCTGTCACTATGAGTTTGACTTATTTTCAGAAGTCAGAATAATTATTAATAAATTATTATAAATCAAAAGGAAGGAAATGGAAAGTATATTTTTGTTAGCTTTTGTCCTTGGGTACGTTTTTATAAGCTATTTTAAATCTGTTATTTAATCTAATTCTCAGGAAACACTAGTCAGTAGAGCTATTATTATGTCCCATTTACAGGTACAGGAAGTCTCAGTGGGGATAAATATCTTCAGCCAGGTCAAATAGCTACAAGCAGTTGAACATTTTCCTCCATTCCAAATTCTTCAGGCAACATTATCCATGTCAGAGTCATCCAGGTCCCTGATTTTGTTGGCCTCGCTATGTTCATATAGATTGAGCTTTGTTGCTATTTCACTTTCCCCAGTAGCTGCTGATGGTAAAGTTACCCGACTACATATATGCAAAGTTGTATATGACAGATAATTTGTACAGTCAGTCAGACCTTTTCCTCACTCCTTTCATTGGTTCAGGAAAAGAAAGTTGAAGCCTCGTGCACAGAATAGAGAACGGAAAGGATATGCTAAAGCAGCTTCTTTTCTTTCTTTTTTTTTTTTTTTTTTTTTTTTTTTTTTGAGACGGAGTCTCGCTGTCTCCCAGGCTGGAGTGCAGATCTCAGCTCACTGCAAGCTCCGCCTCCCGGGTTTACGCCATTCTCCTACCTCAGCCTCCCGAGTAGCTGGGACTACAGGCACCCGCCACCTCGCCCGGCTAATTTTTTGTATTTTTAGTAGAGACGGGGTTTCACCGTGTTCGCCAGGATGGTCTCGATCTCCTGACCTCGTGATCTGCCCGTCTCGGCCTCCCAAAGTGCTGGGATTACAGGCTTGAGCCACCGCGCCCGGCCAGCAGCTTCTTTTCAAAGAGCAGTTCTCAGGTCTCCCTGCATATGGCCCCTCCCGGTGAGTGAAAGTGTGGCAAGTACTTCTGAATCGCTGCAGGGCATGTGGCTCTACATACGTATGCATAATGTCCTCTTCGCACTTTGGAGCTACCAGATGCCTAGTTCTGCTGGGAAGAGGTTTGGTAACCCACTTGAAATTATGAGGATTCATAACTCATTTATGCAAGCTGCAGACCCCTCTAGATGACATCTCCTGCTCTAAAGAATGATTGAGAGAAGGATGTAATAGAGCTGAAAATGACAATGAAATATTAGCAGTGCAGTAGAGTTTATATTAGGCCCCCAGCTAGATGAGGGAATTTTACAAGTCGAAAGAAGAGGCACGCCTTCAGGCAACAGGAGAAGCAGAAAACAAAGGAAGCAAGAACTGTCTAGGTGTCAAGGACTGATTTTGTTGCTATGGGAAAGGCCCTGAGGCATTGATTCCTTTTATAGGCTAGTATACAGCCCTCAATCCTGGACTCCTCAGGCTAGTAAGTTAGGTGAAGCTCCTCCTCCACTCCCACTTGATCCTTAAAAAGACTTAGCCCTCTGAGGTAGTGGAATGAGTTTGTGGGGTGGTGGAGGAGGGCAATGTTTAGGATGGACTCACACTAGGTCCTGACCCTGTCTGAGATGAGATTTTGTAACAGACTTGGATCTGCCTCTCCTGGAGCCACTCTCTCCAACCAAATCCTTCCCCACCAGCTCTCCAAATTTTGTTCGGAAACACTAAGCTCATGCCACCCCCCCCAATCCCTTAAAGTCGCCACCCCTCCTCCCTGCTACCAACACACTCCACTCAGGAGACTAGATTCCTGCTCCTCAGAAGAGAACACAAAGCCCTGAACAGCCATGTCCTTCTTTTCAGCTCTTGTTACATGGCACTGCTTCCATCTCCTGAAACACTTCCAATATGCCCTGCCTTTGCATTGCTGCTTTCTCCTCCTGGAGTGCCCTTCTCACTTCTCCCCCTAGGGACATTTCCTACTCATTCTTCAAGAAGCAGCTGCCACTTGACCGGCAAGGTGAAGACTTTCTCATGGCACCTTCCACACATCTCTACTTGACCACTTAGCACTCTCCACTCGAATTCTATGCTACATATTTTAGCCTGTATGAAACTGTGGATTTCTGGAGTGCAGGAGCAATGCGTGCAAATATACCTTTTTATCCTTTACACTGAGCAAAATATCTAGAATATATGAGCCTGATAAATACATGTTGATTGAAAGAAAATGAAGGAATTACTCACTAATTTCTCTCCCACGTGCTTTTAGCAAAATAGTATGTGAGCCCTTACCGTTCTCTGAGACACACTATAGTGGTGATATCGGAGAAAAAGGGACAAGAGATCAGAATACTAGCTGGGCATCTTTCTCTTAAAGCCCATCCCTGAGGGTAACTTCATTTTCCCTGTTGATGGTACCCCTCTGATCCAATGTTAGGGTCCAATCAGGTCACAGGCTTAAAGGTCTTAGAGAGGGGTGGTGGTCTGTGCTACAAAGAGCTCAGGCTTTTCAATCAGATGGTCCTGTGATGGAATCCAGGCATTTCCACCAGCAGCAACTGGAGCTGGAAAAATGTTCAGAATCTAGCTGAATTTCAGGTCTCTCCTTGGGAAAATGAGGAGGATAATACCTACCCTACAGTAATAAAAATAAAATAAAATGATAACTGCCAAGACGATGGCTCATTTTAGGTTCTCAATAAATGGTAACATTTGTTTTTTTATATCTTCAGCCTTAACCCCTTCCACTTCTTGGTTCCCACAAAGTTTTGCTCTTCCTCTAGAATAGAGGTTCTCCTTGCCAGGGTATTAGAGGGTGATCTCGACACCAGAATTATTTAAGGTGATTTTCCAAATGATATCCCCATATCCCTTTTGAGAAACACTTCCGTAGCGTACCATCACTACTGTTACTGATGGAAGCATGTTTTCTTTCTCAGGAGTTATCAGACACAAAGCGGGCTGAGAATTACTTCTCTAGAACACATTTTTTCAAGTCTTGCTTTTTATTTTCACAGTCATAATTCTAGCTGGGACCATAAACTTCTCATCCTGAAACTGTTGTAACAGCTTCCTAGTTGACCTCCTTATTTAGAGGTTATCCTTGTCAGTCCATCCTGTATATAATAGCAAGAATCATCTTGCAAACTCCAGAAAGACAGAGTGAACTTCTGATAAAATGGGCACCTCAGTAGTCACCAAGGAAAGAGCCAGCCCCATCTCCCACACTGGCCACTCTGCACTGCTTCACACCCACTTGTGCCTTTGACTATGTTATTGCTTCTAACTGGAAGGGTCCTTCTTTCCCTAGCCTCTCCCCACCCCATGCAGTTAAAGAATTTCTACACAGCATTCAAGACAAACTCGAGTGCAGCTAACTGTCTGCTCCTCTGTGCCACCAATGCACCTAACTCACCTCTGTTTGTGTGTTCATCTTACAAGTTATGAGCTCATGAGTCCTACTTCTGTGTTAGGTTGTGACTTCTTTAAAGGAAGAGACTGTGTCTTAATCATTCATGTTTCTCCCCATAAAGTAGATGCTCACTAAATTTTTATTGAACTGCCCTAAATTGAACTGAGATGATACCCTGTTCATGCTCCGTTAAATCATTTACCTTGCTCTACTACCTACTAACTACATACATGCACTGTTTGCATGTGTGTCTGCATGGCAGTCATTGCTGGGGTTTTCTCCTCACGTTTGCACTTTTTCCGAGGGCCCTTTCTTTTCTAACAGTGATTATGCAAAAAAGAAGAGTTGCGCATTTACTGGTCCATTTTATTTCAAAACCTAGGGAGGCTGGGTAAGCCCTCCAGCCAACACAGGGATTCTGGAAAAAAAGGCTTTTGTTAAAGCATCTTGTCACTTCCTACTCATTAAATCCAAACTTCCTCAGGTGGACTGCAAGATAGTACCCAACTTGACTGAACCTCTACCCAATCTAGCTGTCTGGACTAGCCCAGAATGCATAATTGCTTTTCTTTGTGATTGTGCTGTGAATAGGACAGGATTCTGTTCCTGCATGTTTCTCTCCCTAGTGAGAACAGTGCTGCAGGCTCAGATCCTTACGGAATGTCCATTACTCTATGATGGAGGCGTTGCCTCTTGAGGTCCCAGGAATTTTTGGCTTGTCCTTGATTCAATGTTCATCTATTTATACATCAAACATTTATTGACGCTTTTCCTGATGTCAAATCCTATGGTAAGTCCTAGGGAAATAAAGATGCATAACCAAAAAACAAAAGTTGGGCTCACAAAGAAGTTACTTAGGATAGAGAGAAGACAGAATATAAACAAATGGCAGTGTAATAATGCAAATGGAAAACAGATCTATACGTACAATGCTGGAGGGGCCCAGTGGAAGCAGATAAAGAGAAGCTGATGTTGTTTTCCACTTATTAGTTGTGCAGAGAACCTGAAAGTGCCCCAACACAGACATCCTCCTCAGGCTGCAAATACCCTTCACGAATTTGAAAATGCTCTTTGAGAAGACTGCTAGCCCTATTACATAAATCACTGTTGTGGTTACATGAGTGACACTACAAGCTTAAATTTCCCCTCTGAAGAGCCATTGTCCTAATAGAAGATCATTGCTGTCTCATTACAGCATCTTGAACTCTCTGCTCTCCAGCATATGCAACTCCCTCACTTCGAACAACTACAAGATACACTATATAACTGAGAAGGAAATATGGATGAGGAATACTCAAGAAGAACCTTCAATCAAAGGCTGCTCCAGCTCTGACTCTAGAACTGTGCTGCCCAGCATATTAAACAGTAGCTATTTCAATGTAAATTTCTTAAAATTAAATAAAATTAAAATTCCAGTTCTGCAGTGGCACCAACTACATTTCAAGAGCTCATTAACACACATGGCTAGTAGCTACCATGTAGTATAGATACTGAACATTTTCATCACCCTAGAACATTCTATGGGACAGTGCTGCTTCAGGAAGTAATCTGAGCTATTTATTCACCAGTTTGTCTTATGATTTTGTGAACTGTTTACTCTTTAAAAATTCAATTCTGGCTTGGGAGGCAACAATCAAAAAGTAAAAGGTAACTGTTTTTGAAGGGCTCACTGTCGAGTGGGGAAGACAATATTTGAGAAAGGAAAAAAACATTGGACAAATGTGCTGTGGGTGGTATGAAAGCACAGACACAAAACAGTCTAGCTGTGACTTAAAAAGTAAGAGAAGACCTCAAAGCAGAGGGGACAGTTGATGCAATTTTTATAGGACGTGTAGCGACTTTCCTAATTTACAAAGTGGAAAGGGCACTGGAAATAGTGAGAACAGCATATGCAGAGTCACTGGGCAGGGAAGAATTTACTGCACATGGGGAACCGCAAGTCCCTCAGTATTCTGGGAGAAGAGTGTAAACTTTTGGGAAGGTGGGTGAGAGCAGGCTGACAAAGTAGCAGACATGGGCATTGGGTGAGCAGGTAGAAGGAAGAAGAGGAGTTATGCATTGTAACACAGTAGTTAGAGCACTGAAGTTTTACAAAACAGGGTTTATGCTCAAAATTATCCACTGCTAGCTTTATTATTGCAGACAATTTTAAACAGCTCTTCGAAGCTCATTTTTTCTCATCTATAAAATGGTATTAATAATACTGCCAACATTCTATGATTGTTTTGTGGATTAAAAGAGACAACGTGCTTGTCATAGTGCATGGCACATGTCAAACATTCAAAAATGAAAGTTGTGACCATTTATTCTGTAAGAGATGTGGGATTATAAAAAGGTTTGAGGAGTAAAATAAAATGACTGTATTGTATGCAGAAGACAGACACAAAGGAATTACTAATGTTAATAATAATAATTAAAATAACAGCTAATATTTACTGAGTATTTACTACCTACTGGGCTTGATTTCAAGTATTTTAAATAAGCTAATTCATTTAATCTGCTCAACAACCCTATCAGGTAGGCTACCATTACTAGCTTTCCTTTACAGATGGGAAAATGAAGGTATAAAGAAATTAAATAATTGGCTACACTACTAATAATTAACAGCAGTGGGATTCAAACCCAGACATCTGGCTCTTGAATCTATATCCTTAATTCTCAGGCTGTTCTGTCTCTGTCAGAAATTCTTTGACAAAAGCCTGCCTAATATTGCATTGAATGATTTCACCCCACAGCATGATGTCAGACTCATTTATTTAAGTACAGGTCTTCCAAACAACTTTCTCATGCCATGAAAGCCAGTAAGCCAGTATGTGTGCTTTAGAAATAGGCCACAGAAGGCCATCTAAATAGAAGCAGCTAGTTGTTTGATAAACTGAGTATCCTTCGAAGAGTAGGTTCAAAAGACTCCTTGGACAACCAAGACCTGACTACAATTCCAGAGCATTCTCAACCACAGTCAGCCCGTAATAACCTCTCACTTTGTGTTAGGTCCTTATAAATGTCAGCTTCCTCTTAGGAAAATGGGGACAATGCCTGCCTCATAGCATTGCAAGGAATGGTAAATAAAAGTGTATAGGAAGGATTTTTGTTTTCTTTTTTTTTTTTTGAGACAGAGTCTCTCTCTTTCTCCCAGGCTGAAGCGCAGTAGCATTATCTCGGCTCACTGCAACCTCTGCCTCCCGGGTTCAAGCAATTCTCCTGCCTCAGCCTCCAGAGTAGCTGGGACTACAGGTGCACACCACCATGCTGGGCTAATTTCTGTATTTTTAGTAGAGAAGGGAGTTTGTCCTGTTGGCCAAGCTGGTCTCGAACTCCTGGCCTCAGGTCATCCACCTACCCCGGCCTCCCAAAGTGCTTGGATTACAGGCATAAGCCACCACGCTCAGTCTACAGGAAGGATTTCTACAGCGTGTTCATTGGGAAGTAGCTGTTGCTGCTCTGATTTTGGTTCTTTTACTTAAAGCATCCTCTTCCAATACAAGGTCTCTGGAATTTTGGAAAACATTTCATAGGACTAACTTGAACTCTTAAATAGCTTAAGGATGGTGAGGAGGGTAACATAAAAATAAAATTCTTCAAAACAAACACAACCCAGTGTATGACCCAAACGCTAACTCTTCTTATTCAAAGCTTTCTCTGATTTAGGATCCAACAACACTTTGCAGGGCGTTCCTGTGTTTGCTCAAATCTGGGAACAGGGGAGCCTGACACATCGATGCTTTCACTGACTGACCGCACTAACCATTTCATCTCTCAGGGATGTTCTTTCAGATGTCTTTTCTTCTGACATTCCATCCTTTTGTTTGATGTTTGTCCTCACATAAGTCCACTTTAATAAGCGAGATAATATAATTATCATCCGAATTTGTTTCTGTCCTTTAGTGCCCAGCTTCTCCTTGCAGAGCCATGGCTAGGACAACCATGTGTTCCCCAGCATAAGACACTGGCTGGGGTCAGCCTTGGTGAGAGGCATAAGTTCCTCTCGGGTGACAATGGCAAGTAATAATTGTGGAAGGTCATATTCTTAAGCCACCAAAAGCAAATTCTCTTTTATTGGTCCTCCACATTTGGTAGGATCAGACATTCAGATCCAAGGCATCAGCCAGGAAGTCAATGGAATTGAAGTCTAGGAAGTCAGAATTTGGGAAGAGATGGGTTCAGATGGTGGATGTACAGTTATCAAGCTTTGAGTAGAGTAAGATTCTGGAGAGATTCAGCAGGATGGTGGCTGGTAAGAGAATTGGAAAGTTGAATGTTGCTTTGGCGCTTGATTAAAAGCAGATTGTTGGGAGCTGAGTTGTCATGGGAATCTCAGTGGACTAGAAAGCTCACTGTGGGTTTGAGGCCTGCAATTATCAGCTATGTGACCTTGAGCAAATCACTTAACCTCTTTTATTCTCTGTTTTTTTTTCATCTCCAAAATGCAGATAATAATGGGACATAATAAAAACTGCAAAGAGATTTTCTTTTTTAACGGAGGAAATATATAGAAGTTTATGTTTTTAGACTGACTTTGAATTTATAAACTATTCTCATGTAAAGAATTCATGTGAAGTGCTTTGCAAGGTGGTGGCTCGTAAATGTTGATTAAAACATCTTCAAATCAGCATTTCAGTAATGTATTCTGATGGCCTTTTTTAAAGGACAAAGAGGTTAAGCATCTTGACCAAGGTTATGCTGCTGGTAAGTTCACCCAGGCAGTGTGGCTCCTGAGCAAGTGTTCCTTCCCATTATGGTGCACATTCTCCACGGATGAGGGTTCTTACAGTCACAGTGGTTTATCTGCGTTCAAAAGGCAAACGCATCAGGTTGGTTTCCGAGAGGTTGATGACAGCTACTCAGAGTTCTCACCTGACACCAGGACAAAAGAGTGATTGTGGCACTTTCTGATACCACTTCCTTTCTCCTACTTTTGAGCCTTCACACATGCCTTTTTTCAACGCTTAAATTTATGATATCTTCCCTCTTCCGTGCCAAACCAAATCTCTCTCTTCCTTTAAAATTCTCAGCTGAATCCTCAGGGGCACAGAGAGTGGGAATTGAAATGTTTTTCATCAGCATTTCCAGGATATTAAAAAAAAAAGGCCACAAAATCAACCCCCTCCCAAAACCCTGTTTATTTTATTGGCATAGACACAGACCCTACGACCTGTGGTCCTACCCTGAAGGCTCACCAAAGAAAAGCAGAAGTCCAGAGATGTGTAGAATCAAGAGTGAAGCATCTGTGACTTTAGATGGTTTAAAAGGGTATCTTATTTGATAGCAGCCAATAAAGCAAGAGACAGTGCCAGATCAGATAAGAAGAAAGAACATCTCCAGCCAGAATTAAACAGGCTATTTTGGGATATATCAAAAGGAGTAAAGCTAGATTGGAAATGACTGCAAAGGTGATTAAATAGGTGAGAACAAAGAGAACACTTCCTGAGTTCTGGCTAAGAAGGGAAAAATTCTTAACCATTTTTTAATTGTACTTCATAATTAGCCAAGTCACAAATGCTATGGCTTGGATTAAATGATCTTTCTTAAGGCAGAAACTGCTACGGATTTTTGCTAGGGAAAGTGTTGGGGGTTGGGGAATGGAGGGAGTGCTGACACCCTTTCGATTTGTATAGCGATTTAAGAACCCAGGGTTTATAAGCATGTTTGCTCATAAAGCACATTCTGAAAGATACTGCTTTTCTATTTTTGCTTTCATTTCCCTTTCCAAAGGAAATGAAAAACAGCGATGGAAATTTTTCCAGAGGAAAAACATCTCAACAAACAGTGAAGCAAACAGTCACTAGAAATTGCTTATGAAGCTCCTGGAGATAACGGATGTATGACATCATAGTTACATTACAACATCTTCAATGACAAGTGGTAAAAAGGAAATGCTGAAGTTTCATCTGAATGAGTTATTCCACACTAAATATTCTTAATTAGTATCACAGAAAGCATGGAAAACAGGTTAATTACTTACAGAAATAAAACAATAAAATCACCTCTAACAAGCATGCATATAGTATATCAATGTACAATTTCTGCTGGAAAAGTAAATCCTCTCCAAATTAGAGGGAGTTCAGAAAGACTTTGAGAGAAAAAGAAGACTCTTGAATAACTAGTTGCTTACACCTTTATTCATTTCTTGAACATTTATTTAGCACCCATTATGTGTAAGATTCTTTGTTCATTGATAGGACTGCAAAAAAAGAGTCAAAGGACACTATCTGCCCTCATAAGGCTTGCAAGCTAGGGAGAAAATCTCTCCCTTGTCTACATATCTCTATGTGATTTCATTTGGTTTATGACTTTAAATAAGCTCTACATGCAGACTTATTTCTGATTGATATTTCTAGCCTGACCTCTACTATGAGCACAGAACCCACTACTACCTAGGTCTAAGAAGGCCCACAGGTTGTCTACACAGATGTCTAAGAGGGCTTGGCTTTCTAAATAACTGTATCCAAATCGGAGCCGACCATTTCCCCCATTCCTTCCTCAGTCCTTCAACCTCTACTATGGTTCAAGTCCATCAGCAGAAATAGTTGATGTGGAAGAGAAGGGACTTACAAATAGGCCCAAGAGGGCCCCACACTTGTTGTAATATTCTGTGATCTTGAAATCCTTAATTTTTTTCTTTGAACTTGTGTTTTGTAAGAAAGGTTTGAAGGTACAATGGAGCACGTGTTAGAAAACAAGACACACAGATGAAAGGCAAATCTTGATATTTTAGCACTTTTAATGGCATTTCCCCCTGCTTTTTTAACAAAAGGTTTTGTATTTTAATTTTGCACTGGGCCCCTGTGAGTGTTAATACTGAGTATCAACTTGATTGGACTGAAGGATGCAAAGTATTGATCCTGGGTGTGTCTGTGAGGGTGTTGCCAAAGGAGATTAACATTTGAGTCAGTGGACTGGGAGCTGCAGACCCACCCTCAATCTGGGTGAGCACCATCTTATCAGCTGCCACGGCAGCTAGGATAAAAGCAGGCAGAGGAATGTGGAAGGACTAGACTGGCTAAGTCTTCTGGCCTCCATCTTTCTCTCATGCTGGATGCTTCCTGCCCTTGAGTATCAGATTCCAAGTTCTTCAGCTTTTGGACTGTTGGACACCAGTGATTTGCCAGGGGCTCTTGGGCCTTCAGCCACAGACTGAAGGCTGTACTGTCAGCTTCCCTACTTTGAGATTTTGGGACTAAGGCTGGCCTCCTGGCTCCTCAGCTTACAGATGGCCTATCATGGTACTTTACCTTGTGATCGTGTGAGTCAATTCTCCTAATAAACTCCCCTTCATATATACATCTATCCTATGAAGTCTGCCCCTTTAAAGAGCCCTAATACAGGCCCTAACTTAGTCAGCTTGAGCTGCCATAACAAAATACCATAGACTGGGTGGCTAAAGTAACAGACATTTATTTCCTATCGTCCTGGAGACTGGAAGTCCAAGATAAGGTGCCAGCATGGTCAGGTTTTGGTGAGGGCTCTCCTCCTGGCTTGCAGAGGGCTGCCTTCTTGCTCTGTCCTCACATGGGAGACAAAAAAAGCTCTGGTGTTTGCTGGTGTTTCTTCCTCTTCTTATAAAACCATGAATTTCATCATGAAGCTCCACCCTCAAGACCTCATCTAATTCTTATTACCTCTCCAAGGTCCCACCTCCTACTAATATCACACTGGGAGTTAATTTGACATATAAATTCTGGAGGGATTCAAACACGCAATCTATAACAGCTCCATATATTGAGTAGCTGATCCTGTATATGAATATTGTACAAATGAGATGTAGGCAAAGTGACCCTTACACTGTGCCTGTCCTCTACACTAGGTATGTGAACCTACTGCATGTCTATGCTCCTTGCTTTCTCCTGTGTGTTTTAAGTTGATTTGAGTATCAGCATTTGGTCTTTGTCTTCCAGAACCGCTGGTATAGCTTGCCTGGTGGTGGACTTGGAGGATACTGTTGCATCAGGGCATTTCTCCACATGATAGCTCCTGCCTGCTGGACAGGTCCTCTCTTGACTGTATGTATTCTCCAGAGGAGCAGGTGATGACACCCTAATGTTTTCTTATCCTTTCAAAATAATGGGTTATATTTACACCACTCAATAATTGACGAAGGGTCTTTTTGACAATCCATGAAATGATTGAAAAAGAAAAATGATGTACAGTAAATGTCTTATTGCAACCTTCTGGTTTGAAAACCAGGGCTTGCTCTGTTTCATAGGATTCGACTATTTCATTTGATTTCTCTATTGACACAGCCACTGAAGATTTTGCATGTTAAATTTCACAACTTTCTACTGACATTTTAAAACTCTCACTCCCCAAAAGCAGAAGTGTTTTTTAAATCCCAAGAGTACTCTTTGAAGAAAATCTCTTCCCCCTCACAGTGCTTGTTAGAACAATGTAGTATAATATATTTTCCAAAGTACAACTAATTGAAGCACTTTGTCTTTCTTAGTTTTCTGCATTTCAAAATACCTACTGTGTATGTAATCTTATAGATCAGATATACCTTTATGTATTTGGGAATTTCCCCATTTCTAAATTTTTAAAACTGTCCAGGAAAGCTGCATATATCTGGGGACATGGCATCTCAGGAAAATGTATCTCTAAGACCACAGAGATCATAATGAGGTTTGCTTTGGTATAAAACGACAACAGGGAAGTGAAGAATTACCCTACTCTTCACTTAAAAAAATAGGCATCATAGGTTGCCACTTCACATAATGTCTTAATATTCTCCCATTTAATTATGTAAATCGTCAAAGAGGACTGCTGTTTATGGTAATTTGCACGTGTGGCGGTCTGCTTCCCAAGGTAAGCTAATTTAAATCAAATTATAACTAAAGGAGATTTACCACTTGTTGATTTAGACAGACAATCATTTATAACTCCACCAAATGGCTAGTGAAGACTGCAGAATTTCAAAAGTGAGGTGAAACAGTAGTGATCCTGCTGTGAAAGGAATCAGCTGAAATGCTCTGGAGGGATTTAGGATTCCCATTGATGTCAGCAAGAACTGAAAGCAGCCTTTCTTGTGAGGGAAGTGATTAGTGAATACCGTTGACCCTCACTACCTCCACATTCAAGTCTTCCTTTGCCCATGAAGTTAAAGGCTGTTCTCCCCAACTAATTTACCACTCTCTTTTGATACGAATCCAGCACTCTTCAGAATCTGCCTGCATTCTGGTTGCAAAGTTGTGCTAAGTATTAAACGTAATTGAGAAAAGACCATTGTAAACTGCTCAAGTGTTTGAATGTCCCTAGCTCTTTTCTTTTTCTTTTCTTTTTTTGTAAACCATTAAAGATAGTCCATTTCAGTTTGAGAAACTAAGCATGTGCAAATTCATTCTTTGTCTTATGGGCACATTTATTACAGAGCAAATGCCCTCTTTAGCTAATGAAACTGGCTATGTGGGCTATGATAGACCAAGAAAGCTACCCAAGTCCTGAGGGAGCCTAGTCCTCCTAAATGCAGACAATGTACCCATGACAAGGGCTACAGCTTGGCTTCAGCAACCAGGAGGATGAAGATAGCAAACTGATTAAGAAAGTAGCTATAAGAATCAGGGAGAGTGGGGTCCAAATATCTATCCTGCCTCTCACTTGCTAAAAGACTAAGAAATTTGCTAAACCTCTCTGAATCTCAGTGTCCTTAAGAAAAGATAGCATTAATTATACCTTCTCCACAAGATTTATGTAACATGCCAATGCAGATAAAGCACAAAGCTTTACATAAACGTTCATCTTCAAAAACAGAAGCTATGAATAACAATGACAACATTGTTAATAATGCAGTGTCATGCATGGAAATGGGCAGCTTCTAACATATTTATGAGTAAAGAGTTAAGATAGCCTTTTCCCTTCTGCATGAGAATTTGACCTTCATTTAAATTTCACACTGGGTTTACCTGTTAAGGTTGTCTATGCTGCTAACCAGTATTGTTTATGGTAACACAAATCCCATGATTAATACTGGAGGGCCTATGCATAAGCTACATATATTTGACAGGAAGTCACACTTGGGGTCTTCCTGAGTGTGGTGAATTTGTAACTGACATGGTCTTTGTGAAGACCCTGGAAATTATGCCTACATTGCTGTCACCCCAAGAGATAATGGCTCTTGTGGGAATGAGGCTTTTAGGCACTTGGCCAATGTGGATCTCATCTCCTTGCATCTGGGCCATACTGCACAGAATTCCCACAAAAACTCTCACAGAAAAGAAATACCTCGGGTTGTCCTGCTGGCATATTTGGTTTCCCATCAAGGTCCTTGAGTAAGTATGATGTCCAGTATCTCCTAGGGTAATATCATGAGTCTGCATGTTTAGCTGAGCCCAAGAAAACTCCCTGTAGACACTGCAGAATATTTTAATTTAATTTTTTGACAATCAATGTATATACTTCAAGAATAAGATTGTGATGATGTTAGAATAATGTAGGTTCTAGATTCCACTGTGAGAGCTTATGAAATACCAGAATTTTCCAAGGCCCATATATGTTTTCCTACTTCCCTGAGACAGATATTTCTGCTATTGATGATTCTTTGGGACTGGCGAAGCCATTTGTGGAGGCCAACTGAAGATTTCTTTATTAGCATCAATTCAGAAATGCAGTGTTCTCAATATGCCACATGCAGGTGCCCAAACAGGACTAAATAACATCCCTGCAGGATAGGAGTCTGCCTCTAGAGACATAAGTCGTGGCTATCTGAATGGCCAATGGCAACTGGGGATGTCCCTTGTTTTCATTGGAAGCCTTTGTTTCCCTGGTGACAACCTTTCTTAACTGGAGCTTCTGCAGAGAATTAAGCCTGAACTCTCTAAAGCATCTGTATTACATTCCTGCTGTTGCCATAAAACATTATCACAAAGTTAGTGGCTAAAACCAATAATATTTACTATCTTTGACTTCTGGAAGTCAGAAGTCAGAATTTAGCCCCAAAATTTCACAGGGCTAACTCAAGATGTCAGCAGGGCTGTGTTCCCTTTGGAGGTTCTGGGGTATAGAGGGAATTCGTTTCCTCACTCTGCAGTTCCTAGAGGCTGCTTGCATTCCCCAGCTTCCGGTAATCTTTCACCTTCCTCCATCTTCAAAGCCAGCAGCATAGCATATTCACATCTGTCCCTGCCTCTGACCCTGACCCTCCTGTCTCCTTCTTTGATTTATAAAAACACATGTGATTAGACTGAGCTCACCCAGGTAATCTAGGATCATCTCCCCACCTCAGGATCCTCAATTTAATCATATCTTCAAAGTTCCTTTTGCCATATACAGTAACAGATTCATAGTTCCAGAGATTAGGCAGTGAATATGTTTGGCCGGGAGAGGCCATTATTCTGGCATCTGTTGTTTTCAGTAAATTTTTCTTTTGTGCAACTAGAATGATATTACTTATGTGTCATCCTAAGAAGAATTGAGAAAACTGTCATTCAGATCACTTTCTGTGTCCTATGTTTCAGATGAGGAACCTCAGTTGTGAATGAGCGGTTGGTGGAAATGGTGAGAACAGCACCTTAAATAAACAGGCAATGAGATTCTTCAGGGACAGTAGTTTTACAGTTTTTTAAAAAAAAACTGGACAGAGAAGGATGGCAAAGGAAGTGGGTGTTGGGAATTAAGTGTGAGCCCAGGGAAGCATATGGTGGTGTTTATTAGATGCATTTTGGGGAGTAAATATATCTATGAAGAGAGAGATATTGAGGGAACAGAGGTGGGGGAAAGTGTAAATATGACTAACTGGTGGTTCCAATTCTGATTTTTCTAAAAATGTACCAACTGTCAAAGTTGTCTTTCTTTCTTTTCAAAAAATCTAGCCTTTACTCTAATGACCCTTGCATACTTCAGTGGAGACTCCCACAAGAAGCATTCAGCAAAAAATGCATTTGTGTAGCAATCATACAATAGCTAGTTTCACTCCTCTTACAAAAAAAAAAAAAAAAAAAAAAAAAATCAATAGTTGTTTCTGTCCCTAAATTTCATCTTGGGCCTCTTTGTGAAATGTGCAGTTCAATTTAGTGTTCATAGGTCATTCCAGCCAGTGTGGGTCTATTGCAATTCAGTATTAATTTCCAGCCAACTGGAAACCAAAGTACGCCAGTTAGACAGAGTCACCTCTCCTCAGTCTGCTTGACATTGCCTTTTAAACAGTAATAGGAACCGCTGTCTGATGGATTGATCCTTGGAAGCATCACATAAGCTCCAGCAGGAAGGCTGGAAGACTCATTACTATCAGGACTTATTTAGAGCTGAGTGAAGCCCTTGGTATAAACTTTAGGCTACCTGACCTAGCATTTAGGATGTTTTCCATCCCAAGAAACAGTTCCACAGTGATAGACAAGAGGCCTGGCTTTGGCCATAGCTCTGCCAGTATCCAGTGTGTATGGAAAAAAGAGCAGCTCAGAGAGCAGAGGAAAGGAGGCTGGCTGTGCGGGTTACTGATGACTTACTGGGGGGAAGCTTTTATGAACTACTGTCTGGTAGAGGACTCGGAATATCTCACAGCTTAAGAGGAAATATCCTCAAAAGAGAAGGCAGGACAAAGGGGTTCACTTATTAGACCCTGGTAAAATGAAGAAGCAAGGGCCAAATTTAGGAAGGAAAGCTCATACTGGAGGCAAGAATCTTCTTGGAAATAATGAGAATTGGGTGACTGTAGAGCTGTATGTGCACATTTGCAAACTCTTGACTCTGCTTCTAAGTTGCATCCTCCTGCTTCTCGGTTATTAATTGTAAATGGGAGCTAAAATTGCAAACGATAGGGAAAATGGAAGAAAAACTCGGTCTAGTAGGGAAGACAGATTCCAAAACTTGTAAAAAAAATATAACAAACTGATATAAATACTATGAAGAAACAAGGTGCTGAGAGAATCACAGGAGGTTATCACCTACTAATGTCTTCACAAAAGACCTGAGGAATTGATTAAGTTAAAATTAGGAAGAACAGCCCTGCGAAGACTTAGAGCTTGACGGAATTACATTTTCAAATGTCTTGAGGTACGAAAGAGCTTGTCCTGTTTGAAGAACTGAAAAAGATAAAATAAAATAAAACCCCGGTGAGGCTGGTTCAAGGTGAGCAATTGAGATGGCGGTGGAAAAGCATACGTGGTGGATTACTTTTAGGCAAATATTCATCCCCTCCTTCCTACCCAATTTCATGAAATGAATATACTTGGCTACTTCACTGCTGTTGGACTTGGCCGTGTGACCTGTTTTGGTTTCATGGTGGCTGAGTACACTTTGCTAACCCTTTAGTTTGGGCTGAGCTATGTCTTTAGTTAAGGGGACTTAAGCAAATATAATGCAAGAAGAGGTTTAAAATATGCTTGCACAGTTGGGCTCACTCTATTGCTCTTCTGTTACTGTGGTGAAAGACCATGTACTAGATTGTCCACTGGTAACAGGAGGATGAGGGATGCATAGCAAATATGGATCCAACATGCAGCTTGGATTCAAGAACAGCTAAGCCCCACCGAGATTAGCCCCCTCCAACTGATTTCCAGATTCTTAAGATTAAATAATTATCACTTTAAGCCACTGAGTTTTGGGGTAGTTTGACAGTCAGTATTACTATGGGAATAGCTAACAGAGAGAGTATATAAAGATCATCTAAAAGAGCTTGTGAAAAAACAATTGAAGTATTTTAAGTAGGGAGTGAGGTAAAATTAATTATGTTTATGGAAGCTCACTCTGGCTGCTGGGAGAGGCCATTAGGAGCAAAGAGTTGGAACAGTCCTTTTGGATAGAAAGGTAGCAAGGAGTAAAATGGAAGTGAATATATTTGAAATAAATCTTGGAGGCAGAACCAATAATACCCACTAATGAGTTACATACACAGAGAGAGGACAGTGAAGAACTAAAGGGTGACTCCCAGATTTCCAGCCTAAACAACTGGGTGGAGAGTTAAGACACTTTGGGCTTTCCATGTTGCTACTTTTTTTCTACAATAATAACTTTAATGGTTATGCAGTCAGTTGGCATAGGGTAAGTAACTTAATCATTACTTTATGTTGAAGGTTTGCATTGAAAGTTTAGTTGCATCCAGCTTTATCTTTTACCATAACCTAAACAGTTAACCTCTAAGTACATTAAAGTTTTGTGTATTTTAGATGTCTTTTTTAGGGGGTGAGTGGATTCCCAGAAATGGAATAAGTGGGTCAAAGCATTTCAGTGATGTCTTTTTTTTTTTTCCCCCCCCAAGAGTTCACGTCTCCTCTAGGCAGAAAGTAGAATGTGAAATGTGGAAAAAACACCTTCACAAAGAACAACGTATTTTGCTTTGGTGAAATGTCACAGTCTCTTTAAGGCAGCTCCTAATAATAGCAATAGTCAACCTTTATATGATGTTTAATATGTGCCAGACACTATTCTAGGCACTTTATATATGCATTAACTAATCTAGTCTCACAATAGTTCTATGAAGTAGAGACTAATACTATTCCCATTTTATATACAAGAAAACTGAGGGAGAGATGCTAAGTTGCTTCTAGGAACATGAACAGCTTTATAGAATTCACTGTGTCTGTGGTACGGATGATGCTAAGACATTTGTTTCATGCATTTGTTCACCATAGGTGCCTTATTTGGACCCGCAGAAAAAAATCATTACTTACTTTTGCACCAAATAATCCTTATGCTTACTGAAATGGCGGATTTGTATCTAATGAGTTTTGTACCAAATAATCGTGTTTCTCCTAAGCAAATGGCAGATTTTTATTGGTAAGATTTTATAACTGATTAAGTTCTACCTCCTAGAAAATCTGGAGCCAAATGTCTAACCCATTTGTGGCAAGTGTCTAAATCTTTATGTCTTTCATATCTTCATTCCTGCATCTCCATTATGCCTCCTCCTATCTCCTTTTCTCTTTTACATTTAATTTTAATTTATACAGTGGTAGATTTTATATATCCTTGAAAGCTTCCTGACCATAAGAGACATAAATAAGTATAGGAGTCTCCCCCTTATTCACAAGGGATATGTTCCAAAACCCCCAGTGGATGCTTGACACCAAACCCTATATATACTAAGTGTACAATGTCTTTTTGATCTGACGGTCAGACAGCTACTAAGTGACTAACCGGTGGGTAGTGCCTACAGTGTGAGTACAATGAACAAAGGGAGGATTCAGGTCCTGGGTGGGACGGAGCTGGATAGCACAGGATTTCATGACACTACCCAGAAGGGCACAAGATTTAAATCTTAGTAATTGTTTATTTCTGAGATTTCCCATTTCATATTTTTCGACTGTGGCCGACTGTAGGTAACTGAAACTGCAGAAAGTGAAACCACAGGTAAGGGAGGGACGGCTGCAAACAGACTCAGAGAAGCCTCAAAAAAAAAAAAAAAAAAAAAAAAAGGATATCAATGTAAAAACAACTCAGGCTATGTATACAACTTCCCCAGGATAAATTTTATGGGTATATATTCATTGATTGGTTGTTTGCTCTTAACAACCTTCTCTACCACTTCCAATTTTTTAAGGTGGTGCATATTCTATGGATTTGATCAGGAAATGGTGCCTGAAAGAGCTCCCCACCCCCACTCCTTTTCTACCTATCCCCAGGGAGCCCTAGGACAACTACCAAATAATAAAAATAATAATCTTTAAAATAGTAATGTAACTTTTAGATGATAATGGCACTTATTAAGTGCTTACTACTATTCTAAGTATTAGAACTTAGGCACTATTCTAAGTACTTTATAAAAAATTATTTTATTTAATTCTTACAAAACAACACTATGAGGGTGCTACTCTCCTTATGCACAGGTTACAGATGAAGAGACAAGTTTTAGGGAATTAAGCGACTTCTCCAAAGATGCAGAGCTAGTAAGTGGCAGACCTGAATTTTGAACTAGGTTTGTTGAACACACAAATCTGTGTTGTTAACCACACAATACTTTCTCATATTCCTGGAATAATGAGATCCTAATTTTATCTAAAATTATTTCTGATTTTTCTTTTTACAATTGCCTGTCCTGATGTAACTGTTACCTGAACTAATCAGTCAGTCACATAGTCAGAAAAAGAAATTAGCATTTACTAAATCTCTCCTTTATACTAGGTGTGAAACTAGACACTTTCAACATTATTCAATTAAACCTCACAACAATTTCATGAGGTTGATATTACTGTTCATATTTTAAACTTGAACATGTTGGGACTCAGAAAGTTTATGGTACTAATACAAGGTCACAAAACTAGTAATGGGCAAATCTAGGATTGAATCTGAGTTCCTCCAAATTCATATTCTGTTTTCTTTCTATTTGTTCCACTAGTAGAGTATAAGCATGACCTTGGGAAAATTACAACTTTAATGCACCTCAACCTTAATATCAGTAAAATGGAATAACAAGGCTTCCCTTAAATTTCCTTGACAGAGTGCTAGAGATGAGCACATATAATTATCAGCTAGGGATATGCTTTGGGAATTTATTGCCCACTGCCCTTTCTGGGTTACTGTTCACAAAGGATTTTCTGGTGTCCTAGAAGGCAACTTACCTCTGGGGATGTGGTCACACCTATAAGTTGACTTTGAGTTATTCTGATAAGGGGAAGCCACTGGCAGCATGATGGAGCCACACAGGCAGCAGGGCCCGTGGGCAGTGAAGGACAAGGATGGGCTGCCTCAGGGTGGGCCAACACCCACAATGACAGTGTTTGCAGGGGCAGCGCTGTTGCCACTGCTTCCTTCATTGCCATCCCTTACCCCTATTGCATTTGCAAATACACAAAAGCACAGATAAATCTTCTTGCCTCTGTGTCTAAGCCCAGCTGGCCTGTAGGATATGTTTAATCCTGGCTCAAACAACCCATTCTAGCCTCTGTGCTTATGAAATGGCTATAAGAACGTGCCTGGCAGAACTTCTACTAGTGAAAGGGGAAATGACCAAGGCCTCCAGCTATTGCCCTCTGAAACCTGGTACCAGGTGTTCCCAGAGGTCACGCTTCCCATAGGCAACTGCCAGCCAATGCCTGAGCAGATAGGAATACTAAGACAGGTCCATGCCTAGGAGACATGGATTCTGCTAACAGCCAACTTTGGCTCCAGGACTCCCCGATGGCCTTGCCAAACTTTCATTAGACTGCACGCCTATCTGGGACCTTTCCCCTCTCCTTCCCTGAAGCCAATCTTGGATTAAGGTCTGACATTTCTCCCAGCACCCTCCTCTAACTCCACATTTTTGCTCACAGGCCCTCCACTAACTAAATGCTCACACATTTAATCTCATATTGGTGTCTGCTTCGTGAAGACCCTGGGCAAATGCAGCTTATGATGTCTCCTTCTGCTTAGCTTTCTTTTAATTCCACCCTTCAGACCTTCCCCGTGGTGCAATAATTGATACCCCCAAGTCCCTACCCCCAGTTGGAAGCTTTTTCTGTTACCTCTTATCTTCACCACTTTGAGGATATATACGTTATTTTACCTTAAATTATGGTTATCTGTGTAGATATTTTATCTCTTCTACCAGATGTTGCGCTCCTTGAACCTAATGACATCAAAACTTATTGATATATTATATCACACTATGCCAGGCATTGTCCTATGGTTTTACATATGTTACACATATATTGAATTCTTGTAAACACTCTGTGAGGTATGCATTATCAAATCTATGTTACAGAGAAGAAAATTAAAGCCCAGAGAAATTAAATGACTTGCCCAATGCTGCACAACTAGTTAGCGTTAAAACTTATTTTGAATTTAGGCTTTTAGACTAAATCCTAGGCTCAAATTATTATTCAATCCCTGTCAAAATTCCTTGCTGACATAATGAGTGCTAGGTAGCTCATCCTATTTCTTATCTTAACTCCTTGGAAGCAGAGGGCTAAATTTTATGCCTGGTTGGAGCAGATGTCCTTGACTTGGGATTCAGTTAGAGTTATCATTCCCCAGTTCCAAATTTATTGTATAAGTCTTGTTTTTTTTTTTTTAAAATCTTTATTGCTGTAGTTCTAATGTACATGAGTCTTTTTCTTGGGGGAGTAAGCAGATATGAAAAGCAAGG
Organism: Chlorocebus sabaeus; assembly: GCF_047675955.1. NCBI lineage: Eukaryota > Metazoa > Chordata > Mammalia > Primates > Cercopithecidae > Chlorocebus > Chlorocebus sabaeus. The sequence goes on along the minus strand of NC_132929.1, from coordinate 23,053,676 downwards.
AAGAACCTCTGGGCCTGTACGCTTTGAGTTCAGACGCGTATGAACACAGAGATATATTTCTCTGTCAAAGTCAAAGCAGGCTATGAAAAAGAATCTCAGGGAAAGCAGAGGCCAGGGGGTGCTTTTCTCTCTTAAAACAAAAAGAAAGGATTTTTTACAAATTCACACAGCAATTTGGTTATGGAAATTAAAATGGAATTCGGTACTCCCAGTTCCCAGAGCAAAGACCATGTTGCCTTCACAGCAGAGTGGAACAGCATAATGTCTACTATGACTATACCAACATGTATATTCATGTGTCTTGAGACAAGGTATTGTAAATGGAAACCAGGTCTATGAAGCCCCTTACTTGACTTAATGGCACTTATCTGCTCTTGAATTCTTTATTACAATGTTCTGTTTGTAGTGTAAATTACGTTATTAAGTATTGATGAAAATTCCTAAAACTACCGCTCTATCCAAAAGTTGGATGCAATATTTGCATGAGTTATGAAAACTGTTGTATATAATGAGTCAGAATACTGCCTTATGAGTTCTATGGTAAAAAAAAAAAAAAAAAAATTTTACAGTCCAGCTCCATGAATGTAATTATTCAGGCACCTCATCTGATTTATCATCTTGATGAGAAACCAAGCCATGAAATATTCTCTGCTAGAAATCAGCCTTCGTTCATATCGCAAATACACTTGAGAGAAGCAGGAGGGGTGAGAAAAAACAACAAATGATCTGCCAGGACTAGAGGAAACATATTTCTTTTTCTTACCAAAAAAAAAAAAAAAAAAACTTTAGTAATCAAATGTTAATTCTGAAATAGATAAATGGGAAAATAACTACACACTGCTCTATATGGTTTTGGCAGTGTGAGCCTGACTCCGGACTAGAGATGTTTGCTTTCACACCTCTTATTCAAGAGCAAAACCTAAGGGTGGGGGACACAGAGGGAGGAGCTTCTGGGCATGAGGCGTGGAGGCGTTTGGAGCTCTCCACTCAGACATCCTCATATGCTACAGTTGGTAGCTGATTAGTCCTTTGCAGGCTGCAGGGCCTCTGTTGGCCCCTGCTCACTGCTCATTGCACAAATTAGTGAAAATGAGTCACAGCATGTGCAAGCAAGCAGGGCTGATGAAATCCACAGAGGTCAGCTTGCTGAGAAATCCTTTCAAAGGCAAACAGGAACTTCTGACAGATGGAAGAGTGGGAAGCCGATAAAGATGTTTCAGGGAAAAGAGAAAGGTGAAGCGGGAAAAGAACCAAGCTTCTGAGCTCGAAACAAGAGACTGCCTAGTGAATAGGCGCTCGAAAGGCAGCAGATATTTTGAATTTGCCCTTTTTTCCCAAATCTGTTTTAAAGTAGCTCTTATGCACTGCTAAACATGCATACAATGTTTGGGCTTTTCTGTTCCTTTAATACAACTGTTGTCACTGGGTTGGGAGGAGCTGGTGTGAAAGCTGGCAGTTGCCTATTCTGATTTGTGGGAAAACTTAAACCCTGCTACTTTGGTCTTTGTGAAGGTCCCTGGAATTCTTAACATTTAAACAGTATTTAAAGGGCCAGCCAAAAATGAAACTGGGTATAAGCAATAACGGAGCCTATTGTAAATGAGATCGTGGAAAAACACTGTGTGTGTATCTGTATATATGTGCATGTGCTTTGTGGAAGCAGGAGCCTGAATTTGGGTCTTGAGGCACACAGAGATGCTTCTGAGAACAATGAACAATTGTTATGAGAAATTGAATGTGTGCTAAAATGTCTTAGCATACTAGAGACCTGCCTCTGGAATCGGACATAACAGAGTTGGAGTACCAGTCTTATTCCTTGATATGTCAATCTGGGCCACTAGCTGACCTCTCTAGCTTCAGTCTGGGCATTACCTAACCTCAAAGCTTCTATTTTTATTATCTTACAAAATGGGATGATTTTAATATTTAACTCAGGGTCCTTATGAGTTAAAACTGGTAAAGCATATAGCTCATTGCCTGACCAATAGAAAGCAATCAATAAATTATGATGATGATTATTTTTACTCCTCCTCTTCCTATTACTCCTCCTCCGCCTACTCCTCCTCCTCTTACTACTACTACTGTGTTGTACCAAGCCCTTGGCAGTGTCACATGTGAAAATACCAGAAGCCTGATCTCAAAGTGAAAGAGTAAGTCCCCCTGAGGAAGGCCAGCACTGGTCGGTTTCAAAATCAACTAGGAGCCAAAAATAGGAGTTAGAGACAAATCATAGTGCCGATGCCCATTTCCCCTCGGCATGGGAGGCACTATCATCTCACATCCTCCTGTACTTTCTGTATGCGCCATCTGAGTTAATGAATTATCAAGATGAATCAGAAGCTCTGCTAGAAACCTTTGCCCACAACTCTTCCCAGTGAGCTGAGGCTTGAAGAAACCAGGATCATCCCTCCTTAACCATAGGGAATCATCATCTTCTATGTCCTTGGAAATAGAGTATCAGCTTAGAACCACTAAGTTGCATCAAAGCTGTAAGTGCCAGATGGCTGAGATACTCTGTCCTCGTTGGGACAGGCACAAAGGGAAGTTCTCTGGATCATTTTGAGGGAAAAAAATTAGGACCAGGCTGGGTGTGATGGCTCACGCCTGTAATCCCAGCACTTTGCGAGGCCAAGGAGGGCAGATTACCTGAGTTTGGGGGTTCGAGACCAGTCTGGCCAACATAGTGAAACCTGTCTCTATTAAAAATACAAAAATTAGCCTGGTGTGGTGGCAGGCACCTGTAATCCCAGCTACTCAGGAGGCTGAGGCAGGAGAATCGCTTGAACCTGGAAGGCAGAGGTTACAGCGAGCCCAGACCACGCCACTGCCCTCAGCCTGGGCAACAGAAAAAGACTCCGTCACTTGTCTTCACCAAATGGTACTATAGGACTAACAAGCAAGAGTTAAGTGCAAGCAGAGGGTTGTCCCTCTGACCCATGCTTTTCTCTTGTTTCAACTAGTAGACTTCACATTCTGTGAGGAAAGAAACCTTGTCTTAGCCATGTCTGTATTCTACCTATATTGAGCAGCATTTGTGTGATCTTACACAGTTCTATAAATGTATGCGGACTTGGTTTTACTTTTAAATAAATCTCTTTCTGTATAAACATGCCTTTGTGATCCCCTTCTTAAAAGGCTTGATTCATCACGTAATTGTTTATTTGCAAGATAGATAGTTTATATAGTAATACTATTATTTATTTCTTTTTCCATGTTAATATGGTGATACTCTACAAAAAGCAAGCAATAGTGATTCTTCACCTCTTTGTATCTTTCTTTATTTCATCAAATATTTCCTTACCAAGAAGAAAAGCAAAATGCCAAATATCCTCAGAACATTCACAGGGTCTTATCCACCTGTGCCCTCCCTAAACGCAATACAGACTCTGACTCAGACTAAATATTTAACGTATCTTCACTAAATGAAGAGCAGAGAGCCGCTGGGTAGGACAAAGACCATTTCTAACTATGCACAACAGGAGTTAGCCCATGTGTCCCCAATGACTCCTTAGTCACCCCTCAGAAGGTCTGTTCATGGTGGCTACAAGTTCAATGTAAAATGTTAAAGTTGACAACTCATTTTTCCTATAACTTTATATTAATATCATCACATCACCTTGCATTTACACACAGTTGTCTGTTTTATTCTTTTAGAGTTTGGTCACAACTGTCATTTTACTCACCTTTCCTCTGCTAAAACGTATTTTCATTGATAATAAACTCCAGGATGCCCCCTTTGATAGACCATCCTGAAATGTTTAAGGAAGCCCTTCAAGTCACTCTTTTAAGAAAGACCTGTTACAGGACCATCTTCCCATTGATCTTTACCGGAGTAGCCCCAGGGTCACAGGTGTAGCTCCTATGTCCCTGGGTCTGGAGCGTGAATTAGGTTGGTTTCAGGAACTATGCTATAAGTGTCACTCCAGAGACTGATTTGGGTAAGAAAGACCCCATAGACTGAGGTCATTCATGGTAACTGTGCAATGGTTATCTGTGATGAGTGCTTGTTCAAAAATAAAAATCGCATCTGTTGGCTGTTTCCAGTAATGAGCTAAAGCCACGAATATGATGCCTCTAATTGGATTGCTCAAATTTCTGGTTGAACCTATGAATTTGCTTTGAAATGGTTTATTCTGGAGATTGTAAATCTACCACAATCCATTGTAATTTTGCAGCTGTTTTAATTTTCTCTTTTTAGCATTTTGTTTATCATCACTAGGGACTGGAGTCATGGGTGAGGTATGATCACCTCCAATTATTTTGACTGGAAGCTCTAGAGTTGCCTTCAATTGACTCCTAAGTGTAGGGTCACCTTTGAGCCTGCCTTCATCATTTTATTACAATAGTTATTTCAATAGAATATCTTTATATCGACTGATCTTTACTTGACTGACTTAATATATCATTGAACTCTAAAATACATGTAATGAGACATTCCACATGTTAAGTTCTCTCCTTCAGCAGATTCTCATTAGTAAGCCTGTATACTTCCATGCCCATAAAATGAGTTGTCTACATTCTAGTAGTCGCTTGTATATGTTCCTAAATCTGCTTATGTAGCTATTTTATTTACAGCATTTATAAAATTGGATTAAAATAAACTAACCAATTAAATATGAATATGAAAATAAAGAGCTATTATGGAAATTGCATTGATGTGGATTCTTCTGAAGGCATGTCCCTAAAGAACCTGTCAACAAATTCTGTAGAGGTAATGCAACTGCAAATGTTTTTGGGGAAAAATAAAAGCCAGAGTAGGAGACCGTGTCTACATTGCTTAGCAAGTGCCTCAGAGTTCTGATCTTGCTTCCAAGCGACTGAACCTGGAAACTGATGATAACATATATGGGTGTGGTTAATGCAAAAGAGTCATCAGAAAGAAGAGAGACTCAAACTCAAAGAGAATACTCTGGCGTTATGTTGAAAATTTGTGATCGGGTGTATGTTTATAGGTTTGAAGTTAAAAGAAAATGCTTAAGGTATATTTTGTAATTCCTTTTTTCAGCCCTATTTTTGATTAACCAATCAAACTATGGCAGATGTAAGGGCTTCTTCTATATTTCTAAACGTGAAACTTACTCAGGCTAAAAAATAAAATCTTGGCCGGGCATGGTGGCCCACGCCTGTTATCCCAGCACTTTGGGAGGCCGAGGCAGGTGAATCACCTGAGGTCGGGAGTTCGAGACCAGCCTGACCAACACTGAGAAACCCCGTTTCTACTGAAACTACAAAATTAGCCAGGCGTGGTGGTGCATGCCTGTAATCCCAGCTACTCAGGAGGCAGAGGCAGGAGAATTGCTTGAACCCAGGAAGTAGAGGTTGCAGTGAGCTGAGATTGTGCCACTGCACTCCAGCCTGGGCAACAAGAGCAAAACTCCATCTCAAAATTAAATTAAATTAAATTTAAATTAAAAAAATAAAATCTTATTTTCTGCTCAGCACTTACCATTTCATGTCTCATGTGAAGACTATTTCCCTCAATAAAAGTTCCTCTCCACTGTTCGTTTTTCAAAATCCTATTTAAAGTTCACCTCTTCCAAGAAGGCATCTCTGATTCATCTCATCTGTGTTTTTGTTGCCTCTGCCTTATATCCTTTTAGCATACATGGGCTCAATTTGCCTCATCTCCATTGCTTATTCTTTTTATGTTCTTCCAAGTATTATATGCTTTTCTTTTCTGTGAGGTTGGTTGGTCTCCCTAAATAGACTACACATTTTTCTAAGGCAAATACTGCTTCTTCTCTACTTATAAATTTCCCTTAGTGTTTTGATAGTACTCTTTATAAAGTGAGGTTACTCAATGTATCTTAACTAACCTATTATTTTAGAGGTTTAATTGAATGAATTAAATAAATGACTTAATATACACAGATATCTTCCTTTCAAATCCAAGTTTTGAGGAAGGCATAAGCAGCTCCCTCAAGCACATTATTTCTATCCTAAAAGCTATAAAAATTTGGTCAGAGAAATGTAAAAGATTTGAATTAATTTATTACTGAGATAATATAAAAGAGGTCTTAACCAGTTAACTGTGTCAATGAAGGCTTTATAAGTTCAAAAGTTCACAGCTGGTTTGGAATTATGTTCCAGGCTATGGCAGTTACAGAGGCAGAAAAAATTTTCCAACATAATTCTAACCTTTCGGTCTTTGTTTTAAAACAAAATCTCTGTTTGCAGGAGAAGAGAATTATCTGAGAAAATGAAGTGTATGTCTTCTGAGATCCCTCACCAACTGACTACAAGCTGCTTACCTCGACTGTCAGAGTCAATGTGGCTTCCATAATATCCAGCTTATGTCTGAAAGCAAGATATAAACTTAGGGACTGACCCAGAGAGCAGCTTATTAAATTTTGTGATATCAGAACAGAGTTTAATACTAATAGAGCTCTCTGACATTTCAAGTAATCCCATTTTACAGATTGTAGAACTGATTAAGTCAAATCTGGATTCATTTAGCAGAATTTTATCTTTCCAAACCATAGCACATTAGGGTTTGGAGGCAGCATTTGGTGGAAAATGATGTATTTAGTCATCTTTATGCAATCCTTTGTCCTAGCTGAAATAAGCAAGCTAGTGAGAAGTTTGTCTTGGAAGTGCTCACCAAGTTTGAGGTGCAGAGAATACCCAGGGAAATTTTATTCTATTTTATTTTTGAGACAGGGTCTGGTTCCATCACCCAGGCTGGAGTGCAGTGGTGCAATCTCGGCTCACTGCAACCTCTGCCTTCCAAGGTTCAAGCGATTCTCCTGCCTCAGCCTCCTGAGTAGCTGGGATTACAGGCATGTGCCACCACACCCGGCTAGTTTTTGTAGTTTTAGTAGAGACGAGGTTTCTCCATGTTAGCTAGGCTGGCCATGAACTCCTAACCTCACGTGATCCACCTGCCTCGGCCTTCCAAAGTGCTGGGATTACAAGCATAAGCCACCGTGCCCGGCCTTTCAATCTTCAACATTGAGAATGTGGGTTTGATTTTTAAATGGAAGCAGAGGGAAAACAACATTTACTTTAAACACACTTCTTTTGGAAGCCACCCTTGCTGAGGACACTGCTTCTATAAAGGAGAGAATCGTGTTTCTATTTCTGTTATCAATCAAGCTGCTTCAAAACTACTTTCAAGGCTCAAGCATGGGCTTTTAAGCCTCCTTCCCATGAACAACATTTCCAGGTACTATATTCAGTGGAAAGGGAATGGACAGTATCAACTTTCACCTAATAACTTTAGTATAAACATGGAGGAGTCTCAGAAAACACATAGGTATCCCAAACACCAGTCTGGAAAAACACCACCCTCTAACTAAAAGAAAATGCAGAAGTAGTTTTGTGACACGTTCCTACCCTTCTCAACCAGTCATAAAAACCTTAATATTCCTCTTAGATTCTTAGGGAAGGGACTAGACGCCACCTATGAGACTACACTTACTTCCTGGTAAGTAATTTTCCAGACAAATTTTCCATTTCTATGCCCAGACACTTGCCTGCTTCTGACTCAGTCACTCCTTGCCTCCCTTACTTCAAAACTGACTACATAGGATGGTAGAACATCTACTGACGATGTCTAATCCTCCCACTTACTGAGTAATGATCTTTTGTTTTTGTTTTGTCTTTCATTTTATGAGGACTTATTTCCCACATATCCTTCACTGCTTCCCTGAAAGGACTCATGGGCTCTGATACGTGTCTCCAGGAAAAAGGTTACCCCCATCCACCCCAATCCTAAGCCGTTGCCCTCTATTTCTCATCCCTGTAGCTCAGGAGGTGCTTAGAAGCAGCTACAAAAGGTTACTATTTCCATCTCATTGAATTGCTAGGAATTACTGAATTTCCCCATGTGGCCACTTGTTCCTATTTTCTGATGTTTCCAAAGATGACAGCCAATCCCTGAAATCATTTCATTTGTTAAGACACACATTTATTATCACCACGTAAATTATATATTTGATTCAAAATCCAGCTGAAAAAATTAGATTATTACTATGATCCTGCATAGATTTTATTATTAATTTGCTCATTTAAAATTTAATAATTCTAGGTGGGTCAAATAAATTCTTTACAATTGTATTCTGCCCTGAGACACAAATCAAATATATCTTCAGGTATGCAATTACTCATCGTATACAGCTTCTTTAGAAGTCAAGAGGCTGCCTGGCAAGTAATTATAGTGGGATACAGGACCAGTGATCATTAGTTATCAGGCATCAGTTTGGGATTATTTTAAGTCAAATAGGTTGTTTAAACTACAGTTACAGTAGAAGAACACTAGACGCCTTAATATCCAAATTGTACTTCTGATGTGATCATGGGAAAAATAAGGGGCTGAACAATTTCTCAGTAACAAATTTATAAAGGGTCAACTCGGGGGTTTGAGGAGATTGCTGATATTTAACATATTTTACCCCACCAGAAGGCAAATGCCATTTAAGCATACATTTCTGGCCATCCCTACAGTAATGTGTAACCTAATAAGGAGCCAGTGCTCCCCAGCTTCCCATTGTCTGGGCAGAGTTGTTTATCTTTCTTTAGCAAGCTCTGCAGAAAGAAGAGCAGTTTTCCAAAACTTAGATGAACAGTCTGGGTTTACAAAATAGCATTTTGGTTTTCTCACAGTAGCAATTTTAGGCGACACTAGTGCTCGGCTAGAAAGCTGAACACAAGTCATAAACAACCATTCATATAACCACCGGGTGGACATGATGATGGAGCCAACTTTTATGTTCAACATCTCCATTGTGAAACCAGTTTGGCATCTGGTTTTGTAAAAGTAGAAGTCAGTTTGTGCAGGGGGTGCTGAGGTGGATTTCTTGCTGCGCTCAGCATCAAGCAGCAGGCTGAATTAGTTATATCCAAATGCAGGTTGAGATGAAGAAAGGAAGTTAAGGCAGTACCTCCAAAGACAGCTTGGTCAAAGGAAGGGCAGATGGAGACTGGAATGAGAGAACTGCCACAAAGGGTGCAGATCCCCCAGGGAAGCACTGCCCAACCCTTCAGTGGGCTACAGAAATGCTTGTCCCTGGAAATAACTGATCAGGTGTTATAGAGCTGTTTTCTTCTAAAAAAGACTAATACAACTTTTAAGTTTATTTTAACGGTGCATCCTGTTTGAAGACAGTGCTACCTCCATTTTAAATAATTTGCCTCTTTATATAGGATACTCCTGCAGTTAATAACATAAACCATTTGCAACCACAGGCTGGGAACAGTCAATATGAGTGGATTCGAAACCATTCTGGGAATACACTGTTTTTCTTTTTCTTTTTCGTGTTTTCCATACACATATATGTATCACCAACATTTAATCTTCTTCATCCTTTTCCAAGGAATACAACAGAACATAAATGTGTATGTAATGCCTATTGTCCTTTAAATTACTTTCAGTGCCTAAAATTCCAACTTACACAATTAGTGGAATAAAACTATATTTGCTGTGCACCCATAGTAATTTAATTTTTAACAGACTTCTATAAGTAAATCCACTTTCTTTTCTTTGTCTTATAAGAATTAGAATTGTAACTGGGTCAATAGACGAATTTTTTGCTGAAATCCTGGAAAACTGAATTTGGCTTTTTAACAAATCTTCTCCAGCTGGATAGGAAGTGATGCCCTCTGTTTAGCAGCCAGTTAACATAACTAAGATATATATCAATATTATAAATCAGCAGGCATATTGAAAGAAAAAAAAATTAAAAGTGGTAGTTTTCTTGGATGTAAATAAGAATACAGGAGGTAGATGGGAAAGGAGGAGGAGACTCTGAAAAGAAAATAGAAAAATGGAGGTGGAGTGGGAGAGGAAATGAAGGAAGAGGAATGGGGAGAGGGAAAGGGAACGTTAGTCTGAGGCTCCATAGTTGACAAACAGGCAGCGGAAAGACTTTCTTCCCAAGACTGTAGTTGTTCAACACCAACACCATCCCCTAATTTCCTACACCCTCAGATTCATACTCATGCTGTGCTCAGCTTCAACTGGACTGATCTTTTCGGAGTCAGGTAGATTTTGTTTTCACAGCATCTATACCACCTGGAGACGTCTAATCTCTTAAATATTAGACTCCCTAGCATGGCTAGTCAGCTTTTCAGACATGTCACAAGGAGCAATACGAACAAAATGTAGTTAAGAAATAAGAATGTCACAGATTGCAAATACTATATAAGATCAGAGGTGAAAAGTTATGAAGTGCCCTGTGGGAAACAAGAAAGAGAGTAGTAAGTAGCTGGGGGCTAACTACCCATGCCTGCCTCTGCAACAGGTCTACAACAGAGCTGCAGAAACTAGCCTTTCATTTGATCAGGAGGAGTAAAGACATTTTAGCAGTCATTTGCTTACCTTTCCCACTCAGCCTCAGTGTCTAGATCTAATAGATGTTTCTATATCTGGTTCCTGGAGATTTAGATGGCAGGAGTAATAGGGTATCTAGCCCTAAGATGGAGACATTTGTATTTTGTGCTTGCTGCTGCTCCTCTTCATTCCTGCACAATAACCCTGGGCCTGAGGACAGATGCTAAAAGGTCTCAGCAATCACATGGAAAACCGTTATCTTAATAGAGTGGGACTCACGTGTAGTGGACACAGCCAAATCAAGCCTTAACATCTATTGACAGCTGGCCTTCATAGGGTCTTTCTAGACAGAGAGGAAATAGAGAACTCTGCTTCCGGGGAAGCCAAGGAGGGAGGAAGAGACCTGAGTCCGACAGAATCAACGAGGCAACGAATTTCACCAGCTGTATGTGGCTTGCACTTACCCACTGCCATTCCTGCTGACTAAACAGCTTCCCCTAAAGAATGGAGAAGATTCAGCCCTCACCTTGACAATGAGCTTGGCCACAATTTTCTGCTTGATTCTTATCCCTTTAACAGACGCAAGGAAGGGTAACCAGAGATTTGAGGACTTCTCTTTACCACCCTCCGCAACTCCAATGGGATTTCTTCCGTGAGCCAATTTGTGGATTCTCATCCCATTGTTTTCTCTTCCAAATAAATGTTCCAGTTCCTTAGCTTAATACTCTTCCCATTTATTATGGATAATACAGAGAAGTAGTTATTAACATACGTACTTAATATTGATGGTGAATAAGTTGGGAGCTCCAGGGAATGTTATTCTTTTTATTTAGTAGTATTCAGCATTCTTTGCCCTAGTGCATGTCCAAAATAAAGTTGCTTTCTGCCAGCTAATCTGGACATCTGCTGTGCTTCAGTGTTTAGCCATTACATGGACAACAAGTTATTTACTGCTGAACAGAGTTTCGCCATGACCCCTGCTCGTGGCCATGCCTAAAAGGCCCAGTGAAATGAGAGAAACCAATTACTTGCCTTTATCCAACGAAAAGGTTAGCTTTTCCATTTAGATTGTTTGTTCAAAAGCCAGGGAAACGTTTATACTAGAGAAAACACAGGCTTTGGTAACAATTAGAAAAGAACAACAACCCTGTATGAAACAGAGCCTGGAATTTGCCAGGAAACATCACCAATAATAATAGTTCAGGAGCTATGCGATAAATAATAATATTCAGTTACAAGGTTGAGAAACACCCAACTTACTCGTTCACATATGGACAGCTCCTAACGTACTATGAAGGTAAATTCAATGTGGATGTGGATGGGTATTTTAGAAAAGTGGGATGGGGAACACTGTTTTTTCCTTTCTCACTTTCTCATCCTCTACAAGGGCCCTTTTTTTCTCACTCCAGGTCTCCAGCATCCAATGACACTGGTTTCTCTTCCCTCCTAAAAAAGAAACTCTCTGAAAAGATGCTGATCATAGCCATGCATAAGAGTTAATGTACGTCATTACGTACGTCAAATATGGGGTATATTGCATTGGTAGTTGTCTATGGCTTCTGTCCAAGTTTCTTTTAAAAATACAAGCCTTGAGAAACACGCACAGGCAGGGTGGAGTGGAGCCCTCCTGTCTACTACAATGCCACTGCCCATGTGGCAACTATGACAAGCACAAGCGGGTGGCCATATCGACAGCACATGAGATGGCACCTTAGGACCACCTGGATATTATGGGCTCTAAAGTCACATAGCCCTGGTTATTCACCCCTTGATTCTTGTCACTGTGCCAGACAATGCAGTGCACCAAGCAGGTGTTTCACAATAAGATGAGAGGTGGCAATGAAGTCCTCTGAAAGCTAGGCCGGAAAGTAAAAACTGAGATAGATTTCATGCCTGTGTTCTTCGTAGAATTACTGTTCCGTGATCTAAGTTTGGCATTTGGTGACCTTGTCATCAAAGAGCTGGAAGTTAGGAATTAAAGTTATGTTTCTTGTGACACACAATCTGGATTCTATTTCTTTCCTTAAGCCTGAAAATGACCCTGGGCAGTCCTATGATTATCGACTAGAATTAGCAGTGGAAGACGGTCTAGTGAAAACATAGCTTGGGTGGCAGGAGGATAACATTTATAAGTATCCTGGAGGGAGTTGCTGGAGTTTTCGGGGCAAAGTTTAATGTGGCTGTTTCTCTCCCTTTTGGAACCTGAGGCTACAAAATAAACAACATTGTGGTTTTATTAAAACACTAAATACATGGTGATTTTCCACTGACATTTACCTAATCATGGGAAAGAGTGTACCAAAGGGGCTCAGAGGGCCCCTGCAGACGTACGCTTTGTAAGCTGTAGCATCAGCAAACATTTGCAGCACAGGCAGGAAGGTGAGCTAAATAGGGAGCTCTCAGGTTGTGTGTATTTTGAGGCTAACTAAATATGGAGTCAGCTTCTGCTTTCCATCTATTTCATTGGGTCCACTTCTACCTTTACAAATAAAAAGAACAAAGCAATGTCCATGTTATTTCATCCATCAGTTTTAGTATGTGAAATAAGATTTCCTGTCAGAGAGTGTCCCAGGCCAGGTATGTCTGATCTCTTCCTTGCCTGAAGACGAGGAGAGCCTTGGGAGTGGTGCCAACCAAATGACCTGGGGTTCCAGGTCTGAATTTGATTCTGGCAGTATATGGCTACCAAGAAGAACTATAAACAGATGAAGCTAGAGGCTGAGTGCCATCTGAAGCAAGAGTTCTAAGGTCAAAACCATTGCAGCCAAAGCTTTCACCAGGTTCAAAAAATCAGTGAAGAGCTGAGGACTGGGAATGAAACTGAAAAAGGTAGAACTGCTACAGGCAGATACACTACATTGTAGTGGTTGGCAGTGTCCGCATGGGGATTGGCAGTGTGGGCTTCAACACTGACTTCAACTACTAACATGCTATATGACCTTAAACACGTTACTGGATCTGGCTAAGCTTCTATTTCCTCATTTATAAATGGGGAAAGTGTAACTGCTGTGTCATTGCACTGTTGTCATCAATGAGAAAATATTTGCAAAGCATTCAGCACAGGAATGACAAGCAACTAAGCACTCAATAAATATTTTCTATGACGATGATCATCGTCAAATGCAAAACAGAGCAAGAAGCAGAAAAAGTGACCTAAAGCATTATCTCTAGATGCTTAAGATGACCAGCTATTTTTTTAATGGCTCACAAGTTGTATGGTGATATTCTCATCTTGGAAACAATGGCACACAAGAGTCAACAAGTAGCTCAGTACCACATCTACAGGGACAGAAATAGTCCATCTGTGATAGCACTGAAGGGTACCTGACGCTCGTATACATGAACAGTGTCTTCCTTCTACCCTTTCTGGAGTTTCTGGCATTTGCACTACTTTTAAAAGAGTTTTCTTAGGAAGGTGTATCATGTCATTAATTTGGAGTGGATCTTAATTGGGAGAAGAGAGTGATTAACACATGTAAGATTTCGTAAGCATGATGGTTAGCAGACACATTAGTTTGATTCATTTGTTTGATTAATGTATCACATAATAGTTCATTTATTTTGTTCAACAGACTTTTCTGCCTATGTGCAAGACATGAAGATAGGAGTTAAACGCGTGTCATCCTTGCCTGACAGAAAGCTGGACTGTGAGGGCACTTTTGTAATGAACGAGCATTACAATGGACAGCAAAATCTCTCCAAAATGCCATCCTAGGCTAAGAACTTGGTTTAATGAAATACCTGGATACTGGCTTTTCATAAACTGTGGCCCTAAAGGAAAAGTACATGAGAATCCATATTGATTAGGGGAACTCTAAGTCAATATGATGTTTGGCATTCTTCGTTTCATTTGGCACTGGACTCACAAAACAGGTCATGCCCAGCATCTGGGAACTGACTGGTAGGACATCTTACCTTCTGTATCAGAGTCCTTTATAAAGCAATCCTGAACTACATCATTCCCTTTGCTCCTTTCCACATTTTCCTCCAGTCTTTCCTCTCCATCAAATAAACATAATACATTATTTATTTATTTACTTATTTTGAGATGGAGTGCAACCTCCGCCTCAGGGGGTCAAATGATTCTCCTGCCTCAGCCTAGTGAGTAGCTGGGACTACAGGAGCGTGCCACTACACCCAGCTAATTTTTTTTTTTTAGTAGAGACGGGGCTTTACCATGTTGGCCAGGTTGGTCTCAAACTCCTGACCTTAAGTGATCCACCCACCTTGGCCTCCAAAAGTGCTAGGATTATAGGCGTGAGCCACCGCGCACAGTCCATAATACTTTCTTTATATCATTATCACTACCTTTTTGTTTGTTTGTTTCTGAGACAGAGTCTGGCTCTGTCACCCAGGCTGGAGTGCAGTGGCTCAATCTTGGCTCACTGCAACCTCTGCCTCCCAGGCTCAAGCCATCCTTTCACCTCAGCCTTCTGAGTAGCTGGGACTACAGGCATGAACCATCAAGCCTGGCTAATTTTTGTATTTTTAGTAGAGACAGTTTCTTACTTTGTTGCCCAGGCTGGTCTTGAACTCCTGAGTTCAACCGATCCACTAACCTTGGCCTCCAAAAATGCTGAAATTACAGGTGTGAACCATATATCACTACCCTTTAATTTATGAAAATTTCTCCCTACTTTTCTCATCACAAACCTGCCAAGTCCTCACTGTTTTTCCATTTAAGTTATTCTTGAAATCCCAAAAGACTTTAAGTATTGAAGAGTGAAGGATTGAAACCTTGAGAATGACCAGGTTGCCCTTTGCCAGAAGAAATAAGCCAAACTGAGTTGGTTTATGTGTGAGTTCTACCTCTTACTGGCTGTATAATCAGGCTGATTATATAACATATGTGGACCTTTGTTTTTTCATCTGCAAAGTGGGGATAATAAGAGCATCTCTCTCATAGAGCTGAGTCAATCCAGTGCAATGTGCTTAAAACAGTTGCTGGTATTTAAGCATTTCTGGTATCAAGCATTCAATTAGTACAATTTTTTATATTTATTTTGCAGTAGATGCCTCATGAAAAAATGTGAATGCTTACTGCACATTGTGTGTAGATTATCTAGTCAGGATCATGGTGTCTCACTATCTGAAGATTTTCTCTATGGATAGGAACTTCCTTTATTCTTATGGCAATAACATATACTTTAGTAGGTGCTGGTAATCCAACACAATCCTAATGTACTAACCTTTTATGTATATGGTAAAACACATCAGTGATTACTATAATGATCAGTAAGGTTCAAAAATGAATCACATTTCATCCTAATCGGTATCTTACAGTAAAAGGAAAAAAGAAGCATCGTTACTTTTGAATTTTAATGGGAGGATTTAAAGTCCTGATAACAGATTGGGATTTAAATTTTCACTCTAAGCCCAACATAGTAGCTGAAACATCAGCAATAATGGAAAGATGTGGGAGGACAATTTTCTAAGATTTTAAAAAATATATAAACTATTGTCTTTTTCCCCTTGAAAATTTCAGTAGATTGTGAAAGTGTCAAACAATTCAAAGAAGGTGCTTCAAAACCCTCTGAGCTCCAAGCCAGCTGCAACTTTCGAGAATGTTTTTACTGAATTATAACACACATACAGAAAAGTGCAGAAATCATAGGCACATCTCTTAATTTACATTCACAAACAGAACACTCCCATGTCACCAGTTCTAGATTATGACCAGCACCCCAGAAGCCACTTAAATGCCCTTTCATCTCCTACCCTCTGACAATAACCGCTATCTTGATATCTAACACCAGCAATTGTTTCGCCTGTTTTAACTTTTATACACAGAACCATAGGTAGTTATCTGGCTTATTTCGCTCCACATTACGACACTGGCCCACGTTGTGTTTCTTTCAAGATTTTACAGATTAAAGTAACAAGTTTTACAGATTAAAGTAACAGTGTCGCTCTCCAGCCAAGAACCCACAGATTATTTGGGATGTTCAGTGTGATCGCTGAGGTTCTAAAGGGATCAAGAAGCATCTCTAAGGAAGACTGCATCTCCCTCCAGGGGAAATTTGAAGAAATGTTAAATGCTGGGAAGTAGAAGAACGTTAGACATTTTTGATCAGATGACTCTCCAATTCTTGCTGTTACTCTGCTACAGACTTTGAGCTTTCAGTGATGTATTTGTAAACATGGAAATTGTACAGTCTGGGAATATAATATAAGGATTAGTATTTGAACTCCTACTATGTGGAGTTCAATAAAGGCTAATTTTCTCGCCCTCTGTTAAAAGGCAAAAGATATCCAAAAGAGTGGCCTGGATTGTGTGGAGTGGGTATGTGAGGGAAGTGAAGAAAGGAGCCAGGAAAACCTACTTTGTTGCCTAATGATGGTGGTGGAGAATGAGATTTATGAGATGCTTTTATGGCTATGAGACTCAAGTCTTTCTCACCACCAGCTGATGGAGCTGCCCTTATCTCATCCAGCTGCCTCCCTGAATCACTGCATGGGCAGAGGATTGGGGCTTGCCAAAGCTGGGGAGCCTGGCACAGTGTTGCTGGTATTCCATGTCTTAGGGATGACTATTGCAATGGCTTCAGTGTTGCACACTGGTAGCTAAATACAAAGATGAAATGCTGAGTGCACCTTTGGAAAGACATCAGAAAGGCTAGAAAAGGCTTGTTCTTCTACCATTTTATGTTGGATCCAAACATTATGTTTAAGTCACACACCAAATGTTCTTCTGAATAAAAAAAAAAAAGGAGCATTAAGCCACAGGGGGCCCTTGGTGTCTCAGAAGTGTCCTCATCTTGTCAAAGCTAAACTGGAACTTTTGACTACGAGCCAAGACTTGTCAATAAAAAAGCAGAAAGCATCGCTCCAACATTCTTTAATTAAAATGTTAAAGAGATGCCTATGCTGTCAACTTAAATACAGATAGCAGTATTATTTAATAAGGAAGCCAATTGTATTAAACTTTCTCTCTCTCTGTCTCTCTCTCTCTCTCTCTCTCTCTCTCTGTGTGTGTGTGTGTGTGTGTGCGCGCGTGTGTGTGTGTGTGTTTAGGGGGAAGGGGAGAATACTCATAATGGCAAAAATCACAGACTAACAGTTTTCCTTTCCACCATTTCCCTTCAAAATACCTTAAGGCGACTTTAAGCTATAGTTTAGGAAAAAAGTAAAATTATAATAAAGCAATGAACAGAAACCAGAAATTAAATGCCCCATAGTTGAATATACAAGAAGGCAGTAGAACTTTAAAAAATGTGGTTAACTGATGCGACCAAATACTTAGGATTTACTGATTCTCTTCTGATTTCAGTGTTGTCAATACCAAGTAGGTCTCTAGATGACCTGAGGTTTGCTGTCCAGCAAAAGCAGACTAGTTATTAATAATCTACTCAGAATAGGATGATGGAGAAATCTGGACTGCAGGCTTTGTGAAATTTGCAATAATAATAGTAATTTGAAGAAGCGGGGGAAGGGGGATAGACAGGGAGAGAAAGGGAAGCAGCAGAAGCATAGGAAGATCCACCAACAGTTATTGTGCAATTACAAAGTAGCAGACACTCTGGCAGGTGAATTACAGTAAAGACTGTCTCATGTCAAACTCACCCCGACCCTATGAGGCAGATTCTATTATTAATTCCCTTAAAGAGCTGATGAAACAGATGTATACAAAGGCTAAATAACCTTAAGAGATGAGTGCATGCCCTTTCCAGAGTCCATGCTCTAAAACATTATTTTGCTGCCACCACAAGCAAGACAGAGCCTTATTGGCTGTCATTTTTCTGACCAGAGCCCACCTGGCTAAGCAGTCAATACTGAATCCACTTCTCGATAAATTTTACCTTAGCCTCCAAAGAATTTAGCAAGGATTCTATGTGATCTAGCCCTACCCTACCTTTCTAACTGTATCTTTCCTTACACCCTTTCTTGCCTATACTCACTGTCCCCATTGCTTTTAGCGCTGAGGAATCTCTGCCCTCCATAAGCTGTGCTCTTTGTAAACTTACGTCTTTTTACACAAACATTTCTCTTCCTCAAATTCTTCATTCACTGTATGTAATATCAACTCATCCCTCAAGACCAAGGTCTAATGTCATCTCCTCTATGAAGTGTCCCTTGATTCTTTTAAGCAAGTTAATAGTTCTCTTCTCCGTTTCCCCATTGTACTCTATGCATACCTCAAATATAGTCTTAGGGCCTGCAGTGTAATTTTCCTGTCTTTATTTATTTCCCTTTGACAGAGACTACTTTTTAACAAGCAGGGACTATACCGTCATCTTGGAACTCTTACTATGTGTTACTGAACAGATTACCGCTTTTGTCCCTGCAGAACAGACATATCCAGAGCTGTCACACATGGCTTTGCAGGTTCACACTGCACAACTCCAGAAGGTGCCACCCTTAATAATACAATATGAATGGCTCCCCTGGTATCACAGTGTACTCTCTGTACATCCAAACACAACAGCCTGGTATCAACAATAAGATATTTAAAAATAGGGATGCATATGATAGCTGTGGCACAGGGCATGTACTATATAAAAATAACAGATCAGAGTGTCACAATTTGGAATTTCAGTACAAATCTTTATCATTTGTGATCAGTTTTGTCCCAGTTTGAATAAAACATTGACCCTGTAAAAAGGGAGGTCAGTTCATAACTGACCCAGGTCATCGTCGAACATCTCCTAAATGTAATATGCTCTGGAAAAAAATGTGGTAGGTTCTGTTTCTTTTTCTTTCTTTCTTTTTTTTTTTTTTTTTTTTTTTTTGAGATGGAGTCTTGCTCTGTTGCCTAGGCTGAAGTGCAGTGGCATGATCTCAGCTCACTGCAACCTCTGCCTCCCGGGTTCATGCAATTCTCCTACCTCAGCCTTCCGAGGCTGGGATTGTAGCTGGAACTACAGGCACCTGCCACCATGCCCAGCTAATTTTTGTATTTTTAGTACAGACAGGGTTTCACCATGTTGGCCAGGCTGGTCTTGAACTCCTGACCTCAGATGATCCACCCACCTCAGCCTCTCAAAGTGCTGAGCCACCATGCCTGGCCTGGATTCTGCTTTTAACATTGTGTCTAACATGGCTCAGGCATCAGCAGACCAGTTTCATCATAAATATATGGAAAATTGACCCAGTTAAGAGATTAGATGCTGATTTAGAAACAAATTGCTATCTGGGAAAGAGATATTCACAGACCTTCTAATCACCACAGAAGAGTTCTTTGGGCTGCAGTGGGGGTGATCCACCTGCGGGAGTCCCTGGGCATCGTTGTAGGGCAGGGACATGAAGATTATTCACACTTCATCAAGCAAAACTTCAAACCCCAGGAAGAGGCAAAAGTGCATACGCTAAGCAAGGGAGAAAGCAATCCAAACTGTGCGCAAAGCGTAAATAAAACTGGCTTTCCGGTTTTCACCTTGCCTCGCCAGGCTGTCATCTTAAGGCCTGATGATCAGCAGGTCGTCTCTTTTGCTCAGGTCCATTCCTAATGAAGGTTCTGTCTGTGGGATATCCTCTCGGAGCCTTTTAGGCCCTACCAGGCCAGCTGAAGGGCTAATGATTGGAAGCTGCTTTTAATTTCCTCCCGGCTTCCCTTTTGTTATCTTGCTGCCTGCCATCTCTCAGATGCTTGTACTTGATGGATGCTGTGGAGATAAAGATAAGGGTAATTTCTTGCCTACCATGCTTTTCTTTTGATCTTTTGTGGTTTTATTTTTGCACTTTGGAGTGCAATACTCCTACTGTGCAGCCAGATGTGCCCAGATCCTATTGAGATACAGCTCAGAGCACACAGACCACAGAAAGAGTGTTCTGAGATGGCCGGCATCATTTGTGTCCTGAATCCAGGTTGGGGGGTGGGGAGGAGGGTGGCAGTAGGGGGATGAGGGGAGGGGATAGGAAGTACGTGTGAGGCTTAAGACGAGAAAGCACTGGGGGAGGGGCACTGGAGAGAGGCTGTGGAGTGATGGCATGGTTGGCTGCCTCCTCTACTCACAGTGTTAAGCAATGTATTTTAGGAGACTGGAATGCATTCTATGTTGGTTACATAGAAAACAAATCACAGCTACTGCATGAAATTCCACATTTGCAGTGCACAGCTATAAATAATGGTCATTATGCTTCTTCTTCTCCGCAGCTTGCATGTTGACCCTGAGCAGGTCCCTGGAGCTAGCCTATTTGAACTAAAAATTCCCTTTAGACCTTTTCTTCTATGGTCTCTGGCATCTTTCGAGTGACTGATTATGAGACAAAGAGTCATGTAGGCCTTGGTCATTTTGAAGCTGCGATAATACAATCCAGCTGAGTTCCTGCGGCTCATGGATTCAGTCACAGGTGGTTCTGACCTGCAGCTTCAAAGGTATGAAAATAGTTCCACAACCTCCTACCAGGACTTCTTAAAGAAGTTTTGTTTCAGAGCAAGTCTACCTGAGTGATGGTAGGATTAACACGATGAACATGCACTGTCTTGCTTGGTTCTGCTGAACCTGACTCCTAACCCAGAAGTCAATGTCTTAATTTAGTCAGCTTCTGATATGGTTTGGATCTGTGTCCCCACCCAAATCTCATCTCAAATTATACTCCTCACATGTCGAGGGAGGGAGGAGACTGGATTATGGGAGTGGTTTCCCCCATATTGTTCTGATAGGGAGGGAGTTCTCAGGAGAGCTGATGGTTTTATAAGCACCTGGCATTTCCCCTGCTTGCCATCTTGTAAAGAAGGTGCCTGCTTCCCCTTCACCTCCTGCCATGATTATAAGTAAGTTTCCTGAGGCCTCCCCAGTCATGCAGAACAGGGAGTCAGTTAAACCCCTTTCCTTTATAAATTACCCAGTCTTGGGTATTTCTCTATAGTAGTATGAAACTAAGTGAATACAGCTTCCTTCCTGTGGTGACCATGCCCTTCACTTTCTTGATGGTATGCCATCTGTATCACAGATTTTACCTTGCCCTTGTCACTGGCACGGTGATGAAATCACCCTCTGGTCAGCACTTTCATTCCACTTTTTTACAAATATTCTACTTGCTTTGTATCCTAGGTCATGTTTTCTTTTGTTTTTTCTGGGAGTTGAGAACAGGGACAGCTTCACTGGTCTGCCACTTGTGCTGAGAAGGGTCCCATGCCCTGTTTAACTCTCCATAGATTAATATTACTATCTTGAAATTCTTCAAAAGTTCGGAAAAAGCCACCCCACATGTAATTTACCTTAGGAGGTGAACTCAAATTCATAGACCCACTCCCCTCCCCCTACACCTAAGGTTTACTTTGTGTTAGGCTCATAATAAGTGTTTCATGGTTATTCAATTTTAGGATTGCGTTCTTACCATAGGGGCTTGGAGTCCAGTCTCTGAAGCCAAATAACTTGGTTACGAATTTCAGAATCCACCCCTGACTAACTCTGTGACCTTGGGTAGGTTACCTCTTTATGCCTCAGATCCTTCATTTGTAAAACAGAATAAGAATATCTATCTCCTAAAGCTTTCGTAAGGCAAAGCTGAGTTACAGTACAACTTCACAGAACAGTTTCTGGAATATAGTAAGTGAATACTATAATAATAATAATTACATTATTATTATTATTATTTGGAGATTTTTTCTAATTAATCTTGACCAGGTATAAAGAGCAGCAAGGTTGAGAAGATTTGCTAAAAACGTCAGACTAGTTTGGAGGCTTCACGGTATAGGCATTAGCATGGAAGAGCTTATACTTTTCCCCAATAGCAAATGAGCAGCATGAGACTGCTGCCTTTGGAAGTTAACACTCTCTCTAATTCGACAAACTCAGCCTCTCAATCTGCCAGTCCTTCAGTAACAAGAAAATGATGGAGCACTGACAGTGAAGCTCAGGGGCTTGCAACTGTCTCCTCCTCCTCGTCCTCGGGCCAGCCACTGTGGGGACTTCATTATGGCTGGCCACAGCCACTGCTCTCCTCTCCAAACCGGTGGTTAGGAGGCTCCAGAGAGGGCACTCTGCTCTCTTCCCACTGATTACTATGATCTCTAAGAAGCTCAGAGACTAGAGTAGATTTCTTTGGGGCTGGCAAGCTCCTATAAGAGGCCTGGTTTGGTAGCGGGGGGGCGGGGGGAGCGGTGTAGTCAGCAGGCATCAGTGCCCATGTGAGATGGGGACACCGAGAGGCCAGAGTTTAAAGTTATCCTGGTCAGGAGCAGAACTGAGAACCCGGGGCAGCTCTGCTGGTTAATCTGTATTAGGCCAGGTTCCAGTATCATGAAAAAAGATTTTCCTGCCTAGGAAACAAGCATCTCCATTCTTGCTATGGAATCAGGAGGCTCTATATTTATACTGCACGCTATTAGCATACTATTTACCCACTCCTTTCCCAGACTAGTATTGCTATTCTCACAAAGCTTCACCAAGGCAGGCGTGAGTCTGTTTCCCCATAATGATTTCCACTTGACTATGTAGCCAGCTGGGCCCTGTCCTTCCTTCCCCTTTCTTTCTGTCTCCATCCCATGCGTGCCCCCAACCCCCACCTTCTGTGAGAGTTGGCTGGTGACATTCCTCCTTGCCAATTAAGGCAGTCTACTCAACTTTCAATAATTTAGAGAAGGTGACCACAGAAATCAATGTTTTGTAATAAACGGAGAACACAGTTATGAAGCCTAAATTACTCTAACAAGCTTATTTTTGTTTTAATGTTTTTAAATCTTGGTAATTCTATTACATTGGAAGACTTCGAAGAGAGTGTTGCAAGGATAATTGCACAGTACAGTTTGTTTCTCAGCCCCAGCTTTACAGAGAAATCAGAAATGGTAGAGTAACACAGTGGAGCTGCTGCAACTTTTTACAAATAAAGAGAAGAGCAGCCATAATGCTGGAGAGAGTGGAGCGGTGGGGAGAGGCTGAGTGGAGTGAAGGTAGTCTGTAACAGAGGCACAGGTCACCCACGAGAGCATATGCGAGGCAGGCAGATTGGGCTCTTCTCATTCATCTTTTCCTCGAATGTGCACACTGAGCATTGAATAAGTGATGGACGCTGAGCTAGCACGTTGGGGGCTACAACAGGGACAGACAGCCCGAGTCCCTGCCCTCACAGAGCTGCTAGTCTAGCTGGGAGGCAGTCAGTAGTTCTTACTTAAGTTTGAGCTGAAAGAGGCAGTAAGACACTTTCTACTCCAACCTTTCCATTTTATAGATGAGGAACAGGAGCCCATGAAGTATAGGACCTGCTGAAATCATTGTCCGCGCTGAAACATATTCAGAACTCCTAATTTCTGGTTTAATGCTATTTTCCTCCTTTTGATGTGACTCAGGGAATAATAAAACTTGCCTAAAATATCTCCGTCAGTGCCCTGATGGGTAGTGTCCCTTATCAAGGGGATATATCCATTTTGACTGAATGAGACCATGGTGTTATCAGAGAAGATGACTGTTCAGGGGGCTGTCACAGAAAAAGAGAGGGATTTCTCTCTCCACACAGCTGGACCCCTAAAATGCAGAGTGGTGAGTGTGGAACTGACAGGCTCTGGACTCCTGGAATGCAAGAAAGGAAGAAGGAAGAGAAGACCCAGAGGGGAAGGTAAGGAAGAAAACAGGAAGAAGGAAAGTTCCTAGTAGTTACAAACTACCTACTATGTGCTGCTATGCACCTATGCGTCCACAACAAATCCTCATGACAAACCTACAGAGTTCTGCCTGCTTCTGTTCATGGGGCCACCATTAGCGAACAGGCAAAGACGGACCCAAATCCAGGTTGGTTGGTTTCAAAGACAGATGTAAACATATGTTTCAAATATCCACTATATTTGATCCCTGATCAAATTTCCCAGTATACGGTTTCCTGTGATTTAGTGTTTGATAGTGGCCTTATATTTTAGTTCACTTTCTTTTATATTCATTTTATTTTCTGACTGCTCTCTAAATATCATTAGGGATCCATAAACACTTAATCAGTGCAGGTAGTTGGATATAAATGTTTTTTGAATTGCCATATGAGCAGAATGGACACCTCCTAAATTTTCCTTTGTGTAAACCACCATGTTCACAGGTTCAGTTTTCCTGAAACAGGACACCCTTGCTCTCTATTAGCCCCTGATCAATTTTCTCACCTTACGCCTGTAGTCTCATGAAGCACTGTCCTTCTACAATAATGGTATGTTCCACATCTGTGCTATCCAGTATGACAGCCATTAATCACATGTGATGACTGAGCATTTGAAATGTGGCCAACGTGACTGAGAAGCTGAATTTTAAATTTTACCCACCTTGTACTAATTTAAGTGTAAAAAGTCACACTGTGGCTAACAGTTAATGCATTGGAGAGCATGGGTCTAAGGGGTTCTGTCAGCATGTTGCTCCCATAGACCTACGCTTATCTGCTGTGCAGGCTCAACACTCACTGGGGGAAACTGAAGAATGATACAAACTTACTCTGATATGAACACACAAATGTCAGAAGCAATCTGGTGTAATAGCTTCAGGAACATCCAACATCATTAGTGGACTTAAGGATTCATTAAGTTTTAGCACCCCTTCACTGATGAGCAGGATGCACTTGTCTGATATGGCTAGCTGTGTCACATTATTTTACATGCAGAATGAACATTCTGGAAAATTTATGTCCTTGTGTAGAAGGCTAGGAAAATAAAAAGAAAAGAAACTCTCAACCTGAAGGCCTATGGAAAACACAAAGCACTTCTGAAATCTTTTGGTGGGGCCAAAATCACACCAAGCAATGGATATGAATGTAATCGAGTATTGTCCAACCAACTTTCAGCATAACCACATCAGAATCTCCTTTAAAGCTTTTCCCGCCTTCCCCAGCTCTATTTGATCCCCTCAAAACTACGCTAAGTTTCTAGTATTCCTAGTCACCTTGCCATAAGATTGGAGCTAATTCTGAAAAGGAATCTCTGAACGAAAAGCCATTCTATCAGAAATACCACATTTCTGGTAGCAATGTGAAGAGCATTTTTTTTCTTTTGCTTTCTCTTTTTTTCTGTTTTCATTCTTTCAGTGAACTTAGTAGATATTAATCCCTGGAGAGATTATTTTAGTTGGTATCTGAATTTTTAAAGTAACTTTCAGGGCTTGAAATTTATCATAACCATGCCTTCTAATTTCGTAGAATCTTGGTCTCAGAACCTTAAGTCTTTACACTCATTCTGCTTCATTCCTAGAGAGCAGAAGAAGGAGGAATCCTTACTCTGTCTCCACACATTTTCCATTTCCCAGGCAAAGAGCAATAGCCCAGTATATCCTAAGCACTTTTCTAAGAGTTTTACACTTATTAAGTCATTAATCCTCACAACAACCTTTATGAAATTTTTATAGTTAAGGAAACAAGCAGAGAAAGACTAAAAATTATTTAAGACCAATCATTTAATTAAGACTAAATAACCAATTCAATAAGTACTAATTGGGTGTCATATATACACATACACATATGTATAGATATACATACATGTACATATACAGTCACATATGTGGTATGTATCACTATATACAGAAATACATATACACACAGTGATATATATAAATCACTGTGGTAGGTGCTATAAGGCATAGTTCTCACCCTTAAAACATGTCCAGTCCAGGAAGGGGAGAATACCTGCATCTAGATACCTAAGATTCAAGGGAATGACACGACAAATTTCATAAAAGATGCTACAGCAGATCAAGTATGGTCAGGAAGTACTCAAGCTGTTCTCAGTATGAGTGTGAAAAGCCTTCTCTTCTGTTCTATGACTCCCTGGAAGGCCCACAGTTCACAGCAAAGTGGGCACCAAAGGATTGAGGCTCTATTCCCTAGAGATGGACACCCAGAATTCATGTTTAAAAATGGAAAATAATCTCATAAAATGGTTGAATCTTCCTGGGCATGAAACAGCTATAGCCATGATGCCCAACTCAGGGCCCTGCCTCATTGAGAGTCCCCAGAGCTTTCTGCTGGCACTGATAATGTCCAGATCTCCATGCACACTGGTGCTGACACAGCCCCATCAGCACATCACTACTTCTGTCCCATGAAATAAATCACAGCAAGGTGGGTGGTCACCTATGCATTTCAGAAACCAGAAAAGTGGAATGCATCAAGGTGATCCTTTCACCAGGTGACTAAGGATGCTTTTGGAGGGTAAAGGACTAGGAATCATATCTCCTACCGTCGCAGTTCATTCCTTTACCTCTTCCCCAAAAGACCATGATAAGCTCCCATGCTTAAGAGGACCTTCACTAGGAAGCAATTAAAGTCTAAGGCTAAAACTATAGGCGATCATTTTATTACTCTAAAAAATGTTTTATAAATAAACTTGGGAAGGAGGCACCAAAGTTGCTGTGAAAAGAAGAAAAAATTATGAACAAAAATGGCCAAGAAATAAATGGAGTTATCGTGACACCCATAACAGGTCTTCCATGAGTCATAGTAATCACTGCCTGCAGGAAAGCAGCCACTGTGCATCCAGGGACACTAACGTCATTTTATTCAAAGACTTGAGGGGGCTGCCATTCACATACAGTAGCCACTCAATCTTTGGACAAGAAAATGAAGAGTTTGGGGAACAGCATCATCTGCCTTCAGGGAAAACTCAAGAGACCTGGTCTAGATTAAACTCTAGGGCTCTGAGAAAATGATTCTCTAAAAATATCAGAAGTCTATGGAAATATGGAGATTTTTTTCAAAGCTATGTTTAAATACATTCAGTAAATCTGAACTATATTAATAAACATTGTTATAATATGTCTTTCTATTAAGAATAATTGTGACAAGAATTCCCCACCAAAAATCAGCTCTGTGTTGGCTGGACAACCTGATGTTATTGCTAAAAGAGTGAAAATGTTTCAGTCTCTGATATTACCATGTAAACACAGTAAGTGACTGTGACGGTTAATACTGAGTGTCAACTTGATTGGACTGAAGGATGCAAAGTATTGATCCTTGGTGTGTCTGTGAGGGTGTTGCCAAAGGAGATTAACATTTGAGTCAGTGGACTGGGAAAGGCAGATCCACCCTCAATCTGCATGGGCACAATCTAATCGGCTGCCAGCGTGGCTAGAATGTAAGCAGGCAGAAGAAGGTGAAGAGACTGGCCCAGCCTCCTAGCCTACACCTTTCTCCCGTGCTGGATGTTTCCTGCCCTCGAACATCAGACTCCAAGTTCTTCAGTTTTGGAACTCGGACTGGCTCTCCTTGCTCCTCAGCCTGCAGACAGACTGCTGTGGGACCATACATACTTCAGCATACTTTAGGCTCCTCCAGCCACTGCTTTTACTGGGTGGCTCTCTTTGGTTTGGTTTTGTTTCGGAGTATTTTGCCAATGTATCATGCATAGCCCCATTTTATGTAAGCATTAACACATGTTCATAATCCAAATACAGAGGTATTGAAGATCATCTGCTTATTTGGGGTAGTCAATATCTCTATTCCCCTATATGATGATAAACAATTGAAATTTGGTTCTATTCTCATTTATGCATCAAATAAAATTAAAAGGTTTGGATCTGTTTTATACATGTGTACTGGGCAGAGAGTTCAGGGCATCGGCTCCCCTAACACACTCTGAGGCCTTTAGTAGAGATGGATGAAATGGTGGATGGACAGGCAGATGGAAGGATAAATGCATGTGTGGACAGCCTTGACCGAAGAATTTCCTGAAAAACCAATGTCTTATACAGCTGCATTTGAATTACAATACGAAACCTTGTTCAGTTGTTCCTTATCCTTCTGTGAAATGAGAGGGATGAAGGCATGGTCCAGCCCTTACATCCTATGACACACACCTTTGTAGGGATTTTTTTTTTTTTTTTTCCGCTCTCTCTTCTCTATTTATATAGGTCTGTTTTAAATTCCTCCTCTTCCTTCTTCCTCATCTTCCCACAGCACAATCCCTGGTGAACAGACCCTTCAACTCTAGACTCAAAATCTTCTGATTTTTCCCAGCTTTGACTGTGCTCTCATTTGTGCCCCACACTGTAGGGCACTTCTCATGTTTTAAAGTGTTCGTGGAATATTTCACATAGTCTCTAGACTATTGAATTCTGTTGTTTTCTGGAGACAGGAGAGGTCTTGTCTTATTCAGAACTGGGGTAGAAACCTAGTAGTTATTACTATTTGTTGTTCCTTCCATTTTAAGGATTATCCTCCCTGAGGGATTTAGGCTTATTTTGTCTCTTGTCATCTCTTTTCTTTTCTCTGACTCTCTCAAATGAACATTTAAAAAAGAGTAAGAAGAGAAGAAAAGGAAAATAATATTAAGACAGAACAACCAAGACAGGGAAGACTGAGTGCAATGGGAATAACCAAATACTCAGGGGCTGCCAATTCCCATGATTCCTCTGAATTTCCCTCTGGGTTAGACCGTCCCTCTTTGGAGCTCTGAAATTCTCAGAGCTCACTATGCCCACCATAGTATGCAGTATAGAATGTCATGTTTAAAAATACTGTACACAGAGACTTGGAAGAGCAATTTGAAACAATAAAATGTTGCCCTGAAATTGTTTTTATAATTATAATCTTTGCCCTGGGAAAACATGGCCTTCTCATTTACATGCCCTTCTAGCACAAAGGTCTGACATACTCTGAGCTATAATATAAATCATTAGAAAAGGCTGCTAGATTTAAGAAAGCAGTTGTCTAACTCTACAGTCAAGTGTATTGGGTTATTTTTTCCTTCCCAAAGGTGGCTTAAACGCTATTTAAGCAGATAAGTGTGGTCCTAAGAGAAAAAGCTCACGAATAGGAAGGTTACAGGACACAGAAAATGGAGTTAGAGCAAACCAGATGTTTGCCTCTAAAAAGACTACAATGGTAAAACACATGTCTGACATGTGTGAAAGTCTCTCTCTTTCTCACACATACACACACGCAGTCTTTACTCTGCCAACCCTCAAATCTAAAATATTTTTCCCACTTCTGATCTTTGATTTCTGAATGTCTTTCTTAGGCAACATCATTACAAACAAAACATGAAGTTTTTCAAATAGCTACATTAAGAAATTTTAGAGGCGGTAAAGTTACCATCTGTATGTACTATTTTCTTTTTAATTTAATTTTTGTTTCAACATTTTAGTTTCTTAGTCCTCTTATCTGTATTTAATTGATTGAGAATTCCGTTTAGTCATTCATTACCCCTTTCCTTCTGTCCCAACTTCCGTCTCCAGCTCCCTTAGCCTCTCCCTCTTTTCTCTACAACTTGAACATCAAGTTAGACCTCTGAAGAGAATAATTTCACAACACAGAACTAGGGTACACAATTTAGAGTTTGGTTCCCCAGATGGAAAAACTAAAGCACTGCCATCTTTAATTCCATGTTTCAGTACTCCTGTCTGGCCTCTTAGATCTTCTCCTAAGTTGATTTCAAATAATATGTAACATATCTGATGAATTCATGGGAACAATTTCACAAATCTTTGAGTGATTTTGTCCCGTAGGGCTGAAGACACACATTTAAGGAAGCTTAAGGCTGTTAAGTAAACTCGTTTTGTCACCTTTTTTTCCTGCCCATGAGCTGCCAGCAATAGAGAGACAGTGTGGATTGCAAGGCCTGTTGTTGACCATGCAAGTCTGCTTGGTGCAGAGTGGCAGGAAGCCACATTTGCCAGAACTACCATGAGCCTGTATCACTGTGGGCACCACTCAGCTGATGCACACTAACCCCTCCTCATTGAAGGGAGATACTTTTGGAAAACTTTTGGAAATATGTGTATATATTTGTACATATGTGTATATATACATATATGTGTATACATATGTGTACATATACATATATGTGTGTACATATATGTGTACATACACACACTTCTTACATATATGTATATTATTTACATATGTATATATAATAATATATATGTATATTACTTAGTTCTTTTTCTGTGGAATTCTTAAGTCATCTCTACTTAAAAACTCTCTCTTGTTCCATATATATACAGATATATGTACATGCTCTCTCATTCCATATATACATATTCCATATATATATAAGCTTTCACATTCCATATATAAGCTCTTTCATTCCATATATAAGCATGTGTGTATATATATAAGCTCTCTCTCATGTATATATAAGCTCTCTCTCATTCCATATATATATAAAATTTATATATATAAAAATATATATATATAAAATTCTTAAGTCATCTCCACTTACAAACTCTCTCTAATTCCATATATATATATATGTATAGAAGCTTTCTCACTCCATATATATAAGCTCTTTCATTCCATATATACACACACGCTCTCATTCCATACATATATATATACACGTATACACATACACGCTCTCATTCTCATTCTATATATATACATGGAATGAGAGGGCTTATAAGTGGGGATGACTTAAGAATTCCACAGAAAAGAACTAAATAATATTTTGAATTCTTTTTTTAGGAAACGTATCTTTCAAAATCTTGAAACTTGTCTTAATATTCTTCATAATTGCCTGCATATCTCATCTCTAAGTCAATGCTTTCAAAAAAAAAAAAAGGAAAAGATTCTGCATGTAACAGTCTTTAAAACCTTATCCAATGTTTTACACAAATGATACAAATTCAGCTTCACTGTTGCCTTTAGGAAAAGGACAGTGCATTTATTCTTTCTAGAAAAATGTTTACTCACTACCACTTTTAGACATTGCCCCAGGAGCTGTGGTGGACTCAAAGATGAGATATTCCTCAGGTTTCAGTAGTTTATCTTCAAGCTAGGAAGATCAGATATTAAAATTTAAAATATTATCATAAGGGTTACAAGGAGATGTAACATGATATTAAAGTTCAGAGGATGAGGAGGTCAATTCGTCTGGATGAAATCACAGAATTCTTCAGGAAGAAGGTAACGTATGACCTCAGTTGACACATTCCCAATGGAACGGCATGTGGAAAGGTATCCAGGTAGAAAGCATGGAATGTGCAACTCTTCATTAGAAGCATATGGTATAGGGAAAAGTGGAAGAAAAATCATGTTCTACCATGAATGCCAGGAAAAATAATTTGATTTTTATTTCATTGGTTCTAGGAAGCCCTTGAATTTGCTCTCATTATGAATTGGGGAGGGGGTGAGGGGGTGGTTTTCTAAATAGAATGCAGTTCTAAAGAAATCTAAGGCCTCCATTACAAAGATAAAACACGTAACTCTTTAGGAAATGTCAGTGTAATTCACCATCATAAAACTCAGGATCTTTTGTGAGGCCCTTGGGGTAGCCTAAAAAGGTTAATCCTTCAGACTTCCTTATGAATAGAATTTGAATGAGATTCAAATTTACATACATACACACACACAAACACACACACATATATAAAATAAACTGCCATTTGAAAATAAAAACAAATCAAGACCCTAACAGTACCTCTCACGACATCTGTGTAGAGTTAAATAAACATTTGTATAGAGGATCGCATGTTAGATATTAAGGTCCCAGTATCCAAACTATGCACATTCAACAACCATTTTATGAAATTCTGTCAGCCTTATTGTATCTACATGATACTAACTGCATAGGCAGGAAGCAAGCAGATAAACCCTCTTGGGTGACTGGGTCTATTAGCATAATATATCCAATACTGGGAGTATACTTCATGTTCAAAAAGTCTTGCAGTATATACTATTCAATTTGACCCTCAAAACTACCATTAAAAACTGTCAATCAACTAAAGCCTTTACCCCCATCTCTTTTTATCTCATGAACTGGAGGTGGCTAAAAGAATTCTAACTAACTCTCTTTAGCATCCAATGTACAATTGAGGATGGAGTTAGAATAATTACGATAATTGATCCAGAATAGAAGGTTCTTCATCCATTCAAGGTCAGCTCCTCATGGGCTTACCCGCTGCCTCATTAGCCTGAACTACATCCATCCTCTGATGGGGCATTCCTCTCTGAATCAGTCTCGGCCATGAAGGAGGAAATAACAGCGTGTATTCAAGGCTGCTACTCTCTTGAGTTTCCAAGGCAAGGTAGTAAAGATAAGGCAGCTTGTTAAAGATAAAAAGGTTATTAGTCTCTAGATAAGACATCTTATCTTCAACACCTTCTCCTACTTTAATATTGAGTCTTTGTCAATTCAGTGACAAACATCTTGATGGAAATCAGTCAATTATTCAACTGTTTGTACAGTATAAATATAAAGAAATATAATAAAAATAAAAAGATAAAAATAATGTTATTCACTTTGTGTTCATTACTAAAATATCATTTGTAGTAGTCATTGTTTCACTAATATTAATTTTTCTTTTATTCAAACACAATTTCTTTACTTTCAGTGGGAAACAGATTTCCAGTTTCCACATTTATGTGTAATATATGATGACTGTGAAAGTTTAAAGGCATTTACTCCTTCAGGAAGAAGACAGTTCTTATTTATTTTCAGATCTACCGGATAACAGATTTTAAAATCCTGTTTTAATTTTATTCTCTTAGAACACATCATTTCTTTTGGTCAAAGCTATATTTTCCATTTTATTTGGATGACAGTTAAACATAGTACTTTCCTCCCAAGAAATCTTCCATGTCAGAGCTATAAAAGAATATATGAAAGGTTCTAAATTTTCAGTTGTTCACCAGATAGTTCTGAAACACCCTTACTTTTGTGTGAGGCACTGAGTTGAGTCATGGTTAGAACACCAGGAAGACTCAAACATAAATTTAGCCCCCAGGGAACAAGTACAGTAATTCAGGTCATAGGTAATTGCACAAAAAAGTGGGAAGTGAGGCCGGGCGTGGTGGCTCACACCTGTAATCCCAGCACTTTGGGAGGCCGAGGCGGGCGGATCACGAGGTCAGGAGATCGAGACCATCCTGGCTAACAAGGTGAAACCCCGTCTGTACTAAAAATACAAAAAGTTAGCCGGGCATGATGGCGGGCGCCTGTAGTCCCAGCTACTCGGGAGGCTGAGGCAGGAGAATGGCGTGAACCTGGGAGGTGGAGCTTGCAGTGAGCTGAGATCGCGCCACTGCACTCCAATCTGGGAGACACAGGGAGACTCTATCTCAAAAAAAAAAAAAAAAAAAAAGTGGGAAGTGGCAAGTGATATGGTAAAGGAGGTGCAGGTTTGAGGGACAGTCTAGCCTGTTGGTTAGGGAGAAGGACTAAAACTAGCCACCTGACCTTGGATAATTGTTATGCCCTCTCTAAGGATTACCTCTTAGCTGAATTAGGAATGATAATAGCACCTACCTTATGGGGTTGTTCTGCAGATTAAATGAGATAATGTACATGAGGAAATTTTCATATTAAAGAACACACATTTAATATTTATCATCATTATTGTCAGAGTAGAAACAAAAGCATCGCAAAATAAGACGATGCACTAAACTGCTTATTATAGTGCTAGATTAACCTTTAGAAGTCAATCAATAGTTTACAATGAGTAGTGGTAAAAACAGTAATACATATCTTTATCTATCCAGAGATAGGGAAAATGATCATGTCATATTTAGGGAATTCTTCAAAGAATTTTGACATTTGAGTTGACCCTTTAAGGACAGATATGATATAAACACATAGAAATAGTGAGAAAGAACATTTTCTTTAGGAATAAGGCGATATGCAGAGAAATAGAGACAAGAAAACACTGGGTATCCACGAGAGATAAGAGGCTGCTTAGCTTGACAGCTGGGCAGGGTATTTAATGAAGAGTCAGGCTGAACTGCTAATACCCATCCAACAAAAATGTCTGACCTTGATTCTGACCATGACTCTAGCCAACACAGAACACTTCAGGAGTTTGGCAATGAAAGTTATCATACAAGCAAAACAGTATGTCATAGACATGATACAGTTCCACCTCTGAACAGGTACAGAACAGGTACCTTACAAACAGACTGGCCTCATGAGTTAAGATAAAGAAGCCACTCATAATACCATTTTCCTTAACATTTGTATTTTCACTAAAGTTCAAACAATTTGAATCTACAACATCTGTCTTAAGCTCAATAGCTAAAGCCAAAATAGCTTTAAAATACATATTTTAAAATACTAGTTGTCCAATCATTTTAATAAAATACAAATGAAGCTTTACCATTTTTAATAACAAAGATAAGAACAAGCTTTTGCATTGGAAATATCTGGATTTTTGTCTCCTCTGCACAAAAACAGACACCACAATCGTGTTTCAGTGGAAAGCCCAGGTATATGGA
Organism: Chlorocebus sabaeus; assembly: GCF_047675955.1. Taxonomy (NCBI): domain Eukaryota; kingdom Metazoa; phylum Chordata; class Mammalia; order Primates; family Cercopithecidae; genus Chlorocebus; species Chlorocebus sabaeus. The sequence continues at coordinate 23,019,358 of NC_132929.1, read as the reverse complement.
GACGGCTGGTGGAAAGGGACAGAGAGATGACTGAAGGGTCTGTGGTTTGCTGCTGTCATTTGAAACAAAGTGGTCATGTGAAAATAAGCCCCTGCTAACAGAATACCTTGAGTATCCAATTTCAAAGATATTCAAGTATTTGACCCCATGTTCAAGTTACTGTTTGAAATTAAATTTTCTAACATTTATTTTTATATGCTCTATGCAGGATATGAGGCTGATGTATGCAAGCCCGTTATTTGCTTAGTTTCTGTCCTAGTGACTGCCCTGGTTAAGGAGTTCAGAGCAGGTTTGACAACAATAAAGGACTATTTTGATAGTGTACTAATCTAAGAGCAGTTAAATTACTAGAAACCTGATTTGTTTCAGAAATTATTAGAAACTTGATTTGAAATTAATAAAAACTTGATTTGTGATTAAGGGATATGACTGGGTTATAATGAAAACACTTATGTGACCACATACATATATGTGCACACACAAAAATTTTCCCAGTGATGTTTGACAAATGAAATACTCTTGTATTATGCTGATTTCTGAAATGAGTCAACTGTTCTGAAGCTGACAAAAGGTCATTCTCCAACAAGAGACCCCATTTAGTTAATTTCCTGTTGTTGTGTTGTTCCTGTTGTTGTTGTACACTACACAGTAATGGCATGAGAACTTCCAAGGTTATTTCATCTTCCATGGATGAGGAGTTTATCTCCATGTAGTAATAACCAAGATTAAGTCAGTATTTTATTCTTGAATATATTCTACCACATTAGCATTGAGACCAAATTTCAATTTACTCCAGGCAGTTACCAAAATCTGTTTTTCTATTAAGCTTTATCTCTAGATCCATATTTTTTTATAATGATCTCAATTCCACTTTCTTTTCCGCATCTTTTGGTAATAGCAATCTCTGCTTAAATGCAGTTAAAATTCATTGTAGCACCTTATTTATACTACAGCCTCATACAATATTGGCTATGAAAACAGCATTCACATTTTAAAACATTCAGAAAAAGGCCCTTCAAGCAGCAGAACTACTGGGAACCACTGGATAATATTTCTCTGTCTTTATATTTAATACATCTTGGCATACTGAATTGGTGGTGGGGCCCACGTCTGCAAATGTCTCTTCTCTGGGCTTAACCAGATGCACCAACATGCCCTGTAGAGTCGTGAAGGACGAACAAATAAACAAAAGTGCCTCTGCCTCACAGAGATGTTATCCTGCACCTGCAAAACCTCAAGTAGCATTCTCTGATGATGAAATAAAATCAAATCCACAAAAAGTGCCTTCAGCTTTTCAGAACAAAGTTGTTACCAATATTCCTGGCAGTATTGCTCCTAATGAATATGATTCCCTTCTGTATGGGAGAAGCAGGCTTAGATAAATGACTATGGCTGAACCACTGTGTGTTTATACTGTGTAGACAAAAAAAGAGATAAGCTTCATCTAGGTCTGCTCTGGGAGAGGTGGGGAGAATGAAGCTTGGTAGATTATGCCTATGGATGCCCTGGTCCCTTGCTTCAGCCCTCCTATCCCATATCCTTCAAGAGCAGATCAACAGGGTAGCTGCAGCAACTCCTTGGCTAAGAACAAGGGCAGTCACAGAAAGGATCTAATTTCTGTAATCATGTTGTTTCCTCTACCACAAATGCCTCTTCCATCCTTTATAGGACAACTCTCATCAGGACGCTACCTAAATATTAACTCCTCTTAAAAGCTCTACCTGAGTCCTCCCATAGAATTCAACACTGTTGATCTGGTCTGGTATAGCAGGAAAAAAATCTTTCTCTCTCTCTCTCTCTCTCTCTCTCTCTCTCTCTCTCTCTCTCTGTGTGTGTGTGTGTGTGTGTGTGTGTGTGTGTGTGTGTGTGTATGTGATGTACTCTTGAGTCAAGGCGGCCTGGCTTCATGAAATCACATATGTACTGGCTTCACAGTTGAAGTTCTCTTATGCACCTTTGAATTCCTGTTGCCTGGATCATAGTAATACAGATTAAGTAGAATTTTCCACTTGTGGTATCATGTGGGTGCTCAAGAAATTTTGGACTTCGGAGCATTCTGGATTTAAAATTTTTGGATTAGGCATGCTCAACCTATAGTAGCAACAGTAGTAATAACAGCCGACATAGGCATACTCATGTGTGTATGGTTCTGTTGTGTGAGTTTTATACATCAAGTCATTAAATCCTTATACCATCCCTATGATGAAGTACTAATGTCTCCATTTTACAGATGAGGAAGAGAGATGTTAGGTACCTTTTCCAGGGTCATACCGCCAGTAACTGACATTAGCTCTATTTAAACCCAAGCATTCTAGTTGGCTCTAGAGCTCATGAAGCACAATCAGTATTTGTTAAATGAAGCAAAGGAAGAGCAAATTAACAAATTCTCTGTAGGGAATGAGGCAAATATTTCAGGCTTATACCTAAATATATGTGTTAGGTGTGTCACTTAGGATGCAGGTTGAAATTATTCTGACTGAAAAAATTTTTATTGAGCTACATCAAATGAACAAGATTTTAATGGAAGAAAAAAAGGGCAAAGAGTGGAGACTTCCAGGAAACAATATGGAAGCATTTATGCAACAAGATGGAAGGGCCTCAGAAACTCTCCTGTCCTGAACAATGACCCCATAGAACCACATATTTTAATTTGTGTTATAGAAATCCCACTGAATTTCTTAATACCACACCAAGTTAATTCACACTAAATTATTAATAATAATAATTTTCTGGGTGTAGTAGCTCCATTTATTTTAAAGAGATCCAGTGAATCTGGGACTACTTGTTTTCCAATGACAGATTTGGTAAAAGGGAAAAGGCATTACGAAGGAAATGACTGGACATAGAAAAGACTCCATATCTCATATCTAGCTTCTAAGATATGCCATGAATTCATCCTTTCAGGAGAGGAGCGGATTTTTACTAGGGAAAACAAACAAACAAACAAAAACCAGAGAATGAAGCACTATTACTTTGAACACTTTTATTACCTGTGGGTTTTCAAATATCTCTAGTTAGTTCCAGCTTTCTAGTACCTGCACTGTGATTATTGATGCCCAGCAGATCATTAAAACAAGTGCTGTAGTCTGAAATGACTAGAAATTTTGATCAATAGTCTCCATTGTTATTTGGAGGGACATGGCTACTTACTTTCAGAAGAGCCTACTCTAATCTTCAACACTGGCTGTAAATAGGTATCCATTTGTTGGAAGAAGTATCAAGTATGTGAGGTTTGGATTTTAATTTAGATTTTAATTTTTACCATCACTCTAAAGCTGTCCCTGATATTCTAAGGTAATTTGGTTTATCTCAGACTATGTTAAGAAATATACTTTCAGCGTGGTGGCTCACACCTGTAATCCCAGCACTTTGGGGGGCTAAGGCAGGTGGATCACCTGAAGTCAGGAATTTAAGACTAGCCTGGCCAACATGGTGAAACCCCACCTCTACAAAAATACAAAAATTAGCTGGGCATGATGGCGGGTGCCTGTAATTGCAGCTAATTGGGAGGTTGAGGTGGGAGAATCGCTTCAAGTCAGGAGGGGGAGGTTGCAGTTATCTGAGATGGCACCATTGCACTCCAGCCTGGGTGACAGAGAGACTCTGTCTCAAAAAAAAAAAAAAAAAAAAAAAAAAAAAAGAAAAGAAAAAGAAAAAGAAATATACTTCAGTGGAATCACAAAACCTATAGTAGGATTGCAAGTTGTCATCAATTATACAGTCACCAGCTCTCTGCCAGAGTTAGGGAGAGCTCTGACAGTATTAACTTCTTTTTTAAATGCTGTAAGAAAAAATATATATAAAAATTTACTTAAGATAGAAACCTGGGACCATTCTTAGATGAAAAGATGTGCTTTTAAAACTCTTTTTATAAAAATAGAGAAAGAGATAAGCAATTCTTTTATTCGGCTCTTACTATGTCACCATAGAATTTCACTATAATCATTCTGTTTCTAAATTTGAATTGGCTTTATGTGAATTTTATTTAAAGTCATGTAACTCTTCTCCTGTTACCCTGTGCTATCATCTGGTAATTAAACGTCCAGTCACCTCAGCCCTCTACAACACAGCTACAGCCTGAAGACAAAATGACAGTCATGAAAAGAGTTTTAGGGATTAAATTTAAGCTTCTTGTTTTCCACATGTGGCCCAGAGATGATAGTAAGTGACTTTTTTAGACACATGGAACAAATGAAGACAAAACTCCGGTACTGCCAAGCCCAAACCCCTGGTCTCCCGACGCTATTCCACGGCCTTCCAAGCCTCCATTTTCCCTTTGAAAGGAAAAATCTTGAGCTACATGAAAAACTAGTCTCATGGAGTCCTAACACTTACTAGGAGACATGAACGTATCTGTCAACCCAAACTCACCGATGTCATATGGTTGGCAAAACCAGAATTTGTAAACTAAGTCTTTGAGTTACTCTTCCTTTAGGAAACTCTAAATCTGACATAGATAGCAACAGGGTTTCCTGATGGTAATACACAAGATGACTTTTAGTGATATGTGTACAAACATTTTGTAACAGTTATATATTTAACATTTTCATAGCTGGTGTAGGTAAAATTGACATAATAAAATGGCCATATTTAAAAGGTATAGCCTAATAAATGTAGGTGTATGTGTCTACACCTATGAAACCATTACCATAATCGAGATGAGAACATACATATCGATCACTCCCAAATGTTTCCTTGTGCCACCCCCACACTTGTCCATCCTTAGGTAACCACTGATTTGTTTTCTGTCACAGTAGATTAGTTTAAATTTCCTTAGACATTTTTGTGAAATATAATCATGCAATACAGATTCTTTTTTGCTGTGGCTTCTTTAACTCAGCTTTATTATGTTATCAATTAGTTCCTTTATGGGTCATGTTTTTAGTGTCATATCTGAGAAATCTTTGCCTAACTCAAGGAGACAAACATTTCTCTTACATTTTCTTCTTGAAGTTTTATAGTTTTAGGTTTTATATTTAGGTCTCTGATCCAATATTGAGTTAATTTTTTTGTGTATGCTATGAGGTATAAATCAAATTTCTTTTTGCATGTGGCTATGCATTTATTCTGGCACCATTTGTTGAAAAAAAATTTACTTTCTTTGTTAAATTGTATTTACTCTTGTGTTGGAAATCAAGTGTCCATACATAAGTGGATCTACTTCTGTACTTTCTATTCTGTTCCACTGATCTTTTCTACTCCAAAACCACAGTTTTGATTACTGCAGCTTTATAATAAGCCTTACAATCTATTAGCGTTTGTCCCTTATGTTTATCTTTTTCAAAATCATTTTATCATTTTAGGTCATTTTTTATTTCCATATGGATTTTAGAATCTGTCAATTTCTACAAAAAAGTCTACTGAAATTTGATTTGGAATTGTGTTGATTGTACAGATTAATATGGATAAAACTGATATCTCAATAATAAATAGTTTTCCAACTCATAAATACAGTATATTTACCTATTTATTTAGGTCTTCTTTAATTTCCTTTAGCAATATTTTGTAGTGTTTTATCAGCCAACTGAAACCTAGTTTTCAAGGTTTAAATTATGCATACTTGTTTCAGCTTTATTCCAAAGTCCTTCATATTTTTGATGTTATTTTAAATGGCTTTAACTTTTTATTTTAATTTCCAAATAGTCATTGCTAGCATATAAAAATGTAATTGATTTTTGTATATTGATATTATATTATATAACTTGGCTAAACTCACTTCATTCAAGGAGCTTTTTCCACTAGGTTTTCTACATAGATATTTATGTTGCCTGCAAACAACAGAGTTTTACTTCTTCTTTTCCTTCCAAGATGACCTTTTCTTCTCGCCATATTTTGCTAGTTAGAACATCCAGAACAACACTGCACTGACCAGTACTTAACTGAATTCTCAAAGGAGATCCTCTGCACATCTCTAGAGTTCTCTTCCATGTGGCTTTTTCTTTTCAAGACTACTGTCCTGAGAACTTCAGCCACCCTGGTCTTCTCAGACTCTCAGCTTCATATCCTCAACACAGGGAGCACACCATGATCCTCCTTGGTTTCCCTCCCTGCACAGTGGCCTGGAAACTCTCCAAAGAGTAAACTGGAGCACTCATAGGCCCTACCTTGTTTTTTCCCCACCCCTCAGGAATCACTGTCCTTCACTACCTGACATAAAGTATCTTGAGAACCATTATTACATATATTTTATCCATTGTTATTTGGTTGTTTCACAAAGGAGTGTAAATGTATTCCTTTTTACTTTATCTTGGCCAGAAGCAGAAGTCCTCAGATATTTAGTGCACTAAAATATAAATGGCAGCTATACTAATAATACAGTAGTGATACAATTTCCTTTTAAAATAATTTTAAGTAAAAAAAATCCAAATAGTCCATTAAAAAAAAAAAAAAAAAGAATTGTGTATAATAACCGAGATTAAATGGATGTGGCAAAAAACCTGAAGACTTTTCAGTGAAATCTCTAAATTTGGGGAGCCCTATAATAGGGATTAAAGTAGCGATAGGTGAGGGCTTACACTAAAAGGAAATCAACAGGGAAGATACAGGTAACTCTAAGCAAAGAAGCAAACATATTAGATGTCTTCAAAGTAATTTGAGGGCTGGGCACGGTGGCTCATGCCTGTAATCCCAGCACTTAGGGAAGTTAAGGTGGGCAGATCACTTGAGGTGAGGAGTTGGAGATCAGCTTGGCCAACATGGTGAAATCCTGCCTTTACTTTAAAAAAAAAAAAAAAAAAAAAAATTAGCTGGGTGTGGTGGCACGTGCCTGTAATCCCAGCTACTCAGGAGGCTGAGGCAGGAGAATCACTTGAACCTGGGAGGCAGATGTTGCAATGACAGACTGTGTCACTGCACTCCAGTCTGGGTGACAGAGGGAGATATTGTCTTAAAAAAATAAAAAAAGTAATTTGAGCTCTGTAGTGTAGGGTCAATGAAGCAAGCACCCAGCAAAAGTTATTTTAGTAATCACTGCACTAAGATAACTATTGCTCATAATGATAATTTTAGATTTAAAAAAATGTGAAACTATGTTCAGAATACTATGCTAAAGTGAATAATGGTAGTAGATTTTTAAAACAATAACCATTTGAAACATTTTAACAATAAACACTTGTTAAAATTTCCTGCTTAAGGAGGTAAGACAGATTTGCAGAACTTACTCGCTTAGAACATCTTAATAGAGTTTCTTGAAAACTACAGAACAAGATGTTATTGCTCATTACTTCTTAGTTGATTAACAGTTGTTACAAAGAATAACTTCAGACAAAATAAATTTAATAGAGTTTATTTGAGCAAAGAACAACTCATGACTCTAGCAGCACTCACAATCAGAGGAATTCAGACTGCTCCGCCGCAGTGCGGGCAACGAACTTTTAGGCAGAACGAAGACAAAGGGGATGGACATGATTGGTTTAGAGTGAAAAGACTAGTTAAAGATTAGTTGTTGGTTTTCACTAGTTGGGTCTTTAGTTTCCTTGTACTGTTTACATTAGGCTCCAGTCGGCTAACACAGGAACCTAAAGCACTGGGCTGTATCAGGCTAATGGCCTTCCTTTTGGATTTTACTGAAAACAAACAAACCAAAACAACAACAACAACAACAAAACCAGGGTAAAGTATGTGCTAGGGCTGACATGGAATGATTTCATTGAATTTAAAGGCCCAGAGTTGGAGTAGCTCAAAACCGTCTGGTACCGTGGTGATCTCTCAGATCTGCAGGTGAAAGGAGGGAAAGGGGTGGGGGGCAAACTAAAAATGAGCTCACTACTGGGGAAACTGACCTTCCCAGAAGGCACAAGGAATGAGTCTGAGAGCCGTGTCCTCTGAAGCCCTACAGCCAGAGAGTTTACTTTGAGTGATGATCTCTGGAATAACAAGTGCCTCATTGAAACTGGATGAGAATCACGACAGACAGATTCTTTCAATCCCACAGAGCTATATTTACTTATAATTTTATAGTTAAAAAAGTACTCAGTTACATCTTAACTTTAATACTCAGAAAAATTTACAGACAGAGAATTATAATTATCCGTGTATTATAGATGGGAAGGTTCTGGGAGAATGCAACCTGTCCACAATCATACAATTGCTCAGGGGCAAGACGGAAATGAAAACAGACCTTTCTCTTCTAAGCAAATGTTACTTTTAACATATAGAAATTAGTCGGGGTGTCATTTTTAACTCTACTTTTGTTTTGTTTTATTTGTTTTTGGAGACAGTCTTGCTCTGTCACCCAGGTTGGAGTGCAGTGCTGCAATCTCAACTCACTGAAGCCTCTACCTCTCGGGTTCAAGCAATTCTCCTGCCTCAGCCTCCCGAGTAGCTGGGATTACAGGTGCCCACCATCGTGCCTGCTTAACTTTTGTATTTTTAGTAGAGATGGGGTTTCACCATGTCAGCCAGGCTGGTCTCAAACTCCTGACCTCAAGCAATTTGCCCACCTCGGCCTCCCAAACTGCTGGGATTACAGGCATGAGCCACCACGTCCAGCCCCTAACTCTATTTTTGATCCTTTGGTAGTGTTAAAAAACATAACCTGAATCCACTGGCTGACATGAGAGGCCTCTACATCTCCTAAAATAATTTCATATATATGAACCATCTTTTCTGTGTGAAGAGTTCAAGGCATTAAGATTCAAAATGAGTTAAAAATTCTACTTATTCTAGATAGTTTTGGAGTGATCACTTAAGCTGCAGTCATAAATGTCTCAGCACTTAACACTCCCAACAGTTCCTCCCATTCTAATGGCACCAGGAGATACTGAGAATTTCGTCGCAAACACCAGGACCTCAGAAAAGAGACAGTGAGGGTGGTGTTTCGGTATCTATTCCTATCAGTACTTTCCTACTCCTTACGTCTCTTTTGCTTAGGACAGTTTATTTGAAGCCTGGGGCTGTGACACCACAACATCATTTCACTCCCCAATCTCAGGTGGGCATGATGTGTCCATCAGCCAGCTGAAACCCCCTCCTGAGATTCAGCTGATAGCTTCTAGATCAGACCCTTGGAAAAAGTAAATATTTTCTAGAAAGAATGCTTTTTTTTTTTTAAAAAAAACTATAAATGTAAAATCATAGATATGTATTCTTTTTTCCTGACAGCAGGAGCTCACCACTTTTGTGAAAGGGGAAACAGACTAAAGTAGATAATGATCCATGATTAACTGAAAAGGCTGGAAGGTTCCCTGTTCTCCTCAGAGACGGCTGCAGCAGTTACCCTTCCAACTGCACCTTCTTCCAGGCACATTTCTCTCTGACACTTTTTTTTTTTTTAAGTTAGCACTTAAGTAACTTTCTTTGCCTGGTTCACAGATAACGCTTGTTCTGAAGAATGGTTTACGTGGCTCACTCTCCTGTTCTTCTTAATTTCCAGGCAACATCTCCAACAAAGGCCTGTCACTCATCAGCTGGCTCCCACTCAGCTCTGAGACTGCATTATCAGCTCTGCCTACTCTGCTCCATCCACGTAGCCCTGCTTTTCTTGAAAACTGCCAAGCATGCCTCTACCTCAGGACCTTTGCTCCTAATGTCCTCTCTGCTTAGAATGCTTTTCCCCCCAGACAACCACTTGGCTAGCTTCTTCGTTTATTTAGAGTTTTTCCCAAATGTCATGTGATTAAACACTACCCTGTAAAAAACAGTGACCTTACAATTCCCCACACTCTCTATCTCCCCTATCGCATTTAATTTTTCTTTTTCTTTTTTGGTTTTCTTTCTTCTCTTTTTTTTCTCTTCTTCTCTCTCTCTCTCTCCCTTTCCCTCTCTCTCCCCTTCTCTCTCTTTCTTTTTTCGAGACAGGGTCTCACTCTGTCACCCAAGTTGGAGTTCATTGGCATGATAGCTCACTATAACCTCTACCTCCCAGGCTCAAGTGATTCTCCCACCTCAGCCTCCCCAGTAGCTGGGACTATAGGCGCGTGACACCACACCTGGCTAATTTTTGTGTTTTTAATGAAGATGGGGTTTCACCATGTTGCCCAGTCTGGTCTCTAATTCCTGGGCTGGCCCGCCTTGGCCTCCCAAAGTGCTGGGATTACAGGCATGAGCCACTGCACCCGGCCCAATTTTTCTTTACAGCATTTTCAACATCTGGCATAGTATATGTGTTAGGAAAAACTCCTTCAAACCATGTTTTTTCTCTGCTCTCACACCACAACAAGGATCATCAACACAGAATACTGCTGTGACCAGATGTGTGGAGGTTTCCCCTCTACACCAAGTGGGGTATCTTCCAATTTAATTCCAACACTACCTGGAGATGGTGTCACATCCCATGGGTTGAAGGCCAAGAGGTCCCCAAGACCCCTCCCCACCAGATACCAGTCACAAGTCTGGGTCCCTGGAACTTCTGAGTAACTGGCTTCAAGCTGGGGTTCCCATGACCCCATTTTGGAGTTCAATTAATTAGCTGGAGCAGCTCACAGAACTTAAGGGAACACTTACGTTTAGTGGATTATTATAAAGGATACAGATGAAGAGACACGTAGGGTGAGGTATGGGGGAAGCAGCATGGAGCTACCATGCTCTTTCTGGGTGTGCCGCCTTCCAGGAACCTCCACGTGTTCAGCTATCCAGCAGCTCTCTAAACCCAGTCCTCTTGAGTTTTTATGAGGGCTGCGTTACATAGGCATGACTGAAAACCATGTAGCAATGTGATTGGACAAAAAGTGCATGATCTAAACCCAGCAAGGCCTGTCTGTCCAGATTTTTCTTGCCTTTTCTATGTAGCATTCCTTCCTCTGTGGTATGGTGCAGGAATGTCTCTGAGATGAGAGTATTTTAACCCACAATCAGATTAGAATCCTGCCTTGGAGAGATGAAAGGAGGACAGGAGAAGGTCAGAGGAAGAGATTCTATTCCTAAGGTCTAAAGTTCCCCAGAAACAGTGGATTAAAAACCAATGTATCTATCATAACATCACAGGCTGCCCCCTGGTTTCTGAACACGGATCTCCTACATCATAAGAATATGCAACTCAAAAGATGCTGCCACATTACTAGAATCTCATTCAGTCATTAATAATTAGTCCAGTCCATTATACAGTATTAATGTCTCCCAGGGTGCGGCTACTCAGGTTTGCAGGCCTACCTTCAATCTTTTTTGTTTTTCTTTTTAACGTTCCCATAATTTTTTTCTAATTTAATTTTTAAATTTTTTGTGGGTACATAGTAGGTGCATATATTTATGAGGTACACGAGATGTTTTGATACAGGCATGCAATGTGAAATAAGCACATCCTGGAGAATGGAGTATCCATCCCCTCAAGCATTTATCCCTTTCAATCTTGGCAGCATCCAAAAACAGCAGTGGTCTCAGCAAACACATAACTTCACTCTTTCAGGTACTTGGCATACTTGCGTTAAGAGACAAGTATACCAAACGGTGGTCTGAACCTCTTTCAAGGTGTAAATATTGGGTTTCCTAAATTAATAACCCATTTATTCATTTCTTTACTCTCAGCTACCAGTTCTCCTTCTCTCCGCTAACACCCAAACTTTTTCCCCTTTGGAAAGGACCTTTGAATTGCCACTGTGTCAGTCTAGATTGCAGGCAGCACCGCTACTCTAGCAAGTGACTTCTCCTCAGTCCATTTCCATTCACAGAGCATAAGGTTACACAAGTGCAAAACTAGTGAGCTATTTTTGCCTGCAGGCAATATAGCTGCATTCACTCTTAGCCTCAGTTTTTCTAGATGGGGTAAAGGCGCAACCGACCCCCATCAGGTCCTTAGGAATTCTGGAGGAAGGAAAAAATTGTTGAGGTGATTTGGGGAAAGAAGAAAAAATATATATAGTCATTATATCATTATTCTCCTCCCTTGGCAAGCATTGGATAGTCTTAGCAGCATCCTCCCCAGTTCCTTTCCCCGGATCAACCATAAAAACAGAGAAAAATCTAGTGGGGCACTCCTTGAGTCCTCCCCACGCTGAGTGTGGGCACACTCACGAAGGCATGTAAGCCAGCCTTCATGCTTTCATCTCTCCCTGCTTCAGACAACTGATGTTTCCATTGCTTGCTTACTTCTCTATCAAACTATTACTTGAAGGAGCATATCTCTCTGCCCATTGTTGGAAATTATGGGGTTGTATGGTGTATTCTTTGGTCTGAAGAAATGATGCCTGGCCATCCAAATCCATGCAATATATTCTGTTTTTGTTTTTTTGTTTTTTGTTTTTTTTTTAAATAGCCCTCTGAGCATTTTCATCTTCCACTGGGTAAGCAAAGCCCACTTCAGAGAAAGTGTCTATTCCTGTCAAGACTCATTTATAGCCCTCAGGGTTATCAGCATCAGTTTTCCCTTGCCAGCTATGATCAGGGCCTTTCCACTGAGGAATCTGCCCCATGGCCATCAACGTTCTCTGTCTTTTTTGCTGATAAACAAAACAGTTTTTATTGACATTCTGTGCCTGAGGATGCAAGAGTAACATGTCTAGATTCAGCCCATCTCTGCACTGCTGTAATACTCCCATATCCCATATCCACTGATTTCATGGACACAGGTGATTGCCTTAGGAGAGCCCATGGGGATATCTGCTTGTTGATTCCAAAACTGGACTAGGGCTCTTTTTACAGGCATTTACTTGCTCTACCTTAATACACCCCTCAAATTTCCTTTTAATAGGCCAGATTTCCATCATCTGTTTGCCTGAGTGTATGACCAGGCCATTGGTCACTGCCCTTGAGTCAGTAAAAACCCAAATACACAGGGGCTTCCACCACTGTTAAACTCTTCCATTACTGTTAGGAAAACAGGATGCCGTCCAATCCACTGAGCTGATCTGTTTTTACCTTCTTTGGACAAAGTAGCAGGCTTCCAAACAGGATGTTGTCCATTCACTTTGAAACTGCTGTCAGTAAACCAAGCAGCCCCAGTGGAGAGCTGGTCATGGTGCACTGTCCAAATGTCTATAGAATCCAACAGCACCCTACACAGTTTCAGAGTCAGTTCTAGGGGTAAAGAGGCTCCCTGCCTGTACATATCTCCTCCTTCCATTCTCCAGGTCGCACACTCCCATATAAGCCATTTCCATTGTATTACAAAACACTTCCGGACACTGCCGTCCCTATTAGAGCATTTCTCTGCTATCACACAAAGCATCCTGGTTATTTCAAGTTTCAGTGTCCTTCATTCATAGGGGTAGCTTCAGTTAATGTCCAATAACAAGGTAGTAAATGCACCTCTAGTGAAAATTCTCCAGTCCAAAAAGTTCCAGTAGTTGTTGCTGGGAGGTGCTCATAGGTTTTTGCCATGAGTCCCAGTAACAGCTCCACAGATAATTATCAAGTGGAGAATTTGTCCCTGCCAGCACTCCAGTTTCTACTCTGCACTATGTGGACTTGGGCAATCTTCCTGAGATTCCCATTTAGCATATCCAATTGCCTGAAGGACAGGTTTACAGGCCTTCTGTTTTACAGTGTTAGGTAGGGGAAACATTCCCCAATCAGATACAAAGTCCATTCCCATGACACAATCAGGTAAAAGAGACACAACCACTTCACACGAACCATGCTGAAATATACCAACTTCATAATCACATAAACCCTTACATTTTTCTGTTCTAGTTCCAGGAACTTCTCTTCTCCACACGCAAACCATTTTACTCTTTTTGTGCAAAAAGCTTTAGGTATGGGGCTGGGCCCAATGGCTCGCGTCTGTAATCCCAGCACTTTGGGAGGCCGAGGTGGGTGGATCACGAGGTCAGGAGCTTGAGGCCAGCCGGGCCAAGATGGTGAAACCCCGTGTCTACTAAAAATACAAAAATTAGCTGGGCGCGGTGGTGGGTGCCTGTAATCCTAGCTACTTGGGAGGCTGAGGCAGGAGAATCGCTTGAACCAGGGAGGCGGAGGTTGCAGTGAGCCGAGAATGTGCCACTGCACTCCAGCCTGGGTGACAGAGTGAGACTCTGTCTCAAAAAAAAAGAAAAAAAAAAAGCTTTAGGTGCCCAGCCAGAGGTTGAGCCAAAGGACCCCATTCCCTTTTGCCCATCTGTATTTTGATTCTCTGCCTCAGGCAATGCCAGATCATATTTCTCGTTGTAATCTCTGCCTTTTGACTTTTTCAGTTTCTCCATACTGGAGGGAATATGGCAAACTGGTTTAAGGCCCTTTTATGCTGGGGGAACATCACAGGCTCCATCTGGTCCACTTGACGTTCCACAGGGTTGTAGTAAGAGCTCCGTCTTAACCCCATCAATTTCTATTTTATTCACGCCATTTCTTAGTAACCAGTTAAATATTTCTACCCTGCTTGGATGAGTCCTATGACTCTCCCCTTTTTCTCTTCCCGTTTTATTTTTAATTCCTTAGTATCAGTGAGACCCATACATGGAAGCTAAGACCACAAATCAGATAAGGCTTCCTGAACTGTTGTTCATTTCTGCAGGAATAACGTCATATGGGGCATCCATGTAGAAAGCACTTCCTTAATCACAGAATTTGCCATAATCTGGGTAACAGACATATTCGGGGCCAAATATCCCAGTCATCATAAGGCCAGTCCAACATGACTTGCATAGGAAGCATGTCAGCTGCTTCCTCTGAGGCGTTCCACTTGGCATTTACAGGGAGAGTTGGGCAGTCCCTCCGCTCACTGTAAACTGACTTTACAGTGGCTTTTATTCAGTTCACTACACTGGCTGTTTCCTTGTGAATAAACTCTTGTATATCTGGATCATATATATCCATCTGTGATTGTTCAGTATGAACTGTGGATTCTGCATCAACCCAAACATGTTCTTCTCTGCAGCATTTAAAACCAAAGACATTGCTCCTAAATTAGTTCCTCTCACAATCCATTTTAAAACAGGTTCCTCAGGGAACTTATGATACCCATCCACAAAATGAGATAATTTCTTTACACTGTACCCTCTAATTTCAATAGTTTCTTGGTTTTGCCCTTCCCCCACACCGATTAACTCCTTGGTGACCAAAAAAAAAAGGTCTTTGAGGTACTTTCTGTTGCCTTGACATATTTTCGCCTTTGTGGGTGGCTTTCAAGCTAGAGGCCTGAGCTCAGAGAGACACACATCAGACCTTAGTCCAGCCCTGAGGCCTGACTCAGAATTCTTTTACTTTCATTTTAGCTATTATAGACAGCAATAACCAAGGGATAGTGTGTTTAGCACGGTTCTTATTATTTTGAATTCTCTTGCATATCCAATAAGCCAATTCCTCAAAAATTGAGACTACCATCATCTCTTAATTCCACTGGTAACTTTTACCTTTAGTAATGGAATGCAGTGTAACTACAGTTTCATACCATGGGTGACTAGGTAGCCACTCAGGAATTAAATTCCTCATCCTCCCTTCTTTCATCCTTCTTTTTTCCAAACTATATGTTTCTGTGGGCCAGGGCCATTCTGGCAAATCCTACTTTTGACACCAATTGTGTAGGAAAAACTCAAACCAGGTTTCGCCTCTGTTCTCACACCAAGATAACAGTAATCAACACAGAAGACTTCTGTGATCAAATGTGTGGAGGATTTTCCCAAATACTAAGCAGCAGATAACAGCTGGGTGTCCTCGAATTCAATCTGACACTCTCTACTTGGAGATAGCGTCAGATTCCATGGGTTGAGGGCTCGGTCCTTAAGACTGCTCCCCCTGCTCCTAGACACTAGTTATAAGTCTGGGCCCCAGAAATTCTGACAGGCTTTAAGTGGGGTTCCCATAAACCCCACTTTGGGTTTGATTAATTTGCTGCAGTGGCTCACAGAACTCAGAGAAACACATTTAGTGGTTTAATATAAAGAATATTACAAAGCATACAGATGAAGAGATGTGTAGGGCAATCTAGTGGGAAGGGGCATGGAGCTTCCATGCCCTCCCTGGGTGCACCACCCTCCAGGAAAGTCCACATGTTCAGCTATCCGGAAGCTCTACAAATCCAGTACTCTTGTCATTTTATGGAGGCTTTATTATATTACATAGGCCAATTGACAACCACGTAGAAATGTGATAATATAAAAAATGCATGATTTAACCCAACAAGACCTAACTGTTCAGATCTTTCCTGGCCTTTCTGGGTAGCATTCCTTCCTCTAGAGTATGGAACAGAAATATCTCTGGAATGAGGGTTTTTTGACCCACAATCAGATTAGATTGCCGCCTTCGGTAGGTAAAAGGAGGACAAGAGAAGGTCAGAGAGAGATTACGTTTCCCGAGGCATAAAGTGCCCCAACATTATAACAAGGACTATGGGAGCTGTAAGCCAGGAACTGTGGATGAAAATCAATATACCTATCATAACACCTCAGCACACATGGATATGTTTACTTATTTATTGTTTGCCTTCCCCCAGTAAAAATGCAATGTCCATGATATTAAGGGTTTTGTCCGTTTTGTTTCATGACGGTCTGCAGTAACTAGAAGAGCGCCTGACAAGAGGAGGTACTAAATCAATCTTTGCTGACTGACTGAGTGAATGATGTATGCCATCAAATTCACTTCCCAATATCCCATGACATGTTGACACCTGCCATCAAATCCTAGGTGGTACTTCTGGGTTTGGGACTAATGACATTATTGTCATCTAGATATTCAAATAAGCTCTTATAAAGTGGACTGTGGGGTGTTGTGTATGGCCTTTTGAGCTGAACTACAAAGATATGTTCACTAAACGGGAACTATGTTAGCATGCCTCAACTTACATCATTTATGGTCTATAAATTTTTTCAAGTTTTTAACCCATTTTTCTTTAGGTTTGGATCAATTATTCTATTTTACATTATGATATATACTTCACAACAATGTGGACTATTTCAAACAACAAATAGTCACTCATTAAATTGTAATCTGTTCATCGTGGCTTATCTAGCCAGAATAAGCACTGTAGATTTGAACAGAGGTCATTTTAAACCATGAACTTTAAAAGTCATAAAGAATAATCAAAGGTTGCCAAGCCTATTCTTTCACCTTGCTTACAAATTCCTCCCAGTAAAAACAATACACGACAACGAAAGTGACAGCTTCCATGTAACAAGTTCTTATCTTACTATTATCTAATTATTTTAGGTTACAGTAAGTTCTTGTTTGACTCTGTTGAGCTGTGACTTTCACTGTTTTTTGTCTTTCCAGCTCGATAGATGGGCACTAGTTGCTGGGGGTGGTAACACTATATAAATGACTGGCTACTCGTGCCTGTGGCTGAATGGTGGCTATGTTTAGGACACTATATTGTGCACATATGCAGATCTGCTCTGTGATTCAGGATCCTCACACTTAGGGTCTTAGTCTGCCATCACAATCCTTTATTCAAAAAGCATGATTACCTTGTGAACAGTCCTAAAGCCTAGTCTGGCAGATAAGGCTCTTAAGATCGTGGCCAGCCATGCCTCTCTTACCCATATCACTCCTTAAGAAAAAACGATCCCACAGCCACAGCTAGATTCCAGAGTGAAGTGTTGTTCTTGATTTAAAGCTTAAGTGGACTTGGAAAATCATCTTGAGTTACATCCCAAAGCAGGGAAACACAGCTTGCATGGTAAAAGAAAAGCTGTCATCTCCCCCGTTGTGTGCCACCTAGGGACATGTTCCCAAGTTCCTTCTGGTTATGCATAACCAGAGCAACACCACCAACAGACAATTAGGTGAAAGCCTTGAACTTAAAGATAAGCTATCCGGGACAGGAACCCTTTCTTTCATGGACTCACTGTTCAGACTCAACATTTCAGCAGCCTGCCTTGGCCGACATGTGCAAGGCTAGAGTGGAAACCTGAGTATTTCTTCAATCGTGCAAGCATTTTCTAATCTCCACTCAAGGTCACATAAATATGCACAAACCAATTCAAGCTCAGTTATTATGTAAACAAGGGGGCAGTGTTTGTTGGCACTGCAGCATGCTGTAGTGCTATTAGTTAAGGAAAAGTAGAATTACCAAACATGTCTTGTTAGGTGCATTAAAGCCATTTACACTCATTCTTCAGATAAGTAAACTAATTAGAAACAGACTCAGCACTTCTCATTCCAAACCCTAACACATTGGAAGAATAATAATAAAGAGACAAAGAGAGGTGAGCTTTGTGCCAAACTTGTACATGGTTTTAGGAAACAGGCAGGACTGTTTCACTGAGCTCTTCATTCCAAGACCATGTAAATGACTCAGCCATCACTCCATTAGGTTTCTGCTGATGCAATACGAGAACTGTAAACACACTAAGTAACTACAAACATAGGTTATTGGCTGTTTGTGTGTTTTTCTACGTTGTCTCTTCTCATAATGGCAAGGGACAGAAATGTTTACCACAGATCTATTTTTGGCTTTTGTTTTTATTTACCCCTCAGTCTTTTAATTTGCAAACTGTATTTGCATTAAAGAAATTTTTGACAACGTAGAAAAGTATAAAGAGGATAATGAAAACCACTTGTAATTACACCATCCAAAGATACTGTTATTTTGTTTTGTTGCATTTCTTTAAATAGTTCTGTCTCGGCGCTCACATGTTTATGCATATGTCCATGCTTTATTTTGTTTGAAAAAGTAGGCATAACACTGTATATATTTTACAGGCACATAACACTATACATGTTTTTCCCAAGGTATACCATTAACATTTCCCTACATAATTAAGACTAAAAATATGTTTATTGCATCCCATTCTGTCATATGAATATACAATATTTACTTAAGTAAGCTGTTCACAATTTATTAGTTTCTAATTTTTCACTATTCTAAATAATGCTGCACCGAATATACTTCTATATATATATATCTTTGCATACATATGTGCTATTTCCTTAAAGCCTCCCCTTTTAAAGCACACACACACAAACATGTGATTGTTGATCAGGGCAATGTTCATAGCTGTTAACTCAAGAAAATTTAACAAAATCATGTGGGCTGTCCAACGTTTGGACTATTGAGATGACATTTATCCAGATTTTCCTATGGTGACCCTTTTTCACTGTGGCCTGAGATGTGGTAGAGTATACTGTGAAATTAAATGCAAGTAGAATTTGCCAGTGAGATCTGTGACAGAATCAGAAATTAAACTCATGTCCTGTACTACTGTGACCTTGATGCTCTTGTCACAGCTAAAGATGGAAATAGGGCAACACAAGACTGTGTCAAATGCAGGAGGAGGCTCACTTAAGGCATAGAGTCTTATCCTTTCATATCCATAAGAAGCTACGCATTCCTGATGAACATTACCTCTGTAGGTGTCCATACCTCATGTCCTATAATTAACAACTCCCACACGCTTGTCTACCTGGAATTGTACAACACACTCATCAAAGTCCACTTGAAAGTCATTTCCTCTGAGAAGCTGTCCCTGATCTTTCCAAAGAATCATGGCTACCTCTGAGATCCCACAACATTCTCTCTTGAGAAATCATTGCTTGCGTGTGGAGTTCACTCACAAACAATACTTCTGGAAAACAAGGACTATGTCTTACTTACCTCTGTGGGTCCACAGATTCCGAGATGTAGCAGGGACTCAATAAATGTTGGCTGAATAATGAGTGGTGATTGGGATATTAATACCATGAACAATGGCTCCCTGTCACCCCTGCATACCCTGACAAGCTCCTCAGCCAGGTTTAGAACATGGAAAATATGGAAGCAGAGATGCCATTTTGGTGCCTGCCTCCTCAGCCATGATAGCCTCACCCATCCATCAGTGACCTGTCACCATAACCATTGTTCACCAACACCATAGAGTGTCTGACCTATTTAATGATCCCTTCCAGGAGATAGTGCGTGTCTGTGAGTGCCTTACCCAAGGCAGAAAGAAAACAGAGGGCTTGGTTACCTGCGGGTCACCTCCATCATGTCTACACACTTAGAAATACATACATATACAGATAACACCCATTCTGTACTGACATGCAAACACACACATGCTCAGTCCTAGGCAAGACCAAGAGAGAAAAAAAGAAGAAGAGCAAAATGGGAAGAGCAGAATATAAAATGAAAAGCCTAACAAGAGACTGTGCATGTTTTATGTGAGAGATGGATCCCCAGGTGGGAGAGAGAGGAGGTAAATATACGATCAGCAAAGGTGCCACCAGATGCTCATTATAAATAGAGGCAGTACAGCACGAGCAGTTTAGCACGGTTTTAATCTGTCACCTTACCGAGTGTGCAGCCTGGAGGCAGGAAGCTGATCACAAAGGCGGTGTGCAGTTCTTAGACAGAATCTTTATCAGCCGGGTGAGGAGATGATGACTATGTTAATGAGACAACAGTAGAAAGATATGACTATCAAGTTCTGTTTCTCAAACTTTAGTGTGCAGAAACGATGGCTTGGGATCTTGTTAAAAAACATAGATAGTTCCAACCCTAAATACATTTGGTAAGTCTGTGGTAAAGGCTGAGAAACAACATTTTTAGCATCCACCCAGCTGAAATCTGAAGCAGGTTTGAAGACCATTCCTAAAAGAAACACTGCTGCAAAGGGAGTGAAAAGAGATAGAGAGGCAGGGAAGGACAAGGCAAGAACTAAATTACCTAAAGGCACCCAAACAATGTATACTTTGTCATATCGCAATTATTAAAGTAAATACCAACGATTTACTCCACTTAAGCTAAAATATTCTGACATTAGTATTACTTTGTTGGCTTAAGGCAATGAGGCCAGAACCTTATAAGCCTGTTTAGTTTCTCATCTATTTCTACCTCTAAATATCTGTCTATTGTAGTCAGTGCATACTGGATCACCACAAGAACCATGATGCCTTTGTTATAGGTTCATGCTATGAGCTGTGTAGCTTATTAGTGAACAGGTTAAGAAAATGAGAAGAAGGTGGTTTCTCCATTTGTTTAAACACTCCTTCCACAGAGCTTGCCTTGACCCCTCAGCTCTTTCTACTGCACAAGCGTCCTGCAGTTCCTTTCCTTCGTGTTTGCAGTACTTGAAATAAATTACTCTCACTCTGCCTTGTTCACCATCAGGCAAGTTCCATAAGCAAAGAGTATCATCTGTCTTGTTCAGCCGTGTAGAGTCAGCACCAAGAACCATGTCAGGCACATTTTAAGTTCTCAAACATTTTTGCCCAAAGAATGAATAAGCTTTACCTTCATTGATTAAAATCTACACCAAGGTAATCTGGCTAGAATGAGACTCATGATTTAAGAAGCTTAAAATTTACTATAGTGATGAATGAACTATGTCTTGATTGATGAAAGTCTACTCCAATGATAGGACTCAATGGAGAATAATTAACTGAGAAGATACTGAAGATTAAAATGAAAAGACAGACATAAGACTGTTATCCCCAACAGTGGACTCCATCGCCATCTCTCTTTGGTGGGCCATTTCTTTCCTTCCTCCTTTTCCTGAGTCACAGAGGCAAGCTGATGAGAGGATGAAGAAGCTACTGGGCTCAGGAGTGCACTAGAGTTTACTGTGGTAGGAGACAGAGGCTGGCCAGCTGCATCAGGTGTACCACCTCTATGGGCAGGGCCTGGGCTGGAAGCCTGGTCAGAGGAGCTGCAAGCTGAACTTTGGTCACCTACCTGAAAGAATACCAGGAAATACTGTGACGATGATCTAGAGCAAATGCTGCCCCTTCATCTACAGCAGCTGAGGTATTTGGAATTGCACCTTTATGCCTTCAAGCTCCATCAGGCCCTTGGTCTTTTCCATAATGTCTAGTTAACTGCCCAACAGCATAATTATTTCTTCTGGGTGGGAAAATCAGGGTTTTCAGGAACAGGGCCCACGCTTCAGTGTTTTGAAAAACTTCCCTAAGTATCCTGGTAGATTCTCTTGGTGAACAGTTTAGAATTCACATCAGCTTGGCATCGACGAAGAGCCCACGTACTCTTGCTAGCTACACGATTATCCTAAGAAATATTATGTTTCCTGCCTTCTTTATTTCATCTAAGGTATTTAGAATCGAGATTTAAAATTGGTTTTTGTCTTTGTGCCTGAATTACCAGATTTTAACAATTTGTTCTGCAGCTTTCTTTCCATCTGTGAGCCGAGATCAGCACTCTGGAGGAGAATATACTTCAAAGCTAGCACATCTGGATTCAAATTTGTATTCTCTTATTCACTTTCAGTAGATCCATGAACAAAAAAGTTAGCCTCATTTTCCATATTTATAAAATGGAGATCATGATAACAAACAAAATAGGTATAATGCTGAGATAATTAAGTGGAAAAAAACTATTAATAGTACCTTGATCCTGGCATTTAGTAGGCATTCAATAAGTATTACTTCCCCTGACCACCACCACATTTTCACTCAGAAAAGGTCTTAGCTTGCCTGCAAAGCACTCCTGAGTGTCTAAACACGGAGAATTTTGCAGTCCTTCTCCCACAGGGAGAAGCACCACTCCCAACAGTATTTCCCAGTCCAACACAGCATGCCATGTTTTCCTTAATGAGGAAAGGAGTTCTCAGCTAAGTGAAATATTCTTTGTTGTGGCTTGCATACCATCTAATATTTACCTTGTTTTTATATTTTCTACTTATAAGTCCCAAGTTGAAAGACAAAAAGCACTATCTGAAAAAGGCTTGTATGGTAAATACAAAGATAAGCTTCCTACTAACATATCTGTAAAATACTTAAACATAGAAATATAAAGTAATTTTACCACAACCTTCAATTCAAACATATAGGTGCCTTCTCACAATGAAATGTGACTAAGGTAACAGACACCCCTCAATTATGGATTTTAATAAAAAAGGTAGAAAATATGAGGGCCTGGCAATTAATGAAATGGAAAGAACTACTAGTTACATTATGCTTATCGACTGCTTGGCACTAAGTCACTGACTGGTTGACATTTATTATCTGATTTAATTCTTACAATAAACCTATGAGTTAGAACTGGTTATCAGTATTTTACAAGTGAAGAAACTTCAGAAAAAAAGAGGCTAAATAACTTAACCCAAGGTCACCTAGCTAGTAAGTGAGAAGCCAGGATGCTGGCCCAGTTCCAGGGGATGCCAAGGCCTGGGCAGGGTATCCACACAGTAGTATCTGCCTTCCAAAGGCATCACTAATATAACCAACACCTGATCATCCAAGACACACAGTCTCACCTGACTCTGGGCTGACTTCCACTGTCCAGGAATGAATTGGCATAGAACTCTGGCTAACAAGGCCAGTCTCCTAGAAATGGCAGTTCCAGATGTCCAGAGTATAGGTCCAGAATCTGCACTATTTATTTAGAATTTTCCAGGGAGGCACCAGTGACCTACTACTAACTGTAGTCATGGGCATAACCAGGCTTGTGTGGCTTTGGTGGGAGGGGAGCAAATAGAATCTGGCATGTAAGAAGAATCTCTTTCTCCGCTGACAAATGACAAATCCCACTTACTTCAACACACACATACTTCTAAGGAAGTCACTGACTTGCCTTCAACAAGCAGTGCTTAACAACCAAGATGTTATAAACTTGATTTCCACATTCTGAGCTTCAGCTTGGCACTTTCAAAATTCCCCATCAGATCTATTTTCAAGGTTCGCATGGCAACATTGCTTGTAAACAACTCAGTGCTTACTAACAAAAATGTAAATGTAAATCAGGCCACAACCTAACAAAAGACAAGAAGCAAATTTTGAGAATGGAGGAAGAGAAAGATGCGCTTCCCATCTGACCTGTTTGCAAGTCTGATCTTCACACATCAAGTGAATGCCTTAGAAGAGCAACACCTTTTGAACAAGAATGTGCATAACAAATGCTTTCAACAGGGCAAGCCAAATGGAATAAAATGATCTCTTTTTCTTTCTGGTTGAGAGTAGTATGACTGCTGCACTTGTTAAAAGCACAGTCATTATTGCCATAAATAAAATAACATTTATTGTAACATTTCTGTAACTCCTTACATTTGTTCTGATTTGAGATTTTAAGCATGATTGTGAGAGAATTGAGTTCCAGTTATTTTCAGGGTCAGCAGCAAAGAAATTAGTGAAAACTGCATTAGAGAATCCGTCTCGGTAATGGTCTAACATGCGGTTTTTCCCCTCCAATGCAGTACAGCTTAGGGAGGTTTTCACTGGGAAGAGTGGACAGCAGCTTTGATTCGGACCCCTGATGTTCAAAGTAATTTAGTAGCAGGCACTTTTCCGAAATTTCCTACAAATCCAATTACCTATGCAGGCTCTAATAACTAGTTACATGAGTTTTTTGGTTTGTTTGTTTGTTCTTGGTACCTGGGCAACTGCTAGAGGCAACAAATTTATATCTCTTATGAGCATTTAAATTTCATTTTTTCCAGAAGTTGCCCTGAAAATAACAATCACAAAGGCAAATGAAATATCAATATGTGAATCAGTCTCCTCACTAATGACTTAGCAACTGGAGGTAAAGAGGACATGCACAGAGGAGAACCTAGTAGGGTAAATGGAGAGACTGAACATTTAGACCCAACCACCACGGAAGAGAGCAGGGACAACAAGGAACGGATTGGTGACCAAGGGAACAACATAAAGGAGATTTACATGGGAAACAGGGTTTAAGGTTGTTTTTACTTTTGGAGATGAGGTCTTGGAAGGTAATGCATTTTAAGGGCATTTCTGTCACAGTTCATTACAATATGTGAAACGAAATAATGACAGAGCTTGGATCTAAAATGCTTCACCCTGCCAGGTGTGGTGGCTCATGCCTGTAATCCCAGCACTTTGGGAGGCCATGGCAGGCAGATCACCTGAGGTCAGAAGTTTGAGACCTGCCTGGCCAACATGGCCAAACCCCATCTCTACTAAAAATACAAAATTAGCCAGGCCTAGTGTTAGGTGCCTGTAGTCCAGTTGCAGTGAGTCAAGATCGCACCGCTGCACTCCAGCCTGGGCTACCAGAGCGAGACTCTGTCTAAAAAAACAAACAAACAAAAAAAACGCTTCACCCTGTGCTCTTACTTTGAAAAGATTATGTAATAGTTAAGGACAATGGATAATTAAATATTGCCTACTCTGCCTACTCTATACAAAAAAAACAACTGGTTGAATAAATTGGGGCAACTACCACAAGATACTTTCATCAAAGGATTGTCTGCAATAGCAAATACAAGAACCAAAATCAAATGCCAATATATATATGGTTTTAAATAAATAAATGAACCTCATTACAATGGGATAATAACAGCCTTTAAAAAATGAGGTTCAACTACATTTACTGGCACAGCAGGATGTTCACAATATAGTCCTAAGTGAAATAAGCAGAATATAGAACAGTGTATCTTACACTCATTATATCTATATATACATAGATATATAAAAACACATACACATGTATAATAGCCTACACTACTATATATATACACATACATATGTGCACACATTCATATGCATATAAAGTATATGATATGTAGATAGTATAAATAGCATATATTTAAATATAATAGTTTAAATATATATACATATATATGTATATAAACATATATATGTATATCTTTTTCTCATATACCAGTTGGCTTCCCGGTATTTGCTTAAAAGAATAAATAACCATTGTTAAATAAACTGTTGCTCCTACGTATCTTAGAACTTGCCGATAACATTTTCCATATGGAGTGCAGTTAATAATGAAGTGTTGAAGTCTGTAGTTTTTAAGATCTGATTCTAAGTCTTTTTTATTTGGTGTTTATATTTGAAACTGATACGCTTTTCTGACATGGCATCTTAAAAGATATATACCTCCAAATTAGGTAAATACAGGTCAAGCCATTTTTGCTGGAAGAATGAAAAATGAAGACACTGAACTAAATTTTTTATATGTTTATGAGTTCATAGTTATAAAACAGTAATATATATGTAAATAAGTACAACAAAATATTAATATGGTTATATCTGGATTGTGAAAATTTGTGTGAACTTGTGTTATATATTTATGTATTGATTGCATTTGTTTGGTCTTTAGATTTGTTTCTTTTGGTCTCCTAGCCTATGTACTTAACAAAAAGAAGAAAACCAAACTACAACAAACCAAGCAAAACACCTATAACATTAGATGTGAGTTTTCTTTTTAGGTGCCATGGTATCAAAAATATTTGGAGAACTCCAGTTTTATCATCGGATTTTTTTTTTTCTTTTTTGCCACTTGTATACGTCAATTGTGTCCCAAACGAATTTATTATCTTTCTTTTCTTTCCTCATGTCTATTCCTTTTGACAATGACATTAGTTAACTCAGAAAGCAGCTTGACTCTTCAGATAATAAAATGGAGAGGTGATGATTTTAGGAGATATAAAATACAAACAGGTTAATTATTTTCATTTCTTCTTTTTCTTTTTGCATTAATTTCTAAGACTCCAGTCAGCCTTTAAAGCATAAATATGTGCCACATTTCCTTATCATAGTGACAAGAGACAGACAAATTCCTAGGTAGACAAGGACAGATCCCTGGTGAAAACCCGCCTTCAAGCCAAGGATAGTTAAAGCCTGAAAATCGAGCTGCCAGTTTCAGATAGAATCCACGACCAGAGTGAGAACTTCCATCCCCATCTTATCCTCTCTCTCTCTCTCTCTCTCTCTCTCTCTCTCTCTCGACTGCTTCCTTCTGAATGATGCCTTTTAACCAGTCGAATGGTGCTTTTTTCCAAGCCCATCCATGAACCAATCAGCATACACTCCCCCCATTCGAAGCCCATAGAAAACCCAGGACTCAGCCTTACAGATGGCTACCTATGTTTGAGTCTTTTCTTGATGCTGAGAGTTTTCTTTCCGTCATGCAATAAAATTCTACTCTGCCTTACTCACTCTCCAGTGTTCACGTACCATATTCCTCTTGATAGCAGGATAAGAACCTGGAACATGCTAAAATGCAGGAGCGAAAGAGTTGTAGCACTCCTGCTCACCAAGCTGTGGGGAGTGAGAGTCAAAGGGCTGTAACACTCCTTCCTACTAGCTGAACAACAGGAGAGAAGCAGCCGTGGGCACCACTCCCTCCTACTCCCCAAACTATGGGAGTGAAAAAGCCACAGCACTTACACAGACAGTATGGAAAGATGAGAGATATATATTTATCAGCTATCATAGTCAGTCTCGTAAATGATATGAGTTGATTAATTTGACCTTCTATTATCATGGATTTGTTAATGTGAATTTATAAACAGGTAGATGGACAGGTAGGTGGGTAAGTAGATACATAGATGGACAAAGACTAAGACAAAGATGAGCAGGTATAAAAAAATTATGCAGTAATAAATTTTGCAAATATATCAACTTTTAATTAGACTTTTTCCTTGGAATCTAGGTATATGTAGAAATGTGTCCTCCTAGGGAAGGAAGACACAAAAATAATTGCCATCTGAGGGAAATACAAAATCACCATTAGGGAAATATCACAGTTGCAGGCAACATCCACCAATTAACACTAACCAATTAACACTAAAATCACTGTTCAATCACTGTTTGAGGAGAAATAGGATGTTAGCATTAACTGAAAATATCTCCCCCAAGATATGCATCGATTAGAAATAGAAAAATAGGCCCTTCACAGTAGAGAAACCCAGTAGACATTATCTTAACCAAGTGATCAAGGTTAATGCCACCAGTAATAATACATATGTACAGCCATCATGTACCCCGATACGATTCGCTGAGAAGGGTACAACATTCCTTCTATGGTATCCCTCGCCAAAAGTGTATAACCTCAATCTAACGATGAGAAAGTACCTGAAAAACCTAAATCGATAGATATCGTACAAAATATCTGGCAAGAACTCATTAAAGGTATCAAGATCATAAAAGACATGGAAGAAATGAGGAACTGTCACAAATTATTGGAACAGACTAAAGAAACAACAGTATAAGATCCTGGATCAGATTCTAGAATTGAAAAATGACATTAGCCAAAGAAAAAACATAACTAGTGAACGCTAATAAGATATGAAGTTTAGTTAATAGTATTTTTCCAAAGTTAATTTCCTAGTATTAGGGGAAAATGAGTGAAGAGTATATTTAGTGAACTCTCTGTACTATTTTTGCAGCTTTTCAATAAGCATGACATTATTTTAAAATAAAGCTTTTTAAAATCGGGGAAAATTGCCATCCACCTGCCTTCTGGGTTGGAGTCTTATTCCATAGATGTCAAAGGAGTTTTCAAGTCTTCAAACACAGTTTTCTATTTTATCTAAGCATAGACTTATCCTAAGTCTCAACGAAATGGCTAAAAGAGACTTTTCACAATCAATAGTGCTAAATTGATAAATTGGTAGTGCCTCCCACTGTTTTTAATGATGTCCTCCAATCAGAAGGGGCTTTCCAGCTCTCTGGGGAGTAGCAGAGTGGGAGAAAGATTGTTTTATTAAGCATTTAAAAAATAGCCCAATAGAACAGGACTGAAATGGTTAGACAGCCACTCTCTGTAACTATCAATCATAATAAAAATAACCAGTAGCTAAAGAAGTTTTAGACATGAAAATATGTGGTGATTAATATAAATAACATGAAACAACTATATATGCTTACATCTCCTCATACTGAAAGGTAAAAACAATTTTTCCTCATAAAGAACACCTCTTCAAATGTATATTAACTGCACTATGGGATCATTTCTTACGTGGAATATAAAAATGTACATATTCTTCTAATTAAAATGATGGCAAAAAACATAACTTACATAATTGTTTCTTAACGGAAATTTAAAAAATTATAACAGACATTGACCTCTTATTTTTGACTCTGAGATTGTGGTTAATGTCCACATTTTTTCACTCTGTAGACACACAATAAATATTGTTAAAAGATGACCAATGAAATACATGTATTCATTATCTATATCTAAAGTTTCCAAATAAAATATTTCATATTAGTCACTGTGTTCCTTTCTGGGGAAGATCCAAAGTCTGCAACTTGGATAATACTCAGTTCTGTCGCACGTGACTTAGTGAAAGGCAGAGCCCACACAGACAGGAATCCCTTGACTGTACCAGATACTCTTTACCAGGAAGACGGGCTTCCCTTGGTTGAACCAAGTGGATGAAACCAGGGATGTACATACATATATTTCAAATTAACTTTTATCTGGTTAATACTGTATGAGTAATAAAGAAAGCCCTGTTATGAAGTAGCTTATAATTCAGCATAGAAGGCAAAAATATTTCTAAAGTAATCACAGTATATGTAAGTATCAAACTGCATAGTGAGGTCAATAAGCCAGTCAGCAGCACAGGGAATACCCAGGTATTGAAACACTGCTATCCAGGTAACAGGTAGTGCTTGATGTTAGAAATACAAAGGTGAACACTTACTCTCTCTACTCTCAAGGAATACATAAATCTAAGGTGAGGGTGGGCTGGAGAGTTAGGAAACGAACACAAGCAATACAGGTGGTAAAGTGCTATAACAAAATAGGAGACCCTTGATTTCTTCCTGCATGGAAGAGGGAGACTCTGTAGAGGAGGTAATGTTTGAGCCGAATGGATAAAGTGAAATTATTTTCAAAAGAACAGGAGAAAGGGCATTGCAGGCCTAAAGAATGGCATGCATTAAGTTAGGAAAGCATGAAAGAGGTAAACTATGAGGAGTTCTAAAATGTGTGGACATCTGTAGTATACGGTGCATAGGGAGAAGGGGGCAGAAGTTACAGCTGGAAAAGCTAACAGGACCAGGGCAAGATGACCTTTATAACACATTGGGGAGTTGAAGCTTTAAAAGTGAAATTCGGTGATACAAATTTTGTTGCTACACTGATAAAATACAGAACAGGGACGATAGGCAAAACAAAATTAGAACACTATTATATCTTAATGACAGACTCTTTATGATGAAGTGAGAATCTGAACACTGACTCTAAGGTCTCTAACCAGGGGTACTGAGAGGATGATGCTGTAGTGAGGAATGCAGAGAAGAAACTCATGAGGTCTCCTTGGATATGATCAGCTGAAGAAGACTGTTGAGTATCCCTACAGAACTATCCATGGAGCAGTCAGAGACAGGCAACAGAAAGGCAGACGGAACAAAAAGTTTGAGGGCTTTGGTTTCTGGTGCAAGGAGCTTGAAAGATACCACTCTGTCCTGACAACAAACAAAGAGGTGAACATACTTTTTTAAGATCCTTAAGAGAGAGGAGGGCACAGGGCAAAGCACTGATTTCAAGACAGGAGACACAAACAGGTGAATACAGGGAGTTGTGGCTTAGAGACTCACAGGTGGAAAGTGCCCTGGGAACCAGTGACAGGTAGGAACCCCAAACTGTAATTGATGAATTGCTGAAAGCTCAGTGCGGACAATTTTGAAAATTAAAAATTCCAGGGAACTTGTCATAGCACAGGTGGGGAACAATAATGTGAGATTTACCTGCTCAACCAGGTTCCTATAGTAAATATTAAAAAATAATCCCTTCATGCTTCCAGCAGCAAGATGAGAAAGGGGACCATTTTGAAATACGCCAGAGCACTCTTCTTCTTAACAAGGTGTGCCCACAGGAGAAACTAATTAACCCAAAGCTAACCTGCTGGGGTTTTATCAGAATCTATCTGAAATGGGGGAAGGGAAATATCCAACACCGACACACTCTGGCTATTCTAACCTGTCCTGTTTTTTCCTCTTCGGGGTGGGAGGAGAAAAAAAAACCTGAGAAACACTTGTGTAGTTCACAGTCTAGAGACCAATCATAAGACTACAGAGCACTTAGGACTATAGAGTGCATAGACCTAATCACAGGACTATCGAGTGCTTCCCTTCCACCACATCTTACTACCACTAAAAGCCTACTTACAGCTGTTCCATTTACCACGTCCAAAATAGTCCAGCTATCAAGAAAATATTACAAGGAATATAAAATGGCAAAAACACAACATGAAGAGGCAGAGCAAACACAAGAACGGGATATAGCAGGAATATTTGAATCGTAAGACTGGGAATTTAAAACAACTACGATTAATATACTAAGGGCTTCAGTGAATAAAGCAGACAACCTTCAAGAACTTATGGTCTATGTAAGCAGAGATGGAAATCTTAAGAAAGAACCAAAATGAAATTCCTTCAAGGGGCTTACTAGTAGGCTGGACATGGCTGAGGACACAATCTTTGAGCTTGAGGATATGTTGATAGAAACTTCAAAAACTTAAAAGCACTCAAAACTGAAAAAAAAAGAAAAAGAAAACAGAATATCAAAGAACTGCGGAAAAAAAGTAATAAGAGTAACATAAGCATAAAGTGGGAATGCCAAAGGAGAAGAAAAAGACAAAGGAACAGAAGAAATACATGACAAAAATAAGGACTGAGAATTTCTCCAACTAATGACAAACTCAAAATTACAGATCCCAGAAGCTTGGAGAAAAGCAAACAACAAAAGTGCCTAAAACACTACACCTGGGCAGATACATTTCAAACTACAGAAAAACAAAGATAAAGAAAAAATTTTGAAAGTAGCCGGAGAGAAAAAACACCTTACCCTTAAAGTAACAAAGATAACAATCATATCTGACTTCTGAGAAACCATGCGAGCAATATGAGAATGGAAGGAAATATTTACAGTATTGAGTTGGGAGTGGGGGACCAACCACCTTAGAACTCTGTACCCTGCAAAATTATTCTTCAAAAATGTAAGATAAATATAAACTTACTCAGACAAACAAAAATGGATGGAACTTTTTCCCAGTAGACCTTCCTTGTAAGAAATGCTAAAAATTCTTCAGAGTAAAACAAAATGATATGGATCGAAAATGTGAATCTACATAAAGAAAGGAAGACCATTAGAGAAGGATAAGTGAAAGTAGAATTAAAAACATTATTTTTCTTATTCTTAATTGATCTAACAGGCAACAGAGAACAAAACAAAATGCTAGTTCTTTGAAAAGATCAGTAAAAAAGACAAGCTTCCAGTCAGACAAACTGGAAAAGAAAATAGAGGGAGAGAGACCTCATAAATTACTGTATCAAAAATAAAAGAGGGGCCATAACTCCAGTCCCAAAGACATTAAAAGGATAATAAAGGAATACTATGAACAATTTCATGCCCACAAATTTGATGACTTAGATAAAATGGACCAGTTCTTTGAAAGACACAATTTGCCAAAACTTGCACAAGAAAAAACCAGACAATCATACAGGCTTATATCTATAAAGAAACTGATTAACTAATAACCTTCCAAAACAGAAAGCACCAAGCCCAGACAGGTTCACTGGTGAATTCTCCCAAATGTTTAAGAAAGAATTCATACCAATTCTCTGCAATCTCTTTCAAAAGTTAGAGCAGAGGGTCTACTTCCTAAACATGTTATATGAGGCCAGCATTATCCTTTGTCCCCAAACCAAACATCTTTGGTTACAAGAAAAGAAAAACACAGACCAATATCTCTTATAAACATAAATGCAAAAACTTCAACAAAATATTAACAAATAGAATCCAACAATGTATAAAAATCAACCACAACCAAGTGAGATTTACCCTCACTATGCAAGGCTGGTCCAGTTTCAACATCTGAAAATCAATCAATGTGATCTACACATTACCAAGCTAAAAAAAAAAAAAAATCAATGACCATATCAGTAGATACAGAAAGAAAAAATTTGGCAACATCCAATAACCATTTATGATTTAAAAAAAAAAAAAAAAAAAAAACCTCTCAGTAAACTAGGAATAGAGGAGAACTTCCTCAACTTGATAATGAAAATCTACAAAGAAAACCCCCCAAAAATCCTATCGCTAACATCATACTTAATTGTGAGAAACTTAAAGTCTTCCCACTAAGATAAGAAACAAGACAAGATGTCCCCTCTCACTACTGCTTTTGAACACTATACTGGAAGTACTAGCTCATGCAATAAGATAAAAGAAGGAGGCCGGGCATGGTGGCTCACGCCTGTAATCCCAGCACTTTGGGAGGCCGAGGCAGGTGGATCACCTGAGGTCAGAAGTTCAAGAGCAGCCTGGCCAACATGGTGAAACCCTGTCTCCACTGAAAAAAAAGTACAATAATTAGCCAGGTATGGTGGCAGGTGCCTGTAATCTCAGCTACTCAGGAGGCTGAGGCAGGAGAATTGCTTGAACCCAGGAGGTGGAGGTTGCAGTGAGCAGAGATCACACCACTGCACTCCAGCCTGGGTGACAGAGCAAGACTCTGTCTCAAAGGAAAAAAAAAGGAAATAAAAGGCATACTGATTGGGAAGGAAGAAATAAAACTGTCCTTGTTTACAGATGTCATGATCATGCATGGAGAAAATCCAAAAGAATAGACACACACGGCCGGGCATGGTGGCTCAAGCCTGTAATCCCAGCACTTTGGGAGAACGAGACGGGCAGATCATGAGGTCAGGAGATCGAGACCATCCTGGCTAACGTGGTGAAACCCCGTCTCTACCAAAAAATACAAAAAACTAGCCGGGCGTGGTGGCGGGTGCCTACAGTCCCAGCTACTCGGGAGGCTGAGGCAGGAGAATGGCGTAAACCCGGGAGGTGGAGCTTGCAGTGAGCTGAGATCCGGCCACTGCACTCCCACCCCGGGCAACAGAGCGAGACTCATCTCAAAAAAAAAAAAAAAAAAAAAAAAGAATAGACACAGACACACACAAAAAAAACCCTCCTGAAACTAATAAGCTACCATACTAAGGATACAGGAAGGTTTCAGGACACAGGTTAATATACAAAAGTCGATTACTCTCCTATATACCAGCAATGAACAAGTGAAATTTAAAATTAAAAATGCAATTCTATTTAAATGAGCACCCTCCAAAATGAAATACCTAGGTAAAAATCTAACAAAATATATACAAGATCTATATGGGTAAAACTAGAAACTCTCATACGAAATCAAAAAAGAACTAAATGAATAGAGAAATATTTCATGTTCGAGGACAGAAAGATGCAGTATTATCAAGATGTCAGTTACTCCCAACTTGATCTTCAGATTCAACACAAATCCAATAAAAATCCCATCAAGTTATTTTGTGGATGTTGACAAACTGATTATAAAGTTTATATGGAGAGGTAAAAGACCCGGAATAAACAACATAATATTGAAGGAAAAGAACAAAATTGGAGGATTTACACTGACCAACTTCTAGACTTACTATCAAAAGATACGATCATGAAGACAGTGTGGTATTGGTGAAAGAAGAGACAAACAGATCAATGGAAGAGGATAGAGAGCCCAGAAATAGACCCACGTAAATGTAGTCAACTGATCTTTGACAAAGGAGCAAAGGCAATCCAGTGAAGCAAAGCTGGTCTGTTCAACAAATGGTGCTGAAACAACTGGACATCCACATGCAAAATAAATGAACCTAGACACAGATCTTACACCTTTTACAAGAATTAACTCCAAATGCAAAATGTTAAAAATGCAAACATAATCTACATATAAAATGTAAAACTATAAAACTCCTAGAAAATAACACTTAAGAAAGCCTAGATGATTTGGGTATGATGATGACTGTTTAGATACAACACCAAAGGCAGGATCCATGAGATAAATAATTGATATTGGCGCTTCATTAAAATTAAAAATGTCTGCTCTATGAAAGGCCATGTCAAGAGACTGCAAAGACAAGCCATAGGGTGGAAGAAAATATTTGCAAAAGATGTACCTGACTAAGAACTGTCACCCAAAATATACAAAGAATTCTTAACACTAATAGGAAAACATGCAACTCAATTAAAAAATGGCCCAAATATCTTAGCAGACACCTCACCAAAGAAGATATATAGATAGCAAATAAGCATATGAAAAGAAGTTCCACATCATATGTCATCAGATAAAGGAAAATTAAGATGATATACCACTACACACCTATTAGAATGACCAAAATCTAGAACAGTGAAAACACCAAATGCTGAAAAGCATATGGAGCAGCAGAAACTGTCATTCATTGTTAGTGGGAATAAAAACTGGTACAGCCACTTTGAAAGACAGTTTGACAGTTTCTTACCAAACCAAATATATTCTTACTATACAAACCAGCAATCATATTTGTTGGTATTCACCCAAAACAGTTGAAAACTTAAGTCTACACAGAAACCTGAACAAGGATATTTATAGCATCTTTATTCATTAATGCCAAAATTTGGGCCAGGCATGGTGGCTTGCACCTATAATCCCAGCATTTTGAGAGGCTAAGGCAGGAAGATTGCTTGAAGCCAAGAGTTTGAGAGCAGTCTACACAACACAGCAGGAATCCCTTACTCTACTCAGCTAGTCTTTAGCTGAGTATGGTGGTGTTCGCCTTTAGTATCAGCTACATGGAAAGCTGAGCTGGGAGGACTGCTTGAGCCCAGGAATTTGACGCTACAGTGAGCTATGATGGTGTCACTGCGCTCCAGCCTAGGCAACAGAGAGAGACACTGGCTTTAAATAAACAAATAAATAAACAAACATAATTGCTAAAACTTGGAAGCAACCAAGATATCCTTCAATAGGTAAATGGATACATAAACTATAGTATATCCAAATAATAATATTCAGCACTAAAAAAGTAGCTATCAAGCTATGAAAATACATGGAGGAAGCTTAAATGCATATTACTAAATGAAAGAAGCCAATGTGAAAAGGTTACATACTGTATGATTCTTACTATATGACATTTGGAAAAGGCAAAACTATGGAGACAGTAAAAAGATCAGTGGTTGCCATCAGGTAAAGGTGGAGAGAAGGATAAAAAGGCAAAGCACAGATTTTTAGGGCAATGAAAACACCCTATATGACACTATATAGAAATGCCCTTATACATTTCTCTAAAACCACGGAATGTACAATAGCACAGAGAAACCTAACATAAACTATGGACTTTTGGCAATTACGATGTGCCAATGCAGATTCATCAGTTGAAACAAATGTACCATTCTTGTGGAGATGTTGACAATGGGGGAGGCTGTGCATGTGTGGGGCTGGGGGTACATGCGAAATCTCTGTATTTTCCTACCAATTTTTCTGTGAACCTAAAACTGCTCTAAAATATAAAGTCTATAAAAAGGAGAAAATACTTGGCCTAAAATGGTCTAAAGTTGTGCTGTCCAATCCCATGGGGCAAGTGAGTACTTGAAATGTGACTAATCTGAATTGAGATGTGCTATAAGTATATAAATACACCTTATTAAAAAAGTCTTTGGATTTATAAACAAAAGTAAAATATCACACTAATAATTTTTATACTGAGTATGCATTTAAATAACACACTAGATATACTGTTATATAAAAATACTGTTTAAATTATTTTCTCCTGTTTTATCTTTTTAATACAGATATTAGAGAAGTTAAAATTGCACATGTAACGACCTATGCAGCTTGTGTTGTGTTTCCGTTGGATGGCACTGATCTAAAGATTCCACCCTGAACACCATGGCAAAGTTAAGAATGTAAGGAGGGGAAGCAAGCACAGGCCAGGCACATGTCTGGAGGTTCCTCAGGGATTAATACAAGAAACTGAGAAGCCAGAATCCATAAAGACATGACTAATGATCATTTTGACAGGTCATGGTGAGGAAAATAGCCTGACTGGAGCAGATGTGCATAAAGATAAACATGTGAAAAGAAAGGAATTTGATTATAGAGAATAAAGACAGACTGTGCTCAATCATATACGCAGTGGAATACACAGAGCAACTAGGAAGGGCAGTATCACAGTGAGAACACTGTTTTAGGAAGAACCGTAAGTCACTGGTTCACATGATGGAGACAGGGAGAGACTAAACACAAGAAGACAAAGGGAGCTATGGCTGTCATACAGCAGCAAAATGAAGTGTTTTAGGTGAGGACGATGGTAACGGGGGGAGGGAAGAAAAACCTTAGAAACATGCCTAAGCAAAAATGAGTGCTGTCAAGTGCAACTGCAATTTAAACCTTAGCCCATCACTGGGGTGGTCAGGCCAACATCACAGTCAGAGTTGAGGCAACAGAGAAGTAAAGCTATACCTTGCCTTCTGCCCTAGCTAATACCAGTAATGCGCTTTACTGGATAAAAACTGCTGAAGATGGCAAACTGGAAAGTCTCCTTACACAGAGTTTCAGGAAATAGCAAGGTCACTGAAGAGAGCTCCATAATTAAAACTAGTTGCCAGGAACTGTCTCCCGTGGCTTTTAGCTGCTACAGACATTTGGTTTGCCTCATGTAGACATAGGATAAAACCCACCGAAAGAGACTTCCCACAGGCAAGGAAGAAATATGAACAGCCTAGGGTACTCCTTGACTTTTGTTGTTAACTGCTGTGTGGAAGAAAAAGCTATATATAGATTTTTTTTCATTCCTGTTTCTGTAATTTTAATGAGACTCAAAGTTAAAGTAAAAAGATTTTCAAATCTAAAATTTTCAAATGCAAAAGATAACTGTTAATTTGTGAAAGAAATGGAAATACACCCTTTACTTCAGGGTAAATATCACTGTGCTAGTCTACAAAATGATCTGATTCTGGAACTGAATATATCAAAATATATGTGAAAAAAAAAATCCACATAACCCCTCTGGCGGGCATTACATTCAATGTCCTCCCATGATCCCCTGTTGGCTCCAAAGTAGATTATATTCAAGAATTAAGAGGTGAAAACACTTGACAAATAAGGGTATTAAAATGACTGCTGTGTCTCTGAGATAGCAATTACATTAATAACTTCTGAATCCTTAAAAGAAAACATGATGTGAGCTCTCACAAAAGGTCTCAGTTTGAGTGTATGAGCACCCGAATCCTACTTTACCTATATAAACTTTTATCAAAGAGAGCACATAATGCATCCTTCTTGCTGCCTAAATAAACAGATCAAGTAACTGCATGTGTAGAAAGATGCAACAAAGTCAACCTCCTTGGGTTGATTTGTCTCACGCTCTGTTGATAAAATATCTTGAACAGGCAGTAGTAGGACAATTAGGCTTTAATGATCGAGTTTTGATTGAAATTCCAAATTGAAGTGCTATCAGGCTTAGTTTGGAATTTTACCTGCCAAGTATGAATTGTGTTGTACTTTTGTTCAGTTTTGGCCAAGAAATCAGGCAGTATATAATTGATCCTAATCAAATAAGAAATCCTGTGGTAAATTATGACCATAAACCTTGCATGAATTTGTTAAGAAACGACACAACAAAGGAACTAGAACTTACATGTCTACTTCTTGCAGATAATACTCAGATATTTCTTTCCTTCTCTTTTGACCTGAGTACTCCCACAGACTAAGATACAGTGTAACATTTGGAAAGAGCTATGTATGGTTCTAGTTTTCTCATCAATAATATATAGAAAATACTCCTTCTTTCAGTTGACTGTTGTGAGAATTAAGCGAGACAAAAATCTCTAGTACCCAGATATCCATAACACTATCACTATATAAAAGGTACTTAAGTTTAAGTTAAAAAAAATCATCAACTATATTTGAATATATTGACAGCATTAATTTTGCCCCCATGAAATTCCTTCAGGACTTTATAAACTCCTCCAAAGTAGCCTACAAGTTGAACAAACCACAGGAACAAATGTGAAAAGAACAACTGGTTCATTGCAAATAAGTCATCACTATTTAAAATAAGTCATATCTACTCTACAAACACAAACAATAGCTTAAAACTACCTGGACTAGAAATCTAACATCTTTCCCATTATTAGCGCCATAGCTCCTGCCCCATCCCACAGCCTCTGAAACTGGCTGCTTTTATATCTCAGTTCATAACATGATGGGGCATATAGTTTCTAAACCCAAGCTGAGCTTACAGCCCTTTCATTGCTAAGTGTCGGGCATGTAGTTTTGTTGATGCTGAGAAAACACTTACCACATGAAAAAGATGCACTTCATCTATCTTTTCCACCTGCCACAAACCTGAAAAGACTTGTTCACAAGAATCTTTCTCACACCACACAGAACCAGAAATTTAGAATTTATAGTGAGAAAGCTGAAAATGAGTGGGAAGATGAACCATGTTCCCCTTTCTTGTACAGCCAGTCAGGGCTATCTTCTGAGAAGTATGGCCTTACTTTCCCCTCAAGAATGATATCCAGACGGTCCCCAACTTAACAATGGTTCAACTTAGGGTTTTTTGACTTTACCATGGTGTGAAAGCAGTATGCATTCAGTAGAAAGCATATTTTGAGTACTCATCCAACCACTGTTTTTCCATTCAGTACAGTAGTCAATAAATTACATGAGATATTCAATGCTTTATTATAAAATAGACTTTGTGTTAGAGGAGTTTGCCCACTGTAGGCCAATATAAGTGTTCTGAGCATGCTTAAGGTAGGCTAGGTTAAGCTAAGATGTACAGTATGTCAGGTGTACAGTAGTTCCCCTTACACAAGGGCAATATGTTCATATGTTCCAAGACCCCTAGTAGTTAGACAGAACTATGGATATAAAACATCCTAAATACACTGTGTCTTTTCCATGTTAAATTGAGAACTTTCAGCTTTTCCCATAAAGCAAACACTTTACAGCTTCTCTTTGGCATATCCAAATTTCCAGTATCACTACGCTTGTGCATTGGGATCATTATTAAGTAAAATAAGGGTTACTTGAACACAATCACTGTGATACCCCAACAGTTGATCAGATATTCCAGATGATGGCTAAGTGACTAAGGCCATGTCCACAGCAGGGATACACTGAACAAAAGGAAGATTCACATCCCAGGTGGGACAGAGCAGGACGGAGGACAGCATGAGATTTCATCACGCTGCTCAGAATGGTGTGAAATTTAAAATGTGAATTGTTTATTTCTGGAATTTCCCATTTAATATTTCCAAACGGTGATTGACATGGGGAAACTGAAACTGTGAAAAGCAAAACCACTGATGGGGGGGACTACTGTAATAAATGTATTTTCAACTTATTTTAAATATGCAGTGGGTTTATTGGGATATAATCCTATTGTAAGCCAAGAAATATCTGCACTTTATAATTACAAGCACATCTCTAAAAGTAAATGTCAATCCTATAGTAACGCTGGAGGGGTAACTTGAGTGTTCCCCTTGAAAGATGTTAAGAGACTTGGCAGCTGTGTGTTTTAACTTTGGTTACTCCATATGATGCCAAATCAATAACTGACAGAAAATGAAATAAAAATGTTCAAATGGGTTAGTTGTAAAACTTTTAAGTTAACTAGAGTAGCTTCACTTATTTGATTTTAGCTACTGTCCAAAATAGTTCCAACCTAAGAGAGATGAGTTAGCACTCACGTAATTTCTCCCATGAACCCTCCTTCTAAAGTTACAGGGGAAATGGGCAACATTTTGATTTCAACTTTCTGTCAGTGATCATTATAGTCATTTTACAGAGATGCATGAATAGCCCAACCCAACACTTCACGGCATTGTCAACGTTGTTATGTAAGAGCACGGGGCCATTTGTCCAAAGGTTTCTCTGAGAAATTCTTCTGCCAAAGAGCCTTTGGACCTATCTGTGTCTTAGGGGATTCATTCTAAAGATTTCAAGTGGATTTTCTTGGTTTACTTAAGGGTCTACTCAAATCTTCACTTATTTTAGAGATTATAGATAAAGTATAATACTTTAATACTCCAAAGATAAGGAAGGGTAATGCTTTAATGTTTATTGAGTATTTACTATATACCTGAAATTATGCCAGATGCAGTATATATTATTCTCATTTAACCTCTAGATGGCTCATTTCCTTTTGGCATATAAGGAAACTGAGGCCTGGAAAGAGAGGTAATTTATCCAACAACATACAATCGACCATGTGGTGACTATGTGGCAGAGCTGGAATTTGAACAGAGGGTCTTTTCACCTATGTAGAATATGTACACCAGAGAAAAAAGGCTCCAGTTTGGCCAGTACTTAAATATGGGAAGACTGTTATTTTAAATATTGGAAGATGCTTACCTTTTCACAAAATATACCCTGACATGTACAGGCTTAGTGTCAAGTGGCTTACCTCTCAACTATCTGTAAAAACAAAACAAACAAACAAACAAAATAAAACAAAAAAAAAACAGCCAGGCCAAATTCTGAAATTTTTGCAGGCAACAAACATATAAAAAATCACCTGAATTTCTCTGTTCATCCTAAGATTCTTGATTAAATTGGTAAACAAAATACACTTTGATCAAACAAGTATGTCATGACATACAGATCTCTTTTATGTAATTCTTACAAATATCTTTGAGAATATGGTTTTAAGTGATGAAGCATAATTAGTATAATTGCCATTTTGCAAGTAACAGTCATTGTATTTCACTTGGAAGGAAACTAAAAGACTTTTTGGAAATGAATGGAAGATATAGACGAAAACCATTAAAATTGCTTTCTTTTCCTCTTTGTATCCCCCTTTAACTAACTTCAGCTCATATCAAACAGTAGCCTAGAATGAACACTGCTCCTAGTGACGGTCACTGAACTCCCCGCTTTATGTTCTGAAGTCTGGCCATAACCTTTGTCAAATTAGTACATCTGTGAGCTTCCTGCAGAAATTAGGGAAAAATCATCTGGTAATTGGGCTGAGAAAATTCATATTTTTCCTTAGACCTGAAAGAAGAAGGACCTGTCAAGGCAAAAAAAAAAAGTCTGAGGATTACCAACAATTTCATCACCACTCATCCTTCAAGTGTGTATCCATTTTTAATCTTTTTCCAGGTTCCCTGTCATTTGATAGTTTTTCAGCTCCTAGCAAAAAAGTGATGAGAATAATTCTAAGAGGTCTGATTTGCCCAAATGATATCATAAATTTGCAGTTAATAAACTCTTTAATATGAAGGTACAGTAACAGCAAGGAATTTGTTAATAGTAACAGATAACATTTTATTGACTGTTCTCTATGTGTAGAGCATTATTCTAAGTAATTAACAGAAAATTGATTATCTCATTAATCCTCACAACAGCCCAATAAGATAAATGCTATTATTATGCCCATTATACAGGTGAGGAAATGAAGCACAGAGAATTTAAATTACTACCTTAGGTGAAACCAAGATTCAAACACAGGCATTTGGGTTGTGTACGTAAAAACTATAATATTATGCTTGTGTGCTTAAATACCAAAATATACTGCCACTAGCAAAATGGCAAATGCACATATATAAACTACTTTGTCAAAAAAATCATCTTTCAAAATGAAGATATGCATACCTATATTGAGTTGAAGAGTTGCATATCTTCTAAAAATTATATTAAGAAGGATACATATATAATTTGTTAGAAATGAAAATGTTAGTGATACCTCTACTTGGTGAGATTATGATTGACCTCATTATTTATTTGTATCAATATTTTATCTTATCTTGTCTTATTTTATGATGGAGTCTCACTATGTTGCCCAGGATGGAGTGCAGTGGCACAATCTCAGCTCACTGCGAACTCTGCCTCCCGGGCTCAAGTGATTCTCCTGCCTCAGCCTCCCGAGTAGCTGGAATTACAGGAACCCACCACCACAGCCATTTGTACTTTTAGTAGAGACAGAGTTTTGCCATGTTGGCCAGGCTGGCCTTGAACTGCTGACCTCAGGTGATCTGTCCGTCTCAGTCACTCAAAGTGCTGGGATTACAGGGGTGAGCCACCGTGTCTGGCCATCAATTTATGTTTACTTGCTCTTAACTGTATTTTCTATTTATTTTCACAATGAATACATATTGCTTGTGTAATTAAAACATTATAAAAGACGAAAGAAAAAAAACTTTCTTGCAAAGCCCCTTAACACCAGAGCCAGCTAAAAGAAGAGTTACCACTGGGCCGGGCACAGGGGCTCACACCTGTAATCCCAGCACTTTGGGAGGCCGAGGCAGGAAGATCACAAGGTCAAGACATTGAGACCATCCTGGCAAACATGGTGAAACCCCGTCTCTACTAAAAACACACAAAAAATTAGTTGGACGTGGTGGCGCGTGCCTATAGTCCCAGCTACTCGGGAGGCTGAGGCAGGAGAATCACTTGAACCCGGGAGGCGGAGGTTGCAGTGAACCAGGATCACGCCACTAAAAAAAAAAAAAAAAAAGAAAATGAGTTACCACTAAACTTCTCCTCTAACTGGAAGTCCTGTGTATCTTTATCTACTTCAATAAAACCTTTCATTTGCATAGCACTTTAGAGTTTAGAGAAAGCTTGCAAATGTTATCTAAGCATTATCCATCAGAACGCCCAATTCAATTTATTATTTATTGTAATACAAAGTAGGAAAGAAGGCCAACAGCAGGTGCTAACACGGAGAAAGTAAAATCTGTGAAGGCCTGGATCAAAGCAGACTCTGGTCAATATGAGACGATCCACTTCTTGGTGAAGAATTCATCTTGGCTGCCTTGCTGGCATCTCAGCCTTCACAGAGGTATCCTGGCCTGTGGTCCAAAAGCCAGAAATGCTATGTGGTCAGAAAAGGTCAGAACATGCAATGTTTTTCCATTGTGTGACAGCACAATTGGCAAGATAGGGACATTCTTCATCAACATGTTCTTCAGAAGAAAACAATACTACCTTAAATTAATTCTATTTAATTGACTGTAGTATAAAAATGCAAAAATTTAGATGAGACAAAACAACCAGCTCTGAGTGATAGCATTCTACAATACAAAACAGCTTTATTCTTAGTGAACACAGTCTGGTAACCAAGGAAAGGAATGCTCTTCTTGCTCTCTTTTTCCAGATAGTGCTACTTCTAGGGCAACGACCATGAGGGATCATGGCCTCTTTCACAAAGTAGCTTTGGTTCAGCCCAGGAGGTGGAGCTAAGTAGTCAATGTCACATTG
Source organism: Chlorocebus sabaeus (assembly GCF_047675955.1). Lineage (NCBI taxonomy): Eukaryota > Metazoa > Chordata > Mammalia > Primates > Cercopithecidae > Chlorocebus > Chlorocebus sabaeus. The sequence continues at coordinate 22,975,859 of NC_132929.1, read as the reverse complement.
CTCTACAGATATTCCTAATCACTTCGTGGTCACCAGGTCATCCCATGGGCCACGCTCATAACAGTAACATGACAGTGCCACACCACTCCATCTACTCACCAGTCACCAACCCAAGGAGAGTGACTATAGTGGAAGAGAGTCACACTATAAGTCAGCTGGCCAAATTTTAAAAGACATAATAATCACTTGGAAAACGTGTTTAAAATTGCAGATTCTCTGGGCCCTACTCTTAGAGAAATTGATTTAGTTGGTCTGGAGAGAGGCCCATGAATTTACATTTTTAATAAGAAACCCAGATGATTATTTCTAAACTTTATGGAAGACATAAATGAAAAACAGGTGCTAGTATAACAACACTCAGCATATATTTTTGTTTCCCTAATAAATTCTCATCTAAGTGTGAATAGAGATGGTCAGGGTGAGTCTTTCAGCTTTGCTTCATTAATAATTCAGGAGGACTGAATATTGTTGTTGAATATATTTTAGTGATTGCAAACTTGGCAGGTCTTGTAGGCAAATTTCCTCTCATATTTCATATAATCAGTTCAATGTTAGTCACAATAGCAGCCTATGTGAGGTGATAGCTCAGATAATTGTCTGGTTCATAATTTCGACTCAATGTAATTTAGGAAAAAAATATACATCAATCCTCAGAAAAAGAGACTTTCTAGAAATGTGAGTTTTATAAGTAATGGGTATATAAGAAATATTAACTTGTGTAGCAACAGTTTAAATGAAATTTGGAATATTTTGGATCATCTTGAGACATTCTTAATATGGACAAGATCTGGAGTAGTTCTACCAAAATTGAAGTGCTTGTGGTCATTTTTATTTCTTTGTATCTATTTTCTGCTTCCTTTTTACCAAAGAATAGGTGCCTTTACATTGAGCAGAATAGTCTGGATGTGCCATTCTTAGTTCAATTCAAAATGAGAAGAAATACTGAGGTACCCCCATGAACTCTAATTTTTTTTTTTTTTTTTTTTTTTTAAAGATAGAAGGCTCAGGCTGGAGTGCAGTGGCATGATTTCAGCTCACTGCATCCTCCGCCTCCCGGGTTTAAGCAATTCTCCTGCCTCAGTCTCCCAAGTAGCTTGGGTTACAGGCACCCGCCACCATGCCTGGATAATTTTTTTGTATTTTCAGTAGAGACGGGGTTTCACCATGTTGGCCAGGCTAGTCTTGAACTCCTGACCTCAAGTGATCTGCCCTGCCCACCTCAGCCTCCCAAAGTGCTGGGATTACAGGCGTGAGGCACTATACCTGGCCAATAAACTTTTATATACAGAATTATCAGAGGTGCTATTTACAGTATAACTAAGATAACATGACAACCTCTTTCTGGAGAAAAAATGTAATGTATGCATAATGGTAGAAAACTCATGCTAAAACACTCTAACTAGTCTGAATCCCTCATGTGGTGTATTTAAATGTAACACCCTTCACATTTGATCAGGCTTTTAACCTATGTCGTTATCCATGTGTTCTGACCAGACAGTGATGACAGGGTGAGAGGCAGAGCAGGGAGAGGGTAGGAAACTTATTTGGTCATCAGGATAGGCAGCAAAATCTAATCTGAGCTCTCAGGCGTAAGCAGTTCAGGGCCTAATTATCTGGCCTTTCCTAGAACTGATTGGCCTTTCCTGGAACTGAAGAAACAGTACCATCCTGAATATGAGTATAAACTTATATACTGGTGCCATCATTCAGGGAAGGTTTACACTTCACCAACACCCCCTCCAAGTCTAACAATTCCTTATTCACTCAATAAATATAGAATGAATTTCCACTAAGTGCCAGACAATGCCGGGAATACCTAAGCAAACCAAACAGATGAAAATCCTGCCCTTATGAAGCATATATTTTAATGGGAGGATAGAAAAAGTCAAGAAAATTAATGTCAGACATTTACTACATCCAGTGGCGATCCATAGAGGGAGGCAAAACAAGAAAGAGTGCATGATTTTAAATACATCGATGAGGAGGAGCCCCACTGCGAAGGTGATGTTTAGGCAAAGACTTGAAGAAGTGAGGAAGTAAACCATGTAAAAGTCATGAGGAAGAACATTCCAGAAACTGAAACAGTAAATGCAGAGATCATGAGAAACCTTTAGAAATTTAGCATCCAAATCGTTGCCATACAGGCACCAACACCTACCTCGAAATTGAAACCTATGCATAATATCAGACTGTTTTGTCGAGAAATGTGCTTTCATTATTTCCACAAGTTCACCAGTTGTCTTAGACTTTTGGAAAACAAGGCGGTGATGACGGTCTGTTTCTATGTATCTTTAGACATCTTGTTAGGCATGTTTTTGTTCTTGTTCTCCCTTTTTCTAAAAGAAAAGGTTATTTCTCACATGTATCTGGAGAAGTAAGAGCAATTAAATCAGAATCTTCAGTCTGCCCTGAAACAACCTGCATAGGTCCAAGCTCAGCTCAGTTTGCAGAGTGGGAACCACGTGTCCTTACCATGAATTCTTCTGGTAAATTACACTGCCTATTCTTGGTTACTGTATTACCTTTCTGTGGCTGCTATAATAAATTACCATATACTCAGTGGCTTAAAATATCAGCTCTGTAGGTTGGAAATATGACATAGGTCTCTCCAGGCTAAAGTCAAGCTCCGTTGACAGGGCCACATTACTTCCTGTAGGATCCATTTTCTTGCTTTTTCCTGCTTCCAGAGGCCATTCCCATTCCTTTGTTCATTGCCTTCTTCCTTCTTCCTCAAGCCTATCAAAGACAAGGTGAATCCTTCTCCTACTGTATCTCTCTGGTGTTGCTTCTGTAATCACATCCCCTTCTCTCACTGGTGACTCTCTTTCCCTTCCCTTCTCCACTGGCAAGAATCCTTATAATTATATGGACCAACTCACTCACCCAGAATATCCTCCAAATCCCTACTTAATCATATTTGCAAAGTCCCTCATCCCATGTAGGGCAACATATTTATAGGTTCTGTGGATTAAGATGTGGACATATTTGGGGGACATTATTCTGCCTCCCACAGTTAGTATGTTTCTCTCTTGTTTTTTATTTTTCTTTTTTCATTTTTCAGGATCTGATCTAAATTGTATAAGAAAAGTTTGCATTAGTCACTGCAAAACTTGCAAGAGACAGAAGAGGGCTTACATATGGACAATTATTAGAATAAAAACTATTTTCTAGGATAATATCACCCTAAAAGGGCAGTAAACAATGATAGGTTCTAAAAAGAATGAAACAGTGAAAGAATTAAGTCAATCACAGCACCCAGGACACATTCTCATAATGTGTAAATTGGAGCAAATTAACTAACCACTCTGAGCCTCAGTTTCTTTAAAATAACCTTTCAGGGATTTTATAAGAATTAAGAGGATAAACTGTATGCAGTAGGGGCTAACATGGGACTAGTGCACATTGAGCATTTACTTGGTTGTTAGTGTTGTTGCTGTTTTTGTGATTGTTAACTTTTTTCTTTTACTTGCTTTCTATTACCCCTAGTCTCTGAATAAAAGCCTAGATTTTAAAATATTTTCTATACAGGTTAGTCTTATATATTGCATTTGACCCAAATAAATATTGCTGCTTTTCTCTCCTTCACAGTTTGGGGGACTCTTGAACTCACTATGCAAATTAAATCCAGCCAAAGGCCAAATCAGTATGCTGTGGCACAAACCCTGGAGCTATTTTTAAGAGAACTTCCCTATGGTCACCGCCCCTCTCGTTTCTTCCCTCTCACAGCTGTTGCTAAGAGGGAAAATCACCTGGCAGAGAGTGGCAGCAGCAGCTGTCAGTGTAGAGAAAGGCTGTGGCCCAGCAGCCAGAGCTCCTGCCTCCTGCTAAAGGCAGCAGCAGTGAGCTTAGATCAGGTGGGCAGCAATACTCAAGATCAGGCTGCCCCCAGGGCAGCTGAACATCTGCCTAGTGACCTTCAGGGCCACCTGCCTCTTCACGAATGGCCTAGGTGGAGGGAAGAGCAGTAGCTACCTGTTGTCGCTCTGCTCCATTTCTGATGAGCCTCAAGTCCATCTCTTATGCTGGTGTTAAGCCCCAGATGCCCCAACACTAGAGATTATGTATGTCTACTTTCTGACAGTAGATAGTTTGGATGGCATAGATTGAGGAGCCTCTGCTCCCTCTAGACCCATGTACTGATTTTACTCTTGAGGGGAATGGATGTCTAGCTGTCACTATTTACACTATTTGCCTTTCTGACCTTTGCTGACATGAATCATGGAGCCACCGAATGTTCAATTTGTGTCTTAGAAATCGCTGACTCCAACCACCTAAAAAAGGGAAATGAAGGCCTAGAAAGAGACAGCGATTTTCCCAAAGACAAGAACTCGAACCCCGTTTTGTCTAGCTCCCAATAACTTTTCTTTTCATGCACCCCCACCCACATTCTATACCCACAGTCTATGCTGCCTGTCTTTGTATCTCAAGATATAATTTTTCCATGGAGGAAGCAGGTGAGTAGCATGTTATTGCCAGAATTTAATATTAAACATTATTTTCCTGCAGGCAATAAGATGCAGTAGTCCTCTGCAGGTGGTTTAGGGCAATGGCAAGGATGGTCAGAGAGAATACCATATTTAAGATGCAGCATCATGGACTGAGCTTGGTGGCCACATGACATACAACAGCTGTGTTGGCCTAAGCCTAGCCTTTGGGGACTTCACAGACGGCAGATGGGTGGCAGAAGGAAAAGTTGGTGAGTGACCAGGGGAAATGCAAGTCCACATGTTCCCTCAACCTCTTTAAAAATGGATCCACAATTTCCATGTTCCCAAACAATCACCTATCACTGATTAATAAATTAAAACCAGAATGGGAGGCTCAAAGGAAATCTAAAATGTCAAATCTGTCTGTTCTGTTAAAAAAGCACCTAGCAAGGATTGTGTATAGCTTAATGGCAGGGACATGTTTTATTCACATTTTTATTTTTTATACTATTTATAATCGTGCCTCCCCCCACACGGCCCACCCCCCAGGACTCAACACTGTGCAGTACACAACAGGCACTCAATACGTGTGTTAACTTGACTGCGTTCTTTTACACTGACCTAAAATGGGTAAAACTCTCCATTTCCCTTTTTCATGAGTTTTCAAGTGGCTCAGGTTCACTTGGCACTACAGACAATACAAGAGCAATCAGCCAAGAATGAAATGCCCTGAAGACTGGAAAAGCAGACATTAAAACCACTTGCTGCAGAAAGTCCTCAGCGTGAGGAGGAGGAAAGCGCTGCCCCCGAGCTGCGGAGGGCACCCACCAGGCAGGACACAGCTGCTTCCAGTGATCTGACGATCCCATTATTCTCCAAGTTTGCTCAGATTAATCAGACTCTCCAAATATTCTGAGGCTCCCTAACACCCAACTAATAGCTACATCAAGGACAAATTTATGCTAATCTGCTCATGTGTACGCCCCACAGTCATTAGCTGAGGAGACTGGCTCCTCTGTACAAGAACTAGGGTTTCATAAGTAGACAACTAATGGAAATGTTTCTAATAATTCTCCACACTAATTCTGTATTGCTTTTAGTGCTCATACATATGTGCCTGCAGTTTTTCATCAAGTATCTACAGGATCTTATTATGTGGCAAGACGGCTTCTGGTAGACAGTAGCTTCTAAGGGAAAAACAGCTTTTTGATGGATGTAGGTTACTCAAGTGTATTTAATAGATTCTACCCAGGGTAGTTTGTCATCAAGAATAACAATACACACATTCTGATTTACGTCAGCCTCATTAATTATGTCCTTACCAGTCCATATTTTGAAGTAGCTCCATGTATGCTGAATTTACTTTTAAAATGTTCATCTTCATTTAACCGAAAGCCCTGCTGCAGTCCCCACTGAAATGACTGTTGTTTATTGGCCGAGCAGATCAGCTTTACTTTCCCTGCCAAAGGTAAATACCCAAAAGGAATCCAAAATTACACTGAATGAAAATCTGGATGAGCACCATTTGTGTTTTAATTTGGATAAAAACAGTCTTCGAAGGTTATGTGCTGTGAGGCACATTTGGCTTATAAAGTAGGTCAGAGGTTCCTAAATGACTGAAATTATTCCAAGCAAACTGAGTTTTGTCCCAAACTGGTTATTTTGTGTGGACCAACACAGGAAAATGAAAGGATAAGTTGGAAAGCAATGGTGTGTCTGGTTGGTTTGGTCTCTAAGGATCAACTGATTCCTTTATGATTCATTTGCATGTCACTGTGGCTAGACTAACCCATCTGTTCTCCTGATGCCCACCCACCCAGCAGTCACCTTGACATCTGCCATCCCAGCCTTCCCACTGCATCTTCTGCTTACATCCTTGTCTCCTCTCTGGACTTCTTTGCTTCCTTACCTATTCCATGGCCTTGGACAAGTCACAATCTTACTGATACTCAGTTTTACTATTAAAATGGGGATAATGGAGAACACCCTTAGGGATGCCCTAAAGAATAAATGAGACAATGTAGATAAAGAAGCACCATGTCTGAAGCAAGGTAAAGACTCAATTAATATGAGTTAATATTATTATCTTCATTATCCTCTTCAAGAATTGGCACAAAGTAAGGAGCAAGGCAGTAGCAACGTGCTGGAGAAGCTGGGCCCAGAGCTGGGTCAGAAGAGTTGGTTATTGCAGAAGGAGCTAAGGAAGCCCTTGCAATAGGAGGAAAGACAAAGATCGAGGCTTAATACACAACTGTAAACTGGCACTCTCACCACCCCTGCAGCCTACTGGAGGGCAGATATGAAAACAGAGTTGGAACATTGCACAGACATAATGGGTCATTTTACCACTGGGCGAATAACAACACAATGACTTCTATGAAAGGCTTGGGGTGAATGTTCCATCCACTGGACACAATTCAGTCATTAAGTCACACTGCTGGGAATTCTATATGCCATTTTATTCCATATCAAACAGTTGTTTCCTTAGGTAGACTCATGCTACAAGCTGTCCTAAATGTTTTTGGTATTTTTGACTTCCCCTTTATTGATGTTTAGAATAAAGGTGTGTATGCCCAATGAGAAAAGAAAAGAAAAAAAAAGACAAAAAACCCATTTTGTCTATATTGATCTGAGCTTAGAAAGTTACAAGTCGGTCACTGACAACCACACCTGGGGGCTCCACAGGGCTAGGAGAAGGCAGCACAGGTACCATCTTCTTCCCAGTGCGAGTTCCGCCCTAACCCTGGTGGGCTCCTGGTCACATCCCCCTGAGTTTCTTCTCACTGCATCATTCCCATTACTTACCGATACTGCCTTAGTCATTAACTGTTCCCTTTTAAAGTGATCTTGTTAGAGTATAAATCAGATCATGTCATTTCGCTTACACAGAACCATTACACTTTAGAGTAAAATCCAAAACTCTTACTGCAGGCTACAAGGACCAGAATGTTCTGGTCCTTCTTCACATCTCCAAACTCATCCACATCTCATTTCAGCCCTACCATGATTTACCTTCTGTCCTTGCAACATGCCAACCTCCTTCCTTTCTCATTTGTGTTGGCTTTCCTCTCTGCATGAAACTATCACTCCGTTGCCCCTCCCCTGGCCCCTTGTATTCATCTTAAATGACCCCTTCATAGAGCGGCTCCCTTCATCACACTACAGAAAGGAACCCTTAGCTAACACCCTTAGTAACTCTCTACCTCATCAGTATTTTAGTCAGCCTGAGAGTGTTTATCACAATGGGCACTCATTTTGTATATTTATTTCCTTATTTTGTTATGACTGTAGCTGTTTGCGGAGAGAAACCTGTAAGTCCCTGCTGTGGCCATGGCACCTGGGCCAGTGCCTGGAATTGAGTAGATGTGAATTAAGTATTCAATGAATGAGTAAATACATGCTTCCTTCGAGGTTTTCCATTTTATGCAAAACAGCATGTCATTTGATAATTATGCTCATGATCTCTTTATAAACATTTTTGTGGGGGGTAGAAATAGTATCGCACAGATCACAGTGAGAGGAAAAAAAGTAATGGGTTATACAAAAAAGCTAGAACTGATGAGTGCTAAATCACTGAAAACAGTGGCTTAAATGAGAGTTTCTGAAATCCAGTGCAAGACACTAAGCCGAGGACTAATAGATATTTGTAGTTGAAACGTCTGTTTTATAAAGCAATTGAGAAATCATAAAAATGTCTTGTGCCTTTAGGGCCTAAATATCCCAAGACAAATATATATTTTTAAATATATTATTTATTCCTTTTCAAAGAATCTGAATTCCACTATAATTCAGAATTCCACTTGGCATTCCACTATATATCACTGATGGTAATCTATTCACCAAACTGGCTTGCAACAGGGAATTCTGGCTGAGGTTTGTGTGCCCTTAAATAAGACAAAATATCCCCTCTCTGATGATTCATTTTGCAAGTGGAAAGAAATTCTCAAAATGGGCTCGAGAACTGCTTTGACTGCGGGGGCAGGAAAGGGCTGTGTTATAATTACAGCCATTTTATTTTCCTTTTTACAGACCGAAATGTAAAGATGATTTTTAGAATTCCATTTGCTTCTCTCCTTTTCCACCCAGTCACGTGCCTACCAACTCCCCTTACTGAACAGTGAGCTTTAAAGAGATGCAGGTGTTGAAACATATTCATATGGAAAATGTTCTTCAAACATGGCCCTAAATTATACTTGGTAACCAATTGTGTGAATATTTATGGCAGAGTTTGCTCATCCATTAATGGAAACAGTATTTTTCCATTTTAAGTCTCATATCTTGATAAAACACTCGCCAGGTTATATTCCACCTTTCTGAAGGAATCCCCAGTTAAAACAGTATATCTGGTTCTTCACTTTTACGTTGTTATAAAATATGTTCAGGCATATAAATTGTTTTTCAGTTAACATTCCCCCTAGCTTTATTTTCTGTTTCACCTACACAGGCTTCAATGAATAAGAAAATATATAAATGTCAGCAGGTTATCCGCACAGGCTCAGTTGCACACACAGCCATGGGTTTTTTGTGACTGTTTAATTTTCAGCATGCTACACTTATGTCATATTGATTTTTCATAATGTCATAAAGCAAATATCTATTGAAAAGGGGGCAAGATGGTGGCAACTGCTATTTCTAAAAGCAGGCATGTTGTGATGAAGTTAGGCCAATTACTATATCCACACATCCACCATTCTCCATTCATCTCTCCAAAACCCATCATCAGATTGTTCCTGTCAGTAGCTGTTGTGACCTCCTACATTAGATAGCAAGTCTTCCTACACATAAACAACCAGGTAAAGAAAATGGGGTTGGGTTGGAAGGTAGAGGAAAGGAGCTCAATTTGAAATGCAAGTCTTTAATTAAACTAGAAATTTGATACATGACTTATATCTCTAGCATATATACTTGATTACATCAGAAAATTGACACTTGGGCCTTTTGAGGTCAAGGGAGATTCTGTGAATGTACCCAAGGATAAGCACCACCAAGTTTCTGGCTCTGGGGGCTGGCAAGAGAGCAATAGGCTAGTCATGGAGGCAGCACTGGGTACCTGAATCACAGAATATTTCAGAGATGGAGCTAAAAATGGAACCTATTTGTGACAGGTGAGTTTGAAAGGCTAAGAAAAATGTCTTAGTTAAATTCAGGAGAAACAAGCCCTTCTGGCATTTGGTTTGGCTCCCAACTAAATGGTTTTTAACTTTGGGGCCATATGCTTTGACTATATGTCAAAGCAAATTTTACATTTAACTCTGATTATGTTTGTATCTCATTTTAACTCTGTGCTTAATTCTAACATTGAAGTTTTCACATTATTGTATCTCCCATAAGAGACATTCTGTATCTTTTTTTAAATACAATTCCTAAATCATTGCTTTAAAGATCTCCACTTTTCTTTCCTCCTTCACACCACAGTGGTTATTTCTCTGGATAGGTCTCGCTATCTCTTTAGGAGAGTAATCTCCTAAAGATCTATCCATAGTTCTTTCAGAAGTTTGGTTCTATAAACTCACAGTAAAACTAGGCCTTGAAAAGGACCAAACTTCTCATGCTAACCCACTGTTAATTTAGAGAGAGGAAAAGAAAAGTCGAAGAAGGAGAGTGTCTTCATTTTTCAAACTGTGGAATCCTGGCTCCCGCTGAAGTTGGAAAAATAAGATGAATAACATGTTTATCTAATCTGGAATTTTCAAAAATAACTTCTCAAACATGAGCTCACTTGATGCTCTTAAACCTGCAAAGATACAACAAGACTAAAAAATATAAACAAATATCTTCCATATAAGATACGTAAGTATGTGTATTTACCTTTGTTTTATAGCTGACAAACGTGCTGCAGAGAACAAACACAGGCCTTTCAGCTAGTGAGAAGTGAGCAACGGGGACTTCAAACCTGATGTCCCCTCTTGCTGGCCTATTGTCTTTCTGCTTCTCTTGGCTCTCCCTACTCCGTTAAAGCCTAGGGCTAAGCTAAGGCTAAAAGGGTATTAATGATTCCTTTCAGAGGCAGCTAGGACAAAGGAAATATTGCACAAGAGAACTAAATGCTTCAGATTTTGTTCCACACTGGGCAGAGAAAAAGAGAATGAACACTTTCAAATATTAAGATCGTAGGTTCTCATCTCCATCTTTATCAATTATTAGCCAATAGTTGAAAAGAATAAACATTTAAACAACATATACATTTCACCTTACAGGTAGCCTTTCAACTATAGGTAAGGAAAAAATGAAGGTCTCTGGAAAGTACAGGAGAATCCTGCAGGAAGGGACACAGAGGCATGCTGTCAAGAGTGCATTGGAATGTTTTGTTTTGTGTTCTGTGCAAGACAGAACCATTTCATTATTTACAAGAGTTATTCTTTTCCTACCTCAGAAGGAAGTCAAAAAATGAGAACACAGAAACGCTTTTTGTAACATTTTAAATTTTATTTTTTAGGTTTGAGAAAGAGATTTAAGGCTGGGCACAGTGGCTCACGCCTGTAATCCCAACACTTTGAGAGGCCGAGGCGGGCAAATCACAAGGTCAGGAATTCGAGATCAGCCTGGCCAACATGGTGTAATCCTGTCTCTGCTAAAAATACAAAAATTAGCCAGGCATGGTGGCATGCGCCTGTAATCCCAGCTACTTGGGAGGCTGAGGCAGGAGAACAGCTTGAACCCAGGAGGTAGAGGTTGCAGTGAGCCGAGATCGCACCACTGCACTGGGCGACAGAGAAAGACTACAAGAAAAAAAAAAGGCGGGGGAGAGAGAGAGATTTAAATAAACTAGCATTGTCACAAAGTAGGAATAAAATAGATTCCCACAGTCATTTTTTTTCCTTCGGAACTGTAAGGTTCTTAACTTCTCCAATAGTGCATGGCTCTGAAAAGTACTTTTAGAAAGCAGTTCCAACATTTCTTTTCAGGCAGTTCTTAAGAATGTTGGAATGTGAACAACAGCAACAAAAAGTTGCTTCAACCACAGCCTGCACTCTGCATTTGGCCCACAAGCACTGCTGACGTTGCAGAATAAATACCAATGACACCACAAGCAACTTGAAAAAAATTTTTGGACTGACAAAGCGCACATTATGCAAGACTTAATTGAGTGCGTTTCTTCACATAGAGAGAAAGAGCACAGTGGTCACAGGGTAAAATCCAGTGAATTGAATATACTGGGCATTTTAATTACAGAAATTGTGCATTCCTGCCATCATTGTTTATAATAACTCTATACACGTGCTGCATTAAACCAGTTCTGAGTTTAAGACCTAAACGAACTAGACTCAGACACACAGACTGCTTTCCTGCTCCCTATCGCCATCATAGACTAAACAAGTATTGGTCATGAATAAAACATCAAGGAGAAATATAAATATACACATTGCCCTTCCCAAAAGTATCACGGCAAAGGCCCTTACACATAATAAAACTGCTTGGTGCATCTCTTATGGGAAGACACAGAGTGCAAACAGCTGTGCTAGTCTTGGACTCAAGAGTCCAGCCTTTATTAACCCAAAGCTTAGGCCACTAAGCCACCTCTCAACACCAAGGAAGAGTGGTGAATTTAGGCTCATCTCACCAAAAGTGCAACAATGCACAATTGTAAGGGCAGATAGCCCAGTAAGGAACTGCCAGGATGCTTAAGGAATTAAAGAATAAGACCAAGAAATCTCAGTCAAGATTTAGAACTAGGGAAACAGTGAAAAGCTACACTGGAGCAGGACGCTCTCTCCAGTGGAAGCACGATGCACCCAGAGCCCGGGGTGATGAGGCAGCACGCTGCTGGAGGAGGATGAGAGCTTCATGCAAGGAAGAACCAGGCAGGCCACAAGGCATCTCCTCTGCCTCTCCCGCCAACAAGCTCAAATTTGGCTTTGACCCTCTGACTGGAAAAAAAATCAACCACCAGAATCCCAAATTCGACATTTTTCCAAGAATTGAGTCATGCTACTCCAATATTGGATTCAGTAATCTCAGAAAAAGATGCAAGAAATCAATTTCCTGATAAAGACAAAATATCTCATCAAGAGCACTCTTGGGAAACAGACTGCACAGCCAGGTGAACAAGTCAGAGAGCAAAGGATGCAAAGACTGCCAAGCAGCATGAAATGAAGAGCAAATATTTGAACTGGTATACCCATTCTCTTAGGAAATGTGGTTGCAATGAAAAAGTGATCAAAGAAAATGATAAATATTTTCTCCATCTAAGTCATTGCTCACCCTGTACACAGTACCCAGGCCCTGGAATGGATGACACCAATCTTCACAGACTACACAATATACACTGTGATTTGCTACTCAAAGGGTGCAAGGCTAACGTTTGCTCTTATCATGTTCATTTGTCTGTGTATCCCTTGCATGGAAATCCAAGACCCCCTTGGCCCTGCCATGTGTGCACCAAGCCAGCTCCCAGTTCAGATCTCAGGACCTGGCTCATCAAATCCATGGTTAACAAGCTTTCTTGAAGGTTCTAAATGCAATCACTGTTTTAAAAACTCAACTGTTGGAAATTAAAAAAAAAGAAAGCATTGCCAGGAACTGCTTAAAGGAAAACAAAAAACTCATTTGATTTTTTTTTTTAAAACTTTGCCCATCAGCTGCCAAGTAAACTTATTAAGTCTTCGTTTTATAAGGAATCATGAAACACGTCCAAAAGCAATTTTATATAGCCAGCAGGTACTAACCAAATACACTGCCATTCACATTTACAGGTTTCTTTTTTTTCTGCATCCCATTGTAAACCTCTCAAAATGAAAGTATCACATCTTTTTCTACTATTTTAGTTTCTATCACAGTTCTCTGAACACAGTGGTCTTTCAAAGTTCATGGCAGCCTTTCAATCAATATTCAATGTTCAATGTTTCAAGAAGTGAAACAGTGCATATTCTATTCACACATTTATTTGCTTTTCTGTTTTCTAAAAATAACATGATTTATTCATTTTAATGTGTTCTTCCTACACTGGAGAAAAGGGATTTCCTGAGAAGCAAAGAGCAGAAATTCTGCATCTGTGCATATACACGAGATTTCTCTTACAAAGATATCAACAGGTGGAGCATGTTAACTTGATTTCACAAGAGAACAGAGGCCAAACTTTGCTTACTGTTGTACACTTTGACTTGAGAGAGAGACAGAGAAAGAGAGAACAGCTAAAGACAGATATAGATTAGATAGATATAACCAAACACAACAAAAGGCCTATCACAGTGTTATGGTATTATCAAACCATTATAATGATAAAAATAACTTTATGTAATAATGTTGAAGATATGAGTGCCAGAAGGATGTTCAGAGAGAAAAACCGAAGTATTATAGATAATAGTGGGACAGCATGGTGGCATATGTAGGGCAGAGTGAAGAAATATCTGGGAATAAAGTTGGTACCAGTTTAAAAGGATGTGGTCCCATTCCCTAGAATTCCCATAGAAAACTGAGACAAATGCTTCCAATGAAGGCAGCTGGTTAGGCAGGGAAGAGAGAGAAAGACAGACACCAACACGGGCTTAATAAAGGCTCTAGTCATCATTTTCAGTCCGATCCTAGATGCCATCTGCAGGTGACAGTTCAGTGCTGGAGTTCTAAGGCTGCATCCTCAGGCACCCATTTTCCTGAGATGGTTTTCTGAACGTGAGGGAGGGAGGTAGAGAAATTCAGATAACAGACTTACAACCTCGGGCATCAGCCAAGTTTCTTCTCTGGTTACCACATGTGAGCACAAAAGCAATGCATGTTTAGTAATCTTATATTAAAAAGGAGACCTTTTGCCCTTACAGCACTGAAGAACTCCAAATATGATCATTCAAATTTTCATGGCCCTTCCAACAGTTTCCATCTTAGACTTGGGGCTTTTTTCTCCATTAATTTGCCTGCCATTAAGTATCCAAGTTGAATATGAGGAATATTATGCTGTGGATCTTTCTTCTATTACTCTGAATGAAGACCTGAAACGTAACGGAATAGCCTAGCTATACATCACTGAAAGACTGTATTTGCCAAAACAGAAATTCACTGCAAGAGATGGTATCGTATAAATGGTTCTGTATAAGAGGGCTATTTCCATGTCTTTGTAGAGGAACCTGAATTATACAATTCCATTATCTGGCTACAAATTTCTTAAACAACTTCATGCAATTAATGTTTTACTTACTCTATGCACCCATACGAGTGGTTAAGTTTTTGTTTTTCTGGTCCCACATATCGGCTGTATGTATTGGAGAAAAGGATTCATTCACAGAAAGTATTCATTCACGAGACTGTGGTCATTTTTATTGCCTCATCTTGATGTCTCAGTTACTGTTCAAATAAGTGATATGACACTAGTGTAGTAGAAAGGATGTTCACTCTAAATTTGAATATGTGTGTGTATGTATATATATAAAATTAAATTGATGTTATGTTATATATTTGTAGTAATTAATATAAATCATTTCCAGTGATATACATATATAAATGATTTATATTTATTTAAAGTTTGGATTTTAAAATGTTTCAATGATTATTATTTTATTAAAAGACATGTCTGTTTCTTGCAGCCATGTCTCTCTTCCTCGCTCATTTCAGTTTAATTCCCATGGAAGTGGTGGAAGTAATTGCCCTCTGAGAGTGTGAGACTGGATGCTAAATGAAACATCCTTACTTTATTTTCGCGGAAAAAACATGTTGCATTGTTTTCAAATCTGGGTTTAGTAACAGATTTGCCAAAGGTGGCACAATGACCCCAGTGGGATTCGGAACTTTAGCTTTCACTGAAACCTTCACAGCGATCCCTGCAATTTCTGTGATGTGTAGGCCTTAACCAGAGATGTGAATGTATCCTTGTATTTCTTAGATGAAAAATAATTCTGTCCCATAGGCAGTATGCTGCAGAAGTATTGCAGAGGCTTTAAAGAGAAAGATTTTTTTTTTTCTTCAAGATCACCTGGAAGTTTTTCTTTACTTTTAGATTACTGAACAGCTCTTCTTTTTTACATTCACCCAGTGCATCTGAAAGGAGCCCAGCAAGTATTTCAGTCCTCCCAGGATGAAGTTACAGTGGCGCACTCCCCACCCCTCAAGCATCAGCCTGCCACCAGCAATACTCCCAGGACTGTGGTGGTTGTGGGGATGGCGATCTAGAATGCAAAAGCTGGGGCTGAGCGCTCACATTCCATTTCCTCTCTGATCTTTAGTGTCTGCTCATAATGCCCTAAGATTTTCCCACCCCTGTGATTTTTCTCTTTCTGCCTCTCTACAATATTCGTATTTTCAGTAATATCCGGCCCCCTGCTTTGTGCTAGGGAAGTTTCTGCAGGATTGAACACACTCCATTGTTTAATCCACTTCTACAGAAACAACACAACCATCCCAGAGGAAAGCTGCCATTTCACAACCACTCTTGCTTTCCCTGAAGCCTCACTTTTTGCCTTTCACTCAGAACCAAATCCCCTTGGCTCTTTGTTGCTACACTGCTTCAGAAGAAAAATTAGATTATGCTAAGATTATAAATACTGAAAAACAAATGTGCTGAATTGAATTTAGTTCACCTTTTCTTTTGTTTTTTTTTTTGAGATGGAGTTTCGCTCTGTCACCCAGGCTGGAGTGCAGTGGCACGATCTTGGCTCACTGCAAACTCTGCCTCCCAGGTTTGGGCAATTCTCCTGCCTTGGCCTCCTGAATAGCTGGGACTACAGGTGCATGCCACCACACCCGGCTAATTTGTGTATATTTAGTAGAGACAGGGTTTCACCATGTTGGTTAGGCTGGTCTCGAACTCCTGACCTTGTGATTCACCTGCCTTGGCCTATCAAAGTGCTGGGATTAGAGGCATGTTAGCTCACCTTTTCAATGTTCATTTTGGAATAGTCAGTTGGGTTGGTGCCTTAAAATAAATCCTCTCTGACATTTGAGTCTCATTTAATCTTCACCTTGGTTGAAGCTTCTGGGCCTCAATCTCTCTCCACCCTCCTGCTCTTCAACTCTGGGTTGCCCAGCAACCTCAAACAGCTGGTTGCCCAAACAGGCAAAGTAAATGGGATTAACTCTGGAGGAAACTAATTGAAGGAAGCATTAGTATGCTCCCAATCAGAATTATTTCAATACTAGCTGATTAAGTTGTGCTCGGCTGTCCTAAATAAGAGTGTGGGCTGTGGAGTGTACAGGTGGAAGGATGGTCACAGACATGAACATGCAATATTCACAGCAGGGGTGACAGCAGCTACTACAGCCATAAAAGCAACCGCCCTCTGCTTGCAAAAGTGCACAAAATCATATTACAAGTCCTTTGCCCACTGCTCCTCTCATTCATGTATTCATGCATTAATTCATGCATTCATTCACTAACTCACACACTTACCCATTCAGTATTTATTGAATGGCAACAGGCCATTATAGAAATTCTGTGGCGGGATGAACCAGACTTTGGTTTCAATTCTAGCTCCACTATTTACTAGCACTGTGATACTGAGATAAATTTCTTAAACTTTTCAAGTCTTAATTTCAACATTGGTAAAATCAAATTACCAATATCTACCTTTAAGAGATATTGTGAGGATTAAGTAAAATGGAGCAAGCAAAACAACTACTATGGTAACTGCCCAGGTTAGATCTTCAGTTAGTCCCCTTTCCCCTCTACCACAGGGCACTGGAATGTGAGAGAAATGCTGATGGTGCTTTAACTAGTTTGGGACATGGGGCCATATTTCAAGCAGCAAGCCAAGATAGCAATGGAATCTCAGCAGTAGAAATTGAGAGGAATGGACAGACATGAGACTTGTTAATATAGTCTGAATTGATGTCCTCACTCGAATCTCATGTTGAAATGTAAAGGAGTTTGGATCATGGGGGCAGATCCCTCATAAATGGCTCGGGCCTCCCTCTGACTTCACAAAAGATCTGGTCATTTTAAAGTGTGTGCCCCCAACCCCTGCACTCTCAATCTCTCTTGCTCCTGCTTTTGTCATGTGAAAAACCATCTCCTCCTTTGCCTTCCACCATGATGATAAGCTTCCTGAGACCTCCCTGGAAGCCAAAGAGATGCCGGCACTATACTTCCTGTAAAGCAAGCAGAACCATAAGCCAATTAAACCCCTTTTCTTTATACTACCCAGTCTTGGGTACTTCTTCATAGCAATGCAAGAATGGCCTAACCAATGGTTTTCAGGAAAAAATGAACAGAATCAGGTGACTGTGAATAAGTGGAAATTGTCAAAGTGCCTCTCATGTTTTAGGCCTAGATAATCTCAGAGAATGGTGGTGTCATTGAGAAATTAGTAACCAAGGAAGGGAAGTTACTTTGTGGATGTGGAACAATTTTGGTGTAAGTATAGGGACCAGAGCTGATTCTGGAGTACAACAATGAAAACCATCACACTGACTTCCATTTGCCTTTTTCTACTCTGCTATGGAACCCAGCCACCTAGAACAAAGGAGACAGCAGGGGCACATGAAGAAACAGGTGGAGTCAGCTGGAGTTATTAGAATCTAGGCTGCTCAAATGAGCTAGAACTCTGACATTCAAAGATTTAGCACTGGTTTTATAAACTCTTTTTAAGGATTCTTTTCCTTCAGAGACTATATGTATTTTTAAGTATGAGTGAGGTTATGCTGCAGTAACTAATAAGCCATTACATACCATTGCCTTAGCCTAACAAAGATTCATTTCTTGCTCTTACTACATGTCCAGTGCAGGTTGGGGAGCTCTTCTGTACACAGGAACTCAATGATGCAACTGATGGGGACTCTACCATCTCTTAACTGCACCACCTGGGACACAGATCTTTTATTCTTCCCACATCAGGGGAGACAGACACATGAGCTTTCATTGCCTAAGTCCTAAAATTACACATACGTTTCCCTAGAGCTTGTTTATCAGAACTAACTCACATGGCCCTGCTCATTACACAGAGTCTGAGAGCTATACTCTTCCATGTGCTTGGAAGAGGGGGAGAAGTGTATGTCAGAGAACACTAGAAATGTCTTCCACTAGACACCCTGATGGGTTGAATAGATCCATTTTTGAAACAGGTGGCTTAAATCTCTTTAATGTCGCACTGGTTCATTCAGAAGGTAGGGTATCATCCACTTTAATGGTTAGGACAGTGAATATAAGGGAGAGGGTTCAGATGACGAAAAAGATAGCTGGCCAATTGAGAGCCCGAGGATATTCCCTAAGAGACCAGCAGTTTTCAAAGTGAGGGCCAAGAACCTCTAGAGACCTCCAAGACCATTTCAGGTCACTCATGAAGTCTTCCCTTTTCCAAATACCTATCTGTGGGAGGCCAAATCTTATGTACTTCACCTAACACAACATATTGCAGCAGATTAAACCGAAGAGGCAGATATTAGAATCTAGCATCTTCTATTAAACCCAATATTAATATGAAAGAAATTTGCAAAAAAAAATTGTAAACAATGCCACTCTTCACATGGAATATTTTTGTTTTGGAAAATAGCCATTTTCACAGTAATACATTATATATGTTTATATTAATGTATTTATTATTGTTTTAAATGAATCAATATATATTTTATAATCTGAAATTTGACATCTAATATAGTATTGATAGAAGTCCTGTAAACATAATTTGTAAGAGTGTAAAGGTGTACTGAGACCAAAAATCTGAGAACCACTTTCCAGACCAATTCAAGTCAGCCATATAGCCCCAAGACCCTCTGTACACTGGGCAAGTTCATTCTGGGAAACGGGGCTTCAGAATCTCTATAGACTGGAAGAAACTACTCAGAGTTTAGGTTCTCATTTCTCTGAAGGTCAGACAAGTGGTTTCAGGAACTGAAGAGATAAGGCACCACGAAGGATAGACTGGTCCAACTCAGAGTCCTAAAGTTCAGAAACGTCCTCTTAAGGACCTGCATTCTGAATGAGGCATGGAGTCAACATGCGGGATGGAATGATTAAGCTGGCGAATAAGCCTAGCTTGGTTGTTCTTTGTTAATTATCACTCATAAAAGTTATCAGAGAACCTTTGCTTTAAAAAAAAATCATCCAATATCTAATAAAATGTTAATAATAAGTTAATAAGTTAGTAAAAGTTTAAAAATGTTTGTAAAAGTAAAAGTTAACAAGAAGAGTATAACCTGAAGTATCAAGTTAGGATAGAAATGAGACTAGAGAAAAGGGTGGGAACCCGTCCAATGATTTTCTCATTTGCAAACTTAGGGATGCTTGAAGGACTTCTACAAGTGTGTCAAGGCATTTCTAAGGTGGCCACCTGGCAATTTCATTCCTCACGGTAAGTGATGCTTTTTGCAGTTGTTCTTCTCTTTGTCTACCTTTCAGGAACGTCCTCATCCAGTTCATCCACCTTTCATCTGAATTATACAAAAAAATGCAATAGCAGAGTAGACGCAGATGATAAGCAACAGGGGTTTCAGGAGATCTGCAGTTTCAGGGTCTGTCCTTGTAGTAGGATCACCTATTACCTTCTCCTTCCCTTTTTTTTTTCTTTTTCAAACATCTATATTCTTCCAATTGTTTTCTTGTAGAAAGAAAAAACAAACAAACTGTGAACTCCTCTCCAATAAAGTAAGAAACAAGGTTTGTTACCCATTTTCTTTGTCTTTTCAACCAAAGACAGAGGCCACCTTTGTAATCTGTCCTTGCTGGAGATTATGTATTTCCTCTACTCTGAATCAGCCACTAGAAGGGTTTAAAAAAGAGAGAGAGAGAGAGAGAGATTGAGAGAGAGAGACACAGTGGGGGAAAGACAGACAATAGGAATGTTTAAACTACACAGAATAAATAAATAATTCAGCAATATTAACCTCTCAACTACCTGCAAAGCATTCTTTGGAGCTCAAATGGTGAGCCGGCCTTGTGAGAGAAATGGTGTTTATCATTTATTTAATACACATGGCTGCAGCCTTAGGAAGAAAAGTTTAAAAGTAATGTCAACAGGCAAAGGATCACACTAGGAGTCATGGAGCTCACCTTGCGTTTCTCCCTGAGGCGGAGCTGACGTGAATTCATTCAGGGTCATTCTATTATTCATGCAAGGAACTGTCTATCACAAATGCAATATGAAAAGGAGGTGCGCCCCATGTGAGGCATGAAATATCATCTCTAATAACTGGCAGTTTAATTTCAAGATTTCGGGACTGCTCATTTAAAAGTACCCGAAGCAAAGTTCTAAAGCGCAGAATGATAAAGGAAATCATGGTTGCTATACTTTAAGGAACCTTGTCCCATTTCTACTAGAAAATATAAGAAATTGAGTGAAAAAGAAGATAGGGAAAATAATGCAAAACCGAGAATAGAATGTCATGGCAGACAGTGCCTGAGAACTTTTCATAACTCTGTAGCACATTCACTAGGACATAGTTTTTGTAATTGTCTTAGAAAACTGGTCTTATTCTTTTCGAATTCTAGGGCAACTGAGAAGAGAATTCACAAAATTTACAGTGGAATCTCAAATACACAGTACAACCTAGATCATGCACCACAGTCATTTATCAATAGACTCACAGTACAGCTGACTTAAAAACCTAGAAAGGACCTTGGGAATCAACCATCATAATAAACTTATGTTAGTGGTTAAGAAACGGGGGCCCAGTGACAGGATCACAACTGCAGACTCAGCGTAACCCAGTGTTCTTTGTATTACACTTCGACTTTTTAAAGTTATCTTTTAAAAATTATACGATGTGAGTGATAACAAGTGTTTAACTGTCACCATATAAACAATAGGTTCAAGCACATCTTCTGGCAGATGCTCAAACACCCTCACATCTATGATACTATGTGCTCTATTTGAGGTAGGCCTCTTGCTCATGGATTTTTCTAAAAAAAAGACTCCTGTCTGAACCTTCCTGAATTGGATGTGTTGTGCGTAAGGGAGACAGTTATCGTGGCATTGGCTAGTTTTGTGGGATTCCTAGGATCTCGGCTCTTCGAGTGAACCAAAAGTAGTGGGTAGAGGTGATGATAGAGAAAGGAAACCAAAGCCCACTAAACCAAGAAAGGGAGTTAAAATAGAAGGTCAAATAGAAATGGAGGTTCTAAACCCAGGACTTTCTATCCGAATGAGGTATGTGCAAGAGTGGCAGCAGATGTGATCAGGACCCTGTCTGTGCAACAGCCTGGAGCTCCTGCTGTCTGTGAATGGCTTGCCTGTGCCAGCTGTGGTAAGGGTGAGTAGGTGGGCTATGATTAAACACAGGGTTGAGACAGGCTCACACATACAAGAAGTGTTAAGTTGGTGTGCTTGCTGTGTTTTTGGTGTAGCCTCAAATTGTCTCCAGCTGGACATTTCTCCTAGCATGGTGAGAAAGTAGAGGCAACAACCCGAGCCTCAGCCCACCCACTACTGATGAGGCCTGGCTCTCTTCCTGAAGTCGGAGAGGCTCAAGTGTTCCTCAGGCCACTTCTAGTAGAATGTGAAAGTCGCCAGTGTAAGAGATTTGTAGGAAAAGAAAATGAGAGTTTGGAAAGAAAAGTGGCAGGAATCGAGTGAGAGGAGACAGAGGTAAGCTGTAAGTAAACACCAAAACCTCCAACGGAAAGGCAAAGAACAATTCAACCAATTAATCAGTATGTGCCCAGAGTTTGCAATGCCAAACAGCTTGTCGTGTCACAGCCTCCATGAGTGTTTAAATTTAATGATTCAGGACAGGGCATGTGCTTGAGTGAAAAATCAAATACACACACATGCATGCGCGCACACACACACACACATACGCATATACTTTTCCTTCTGCTGATTGTGCCTGGTGTGTCTGCCAAACAACCACATTCTAGGTCCTGTCACTTTGGGGTTTAGAGGTCTTAGGAATTTGAAAAAGAGGAAGATGAGGGTGGGGTGGAATATGGGATACCACTGTGTCTCAAATGACAGAAGGGAAACCACTGGGAAGGGCTTTCCAACGGTCTGGCCTCTGAGAAATCAGGACTAAAAGTCACTCTGGAGTCTAGAAATGCTAGCTCCTGTTAAGCTCAACTCAGGAAATCACAGTGAAAAAACAGGGAGGTAGGAGAGTGAGGACATGAAGGAGCTTGGCTGAAAAGGGAGAGGGAGCACAGCAGTCAGAGAAATGGCATGAGAAGGTTGGGAGAGAGGTCACATAAAAAGCATACTTTGTTGCCCAACAGTGCTGGTAAGTGCCCACCTAGAAAAGGGAAAAGATGGTTTGAACCTTGGGGCTGATGTCAGGAACAATGGCAAAGGAAAGACACAGACAAGGGATCATAGCATCATCTACATTAAAAGTCGCCAGAAAAGCCTCCAGTAGAATGCCCCACACATAACTGACCCTCAAACATGTTATCACCTTCTGTTCTGTACAATTTCCTCGAGTGACATTGAAATACGATAGTCTACACTGTTCACAGACATTTAAAAAATACGAAAAAACTGAACACATGCATACTCTATGACCATCACTCTCGCAGGCATAGATCCAACAGAAATGTGTCTACTCATTTACCAAAATACAATTACAAGAGTGTTTGTAGCAGCAGTACTCACAATAGTAGGTACCTGAAAATCACCAAAACATTCATCAACTGCAGAATAGATAAGTTGTGTTAAAACATAATAGGATATTGTGATTATTTATTCTCCCTGCTGTATAGTTTTCTATCGTGAAAATGAGGATTAATATCACAAGTCTAATGTTGAGCAAAAGAAGCCAGACACAAAAAGCACATACTGCATAAATCCATTTACACAAAATTCAAAAACAGACGAAAAGCATCTAGCCTACTAGAAGTCATTAAAGTGGTTATTGTTAGTGGGGGTAGGGTAGGGGTCATGACAAAGTGGAGTTGATAACGTTCCTAACAATAATTTTTATGTCAAAATTAGCCAATGTCCTGTTTTCAGTGAGTACCTATACATATATATGCACACCTGAATTCTTTGTGTTTAGAGAGTAGGACACTAAGCACATTATTATCACATCATTTACAGTAATAAGGACAGTTATTACTCTTCCATGCCAGGCAGTATAGTATTATAATAGAGGAAGGATAGGGTATAGTATAAAACTAAGCTGAATTAAGTGATTCAGCTACTTGCTAGTTCTATAATTAGGGTAAACCTATATATGCTTTCATATCCTTATTTGTAAAATTGGGATAAAAATATCTATATTTAGGTATATCATGGAAATATAAAGAAATGAAAAATAATAAGTATGGGCATATCTCAAAAATGCTGTGGATTTGGTTCCAGAATGTTACAACAAAGCAAATATTGCAGTAAATTCACATGACTATTTTGGTTTTCCATTGAAAATAAAATTTATGTTAATACTATACTGTGCTCCATTAGATGCACAGATATTATATCGAAAAAATAATATACATATCTTAATTTAAAAATGCTTTATTTTTTAAAATGCTAATGGCCATGTGAGTCTGCACTCAGTCACGATCTTTGTGCTGGCAGATGGTCTTCCCTCTCTGTTGATGGTTTGCCTCTCTGTTGATGATCAGGGTGATGATTTACTAAAGGCTAGGGTGGCTGTGCCAATTTCTTGAAATAAGACAATGAAGTTTGCTGCATGGATTGACTCTTCCTTTCATGAAAGACTTCTATGTAGCATGTGATGTAATTTGATAGCATTCTACCCACAGTATGATTTCTTTCAAAACTGGAGTCAAATCTTCTCAAATCTGCCACTGCTCTGTTAACTGCATTTGTGTAATAGTCTAGACATTTTGTTGTCATTTCAACAATGTTCACAACATCTTCACCAGGAGTAGAGTCCATCTCAAGAAATCACTTTCTTTGCTCACCCATAAGAAGCAACTCCTCATTCATTAACGTTATATCATGAAATTGCAGCAATTCAGTCTCAGCTTCAGGCTTCAAGTCTATTAATAATTCTAGTTCTATTGCTATCTCTACCACATCTACAGTTATTTCCTCCACTGAAGTATTAAGCCCCTCAAGGTCATCCATGAGAGTTGGAATTAATTTCATTGAAACATCTGTTAATCTCGGTAACTTGACCTCTTCCCATGAATCATGAATGTTCTTTATGCCATTTATAATGGTGAATCCTTACCCGAAGGTTTTCAGTTTACTTTGCCCAGATTCATCATAGGAATAACTCTCTAAGACAACTATAACCTTACAAAATTATTTACTAAAGAATAAGGCTTGTAAGTTGAAATTACTCCTTAATCTATGGACCACAGAATGAATGTTTTGTTAGCAAGTATGAAAACATTAACCTCCTTGTACATGTCCATCTGAGCTCTTGGGTGACTAGGAGCATTGTCAATGAACGGTAATATTTTGAAATGAATCTTTTCTTCTGAGCAGCAGGTCTTAACAATAGTCTTAAAATATTCGCTATACCATGCAGTAAACAGATGTAGTGTCATCCAGGCTTTATTTTTCCATTTATAGAGCATATGCAGAGTAGAGTTAGCATAATTCTTAAAGAGTCCTAGGAATTTTGGAATGGCAAATGAGCACTGGCTCCAACTTAAAGTCGGCAGCTGCGTCAGCCCCTAACAAGAGAGTTAGACTGTCCTTTGAAGCTTTGAATCCAGACTTGAACTTCTCCTCTCCAGCTGTGAAAATCCAGCATGACATCTTGTTCCAATAGAAAGCCATTTCAGCTACATTGAAAATCTATTGTTTAGAGTAGCCACCCTCCTCCATGATCTTAGCTAGATCTTCTGGAAAACTTACTGATGTTTCTCCACGGGCATTTGCTGCTTCACCTTGACCTTTTATGTTACGGAGAACTTTTATGTTATGTTATAGAGGTTCTTTAACGCTCATGAGCCAACCTCTGCTGGCTTCAAACTTTTCTTCTTAGTTTCTTCACCTCTCTCAGTCTTCAGAAAATTAAAGAGATTCACGGTTTTGCTCTGGATTTGATTCTGGTTCAGGTGAAGGCTGTGGCTGGTTTGAACTTCTATCTAAACCACTGAAACTTTCTGAATTTCAACAGTAAAAATGTTTCACTTTCATATCATTCATGAGTTCAGTGGAGTAGAACTTTTAATTTCCTTCAAGAACTTTTCTTTGCTTTTGACACTTGATTAACTGGTACAAGAGGCCTTGCTTTCAGCCTGTCTTGGCTTCTGATAGGACTGACTTACTCAGCTTAATCCTTCTAACTTTTGATGTAAAGTAAGAGATACATGATTCTTCCTATCACTTGAATACTTAGAGGCCACTGTAGGGTTACTAATTGGCCTAATTTCAATATTGTTTTGTCTCAGGGAATAGGGAGGCCCAAGGAGAGAGAGAAGGGAGAATAGCAGGTTGGTGGAGCAGTCACACCACATACAAAATTTATCAGTTTGCCATCTAACATGGTCACAGTTTATGATGCCCCAAAGCAATTACAATAGTAACATAAAAGATCAGTGATCACAGATCACCAAAACAAATATAATAACAGCGAAAAAGACTGCAATGTTGTGAGAATTACCAAAAATGCAACATACATCAAAAATGAGCACATATTGGAAAAATTGCACTGATAAACTTGTTCATCACAGGGTTGCCTTCAATTTGTAAAAAACGCAACATTTGCAAAGTGCAATAAAGTGAAGTGCAGTAAGATAAGGTATCCTTACACTAACAATGACTGTTAATAATGTTAATTTTATTCTTTTTCCTTTCTCAGTCAGCACATATGTATTCTATATTTGTGTTGTGATTATAACTGTATTTTTCAAGGCGATTGCATCTCTTGATCACAGAAAATGCAGGCAAATATGAAGCTAAATATCACACCCTATTTCCAAATACAAAATCTGTTAGTGTTGTTTCTTCTCACTGGACCACCACCGCCATCATTTCCAGGGTTGGATATCAATGATTCTGTTAACAGTTCCTTTGTCTATTTTCCTACTCTCAGTCAACTGCATTCAGCATAGGTAATCTTCTTCATTTTCACCTGTTCTAACCTTCCCCAATAAATCTAAATTGCAGCTTCAGTGCAGGTGGGTAGAAACACAGCCATAGGCTTGTTTGTAGAACCTTCTCTCTAGCAGAAATTAGGTGGAGTTCAGGTAATGATTCCCTATCTTCATAGACAAATTCACCTGCTGAAAGACTGGACCATCAAACTTCCTGATTGATACGAATGGTCCAGGAGACTGAGATGAACAGCCCCTGGAGAGGGAGGTGTGATAGAACATCAGGGAAGTCAGTTACGCAAAGCTGGAGAGGCAGTGGCAGAAGAGGTGAGGCAGAGAGTGAAGGCAACATCTAAGATACTTTCCCTTACTGCAATACTTTACATACAACTTCTGAAATCTTCATAGCAGTTTCATTCCCTAATTTCTCCTCTGTTTTCTTTTCACACAGTCTACCTCCTTCCCTAATTCTCGGATTCCTTTTCAACTTTTCTTAGCTTTTATTTCGATTTCTCTATCAATCCAGAGTTTTACTGTGTATTTATTGAGCTCATAAATAGAGCCTGTGCCCTGGAGGGACAGCATGAGAAATTAAATATATTGTATTCAATTTATTTTTAAGTTAATATTACAGCAAGTGAACCAAAATTTCATTTCTTTATATACTGGTTAATGAACCTACATTTTGGCAGACATGAAAGCTTCTTTCAGGGCTTTTCCCTCCTCTTCTTTTCAAGGCTTTTTAAAAAGTAGCTTTACAGGCAAGTTTCAGTAGGGGGGTGAGGATGGAAGTTTGATACTACAAACCTTCCCTTTTCTCTCAAATCTCAAGCTTCCCTTCTTTTGCTGAGCATCTTAAACAAGCAGGCGGATGTTTTTCCTCTTTTATTTTTTAATTGCTTATGTTGATGTGCAAGACAACATTTTCAATGAGATGCAAACGGAGTTGCCCACACAGCAATAATGGGGGCTTTGTGGGCTGCTCAGCATGTGCTGTGTTTCTCTGAAGCCTTTAGGTCCATACCCCCAAGCTCTACAAAGAGGTCAGTACATTTCAGTTTCTCTCTCTCCCATACCAAAGAGATGTTCTGACTGTGAGAAAAAACAGCAGGTAGAATAGTCACTGGCAGAAGCTTCCCCTACTCCCCACTATGCCTACCACTTATTTTCCACTGACAGTCAATTATTACATTTTAAATAAAGTTGTACTTTATGAAGATTTAATGAAATACTGCCATGATATGGTAAGCCAGTGCCAACTGAAAGAGCTGCTTCTGCTATTCAATTAGCTTTGCCTGTTAATACATCATGATAGCAACTCTGATTAGGAAACATAACATTCACTAATTTACACCTGAATGACACAGAAAAGGTTGCTAAGTGGTTTGGAATTATAGCAGGCTTATTATTTGATGTGGGGACTAACATATTTTCTGGCTAAGGATAGAATTCTGGCTAAAGATTGCAGAAAACGAACAAACAGAAATTACCTGTGTTGATTTAGTGTTATTTGCAAGGCCAACTGATCATTTAAGTGAGGATTTTTGCCTTTCACATAGCTATTAGTACTATCAAAAGCTTTTATTCAACATGGACAGCAGAGACTATTGATTTCTATCCTTTCTCGGGTCCTCTTAACACAAGTTTTAAGTACCCAAACCCAGGTAGTCTCTATTAAAATTAATGTTGTTAGGGAAGAGTGCAGATGTTGTTGTCCGGGCAACAGGCTTGGGCACCGTAAATACAAAAGACTTCTGTGGTCCTATTTTTTCTAAGGCAAGACTTCATTTGCCTTAAAGGCTCCCACTTCAGAAGGGTTATCTCATTCTTGGGGCATCAAAATTAGAAACAAAAGGCAAAACTAACAGCACATCTTGCCTTAGAATTCCCTAAAAGATCCATAACAAATGGTATAGACACAAGGTAATGAAGAAAACAATAGCACAAATAAGAATAAACTTACAGGGTTCCCAACCTTATAGGTCAGTAAAGAAGGTCTTGTCCTAGGAGGCTTGGGAAACTTAGGAAATTGAGAGGATCTTGGGAAGAAATTCCAGAAAATTTACAGGTATTACACGTGAAATTAGACGGCAAATCTTGGGCTTGTCCTCCTATCCTTAAGAGGTTTTTAAAAGTCCAATCTGAAATTCCTCACAAAAATTTCCAGCAAAGCAAATTTAAGGTCTACCTGGTAAATCACCATTCTTGAGAGCTTGTTTGGAGGTTCTAGCAGGGGAGCACAGCTACTCGTATACTCTCTATCAGTCCTCCTCTATCAGGGGTGCTCGTCCTCTTCTACCGAATGCAAAGCTTCTGGAGGGATGCACAC
The DNA here is from genome assembly GCF_047675955.1 of Chlorocebus sabaeus. Classification (NCBI taxonomy): domain Eukaryota; kingdom Metazoa; phylum Chordata; class Mammalia; order Primates; family Cercopithecidae; genus Chlorocebus; species Chlorocebus sabaeus. The sequence continues at coordinate 22,947,298 of NC_132929.1, read as the reverse complement.
GGAGCAATGAGGGAAGAAGGGGACATATGCCTAGCCAGCCAGATCGGCTGAATCAACCCTGGCAATCAATGAGGTGACAGATGTCACAGCCAGATCGCCCTCACATCTGTAAATTACCATTCTTGTTGCATCTATGTAAATAATCAAGCCAAATCTAATGTGATAAGCCTTATTCTGTGATCAAGAATGATTTTTTTCTTTGATACTACTTTTGATCAAAAGCAGGGTGACTGTAGAGAAGTGTTGTACTACAATGCAAAACTATGAACCAACTATAGCACACTCTTCTGAGTAATCAGAATCTGCCTTGTTCAATGTCTCTGTGCTATTTTGCAACCTTTTAATTGCAGGTAAGAGATACACAGGCAAACTCCATCTTTTTGAGTAGAGATTTAATTGACTTCTCCCCAACTATGGGAAAAATACAGTTTTAGTACTTAGTTGTAAGTTGCCTTGGATTCTGTTACTCGTGAAAGTTAAAAATTCTTAGCAAATTTTCAATTATTCCAGTTTCCTTCAGTGTCTGGCAACACGTCTCCAAATTAACTTTTTCATTTTTCTCTCTCCTTTCTGGCTCATCATCAGACACCTAAAATCCAACTGCCCAGATCTCTAATTTGACTCTAAGGTGCTTTGCTTTTGGCCCTTTTACTTGGGATCTGAAGAAGGCTTGTGAGCTAAATTCCGGAAACCTGATATAAGCCTTGAAAAGACTCACCACAACAGAAGATGATGGATGATCCAAAATACTTCCTGGAAAGAAAGTCTAGTGAAATGCTTGGGTCATACATACCCCTGCATAAGAATGTGAACAACATCACCAAATGCATCAATATTCCAGCTTGAAAGCAATGAGCAGTGCTGTGTAATGAAAATATTTTCCTCCACTGACCTCTTGGAATCCACTGGACTGATAACTGCCAGTCCCACTCCTGGTTCTTTAATACAACCTTTTATATTCATATTTTCTCTTTTTCAGTTCTGCTATCCCTTCTTAAAACATGCCTGATTTGGGGGGTTCTAAAACAACTGACCTTTGCCACCAATTCTCAAAAGATGACTTTAACTGATTATACAGGAACAACACCAAGAGTTCTTTCTAAGACTATTTCTCAGGCTCTTCTTTGACCCACTCAGGATGTTTATTATTTTCTCTGAGTTGTACAACAACAAATAACATTCTTCTTAAATAAAAGTGTGGACTGATAATGTTGAACTTTACCTCAGCCCTGTGTTCCTAAAACACAGAGATGGTTAAGAAGCCTCCCCCCAACCCACCCCCACACACACTTTTATTTACCTAGATGCAGCTGATTGCCAGTGACCACCCTTCCCTTGCATGTTCCCAGGTAAGGCCTGGCCCTGTCCTTCCTCATGGCTCTCATAAGACTTGTGGAGGTGACCTTCTTGTTTACCTACCTCTGTGAAACTCTAGGCCCACTTCCTTTTCTTTAAAATGTTTCTCATTAATTAATGTTTTCCCTACTGTAACAGCCTAAATAAAATCATCTCCTTAATCTTCCACTGCATTTTTGTCTTTCATAATAGGGTTTGGATTACATGGAGGTGTATGGAGTTGTCAAAAAATCATGAAATAACACAATTCCGGTTTGTGTATTTCATTAAATATAGATTTTACCACAAAAGACAAAATGAGGACTGTAAATAAGCAATGAACCATACATAGTTAATGCTTTGTACACTTAGCTGTTTGGAGTGAGGTATTAGATATTTGTAACTTACTTTGTTTTATATATATATATGTGTGTGTATATATATATATATAAATTTTATATATATATATATATATATAAATTTTTTTTTTAAATGAAGTCTTGCTCTTTTGCCCGGGTTCAAGCAATTCTCCTGCCTCAGCCTCCTGAGTAGCTGGGATTACAGGCACCCACCACCACATCCAGCTATTTTTTGTATTTTTAGTAGAGATGGGGTTTCACCATGTTGGCCAGGCTGGTCTTGAACTCCTGACCTCAGGCAATCCGCCTGCCTTGGCCTCCCAACGTGCTAGGATTACAGGCATGAGTCATTGAGCTTGGCCTGTAATATGTATTTTTTAGAAAGATGGATTGATCCATTCAGAGATGAATTGCTAAATAGTTTGTGATAAAGCAAATATAGTAAAAAACTAATTACAGAATCTACGTGGTTAGTTTATTAGTGTTCATATCAAAGTTAATGGCAAAATATTAACTTTTTTTCCACTAAGATTGAGAAGAAGGCAAGGATATCTTCTGTCACATCATCATTCTATTCAAATTATTACTAGAGGCCAGTGCCATAAGAAAATAAAAAGAAGGAAAAGGCGCAAAGATTGAGATTTAAAGAAAACTATTTAATTGTCAGATGGTATGACTATGTAGAAAATCCTGAAGAATTTATAAAGCAGTACTAAGTGTACTTGGGCAGGTTATAGGACAGAAGGTCAATATATGAATATTAACTATAATTTGATATACTATCATAAATAATTAAATGAAATTCTTAAAATAGCATTGACAAAATCAAATACATATAAATATAACTATAACATATAATAAAAATAAATAACTAAAATATATTTGTAATATATTTTATTATATACAAATATATATTTAATAAATATGTTAAATAAAATGTAACAAATATAAAACTACAATAAATATAATGAAAGATGTTCGAACTCTGTGCTCCAGAAACTATGAAACATATCTGAGAGAACTAAAGATCTGAATAAATTTATCTGATCAATATTGTTATGATGTTAATTCTCCTCAAACTGAGGAGACATTTCCTAAGAATTGTTCACTAAAGGAGAAGCAGGTTCAAGTTGCATGGGCAGTCATGGGATAAGGAAAGAACAATACTTAAGAGAGAAAGCTAGTAGCATTCCAAGGAGATGGGCGTAAGTGCTGGCCATTTCCAAGGACAACATACACAGGGGTGGGATGCATCCTTGGCTAGTGAGGTCAGACATTCAATGGAATCTCAAAAGAAAGATCTGAACCCACTACTACCATTCATAGCTAAACTTTCCCTCCTTGCTTACCACCTCTGCCCTCCTAACACTCATTTGCAGATTACAGAATAAATAGAAGGCAATATCCCACTTTGTTGGGTGTGCACAAAGGAGGGTAGAATAGAAGGGACAGATGACAAAACTAATGAAGAAAATGACAAAATGAATGAAATAGGAAAAAGGACAAAAAGAAGTGATTTACATAATATTAGCAGTAAACGGAAGGTCTAGGTCAGTGGTTCTCACACTTTGCTGCATTTTAGAGTAACTCTCATGCCTAGGCCATATCTCAGTGCAATTAAGTGAGAATCTCAGGCATTAGTATTCTTTAAACTCCCCTATGTTATTTCAATGTGCAATAAAGTTTCAGCAGTGCCTCTCAAACATTAATGTGCATAAAGATCACCTGGGGATCTCGTTAAACTGCAGTTTCTGTTTCGGTAGGTCTTGGGTGGGGTCTTTGATTCTGTATTCCTAATAAGCTTCCAGGTAACACCAGTATGTCTGGTTTGAAGACTGCACTATGGGTAGCAGTTCTAGACAGAACTGATGATGAAAACTTGAGAAAAATACAAAGAGAAAAGCATAGAAATCATGCATTTATGTCTCTTTAATAGAAGAAAACAAGCAAACAAAAAAAAGATAAGTAACATAAAATCAAAAGCAGTCAAATAATCCATCTGTAAAGAAAATCCAATCTAAGAAGGCATAACAGAATCTGGAAAAGTGCTATGTGCTCTTGAACTTAATAAGAATTTGAATGGAGTAAAACATCAGTACAAAAAGAAGATGATAAAACAACAGATACAAAGATGAAAAGGGAGAATGCCAAGCTAAGGAGAAAAGATGGAGAACCAAAATACAGTCAGATATCTAAAATTCTTTTAAGAACAAAAACCAGATTAGAATTGTGAAATATCAGTGCAAAGAAGAAAAACATAAGTCAAAAAATAGATACAAAGAATACAGATAATTCAATCTGGATAACTGGTGTCTAAAAATTTAAAGAATCCTGTAAGTAGACTAGAAAATACATTCAGAGACATATGGCAAATGTACTCTTAAATGAAGAAAAAATAAACAAACACACATGGTGCCTTGAAAAGACACAACATAGACCAGGATGCAAAACCGTCAAAGTTAATATATATCCTCAATAAGTTACTTAATTTTGAGGATAAAGAAAAAAAGGTACAGGAAAAAAAAACATGAAGTTACTTCCAAGTAGAAAGAGAGAAAAAAACAGACTTCCACAAAACAGCCTTTAATGACAAGGACTATGGGAGCAGGTCTACAAAGTTTTAAATAAAACAAAAGTATATATCAAGACTATTTTAAGTGTCTAATCTCATTCAAGTGCAAACGTACTAGGTAGATATTCTTGATCATTAAGAAACTCAGAGAATGTTCAAGAATTCGTCTTGAAAGAAACAAATGATTCAGTGATGATATGCCAGCAACCAAGGCATAAAGCAAAATGAGGAACTCAGAAATAAAGAAAGCCATGGTAGAATTACTGGAGATGTTTCTGCTTTTAGCATGACACAGAGAGGAGCTCCATGAACCAGATTCCCAGTGAAACAGATGAAAATTGTTTTAAAACAACATCTAAACTCTCTAGAAATAGTCCTAAGTGCATAGAGAAAATGAGAAAACACTTACTCAAAAATCTACTTAAACTTGACAGGACAACAAAAGTCTGTGGCATTTGAACAAGAATCTGCTCCTTCCATTTCCCCTTCCAGCTCAGCATGGTAGAAATTCCAATCCAGATGAGAAATAGGGGTTCCCTTCTTCTGCCCAGCCCCAATTTGTGAGATGGTAGGTCTGTCTTAAGCACGGTGCTGCTGAGAATACTGGGGCCCCAGCTGCCCTCATCACGGCTTATAAGGCAGTGGTTCCATGTTGGAAAAGGCAAAACAAAAAAGACTTAAGGCTTTTGCCCACTCCATCCCACCAAGTATTCAGTTCCAAAAACAAAGTTGTCACTTAGAGAAAAGAACTTCAGGAAAGCAGTCTCCACCAACAGTTTTAGAGCCTTGGCAAAATCTAGAGATTTAGCTCAAGAGGAAGAGCAGTCCTAAAACAGATAGCTATTAATCTCTTTTCAAAGGAGTAGACTTCATTTGCAACAGGGTGTGAAGAAGTTCAAGTCTAAGGGGCTCTGGAAAAAAAAGTATAGTCAAAAAGATAACTTGCAAAAAAAAAAAGACAATTGGCAGATTAGGAGATTTCACTGGAGAGATAGGCAAAACTGTGGATCAGATTGTCAGACAGAATGGGGAAAAGTGACAACAGGGAAGAGCCCTGCTGGGGTCAGATCCAGTCTCACAAACTGACCTCAGGAAATATTCCCCCCAAAGAGACTACATTTGATTACATCAGTTTGCTGAGAACCTTATGCCTTAGGACATTGCCAGACAATAGAAGAATCCACCATCAAGTAGTGGAGCCTTGAGCCTGAGTGTGTTTAGGGAAAGAAACAGCGACAGAGAGACCTGATAAAAACCACTGTCATCCCAACATGACTACGGTTACAACAAAGGTTGCACCCTCTGAGGAACAACAGCAGAGGATTAACACTGTGGGATACAGATGTCACTAAAATAATCCAGCCAGTCTCTAAATAAGTAAACAACCACGTAAAAAATAGCAATCCTCACAGTGGGGGAATCAGTACCCCAAATGGCTATAATTTATTATCTAAAATGTCTAGTTTCCAACAAAAAAATTAGGAGGCATGCAAAGAAACTGGAAACTATAATTTATACATTGAAAAGAAAAAAAAATAAATACAAAGAAAAATAAGTTAACAAAAACTTCCCATGAGAGTAAATAGATGTTAGATTTAACAGAGATTTTTAAGTAGCCATTGTAAGTATGTCCAAAGAACTAAAGGAAACCATAATTAAAGTTTAAAAAAAAAAGTATGAGGACAATTTCACATCAAATGGAGAATATTAATAAAGAAATATAAATTATTTTTAAAATTCACATCGGCCTTCTACAGTTGCAAAGTACAATAACTGAAATACAAATTAGGTAACTTAAATAAAATGGATACAATCCTACAAAGACACAAACTCCCAAAACTGACTCAAGAGAAATAATATGAATAAACTATAATGAATGAAGAGATTTATTATCAATAAAAATCCACCCAGAAATAAAAGTCAAGGCCTAGATGGCTTCCCTATTTTATTGTATTAACACAATACTTAGAGAAGAATTAATACCAATTATTCACAAAATCTTCCAAAAATGGAAGAGAAGAGAACACATCCCAGCTAACTCCTTTAGGCCTGTGTCACTGACACCAAAATCAGACAAAGACATCACAAGAAAAGGAAACTACAGACCAGTATTTCTCATGCACGTGGATATAAAATCCTCAAGAAGATTCTAGCAAACTGAATCCAGCAACATATTAAAGAATTGTGCATCACGATCAAATGTGATTTATTCCACGAATGCAAAGCTGTGTTAACTCCCAAAAATCAGTTAAAGCAATACATCAGCCTAAATCCATGGAGAAAAAATTTTTAAAGATTATCTCAAAAATCACAGAAAAAGTATTTAACAAAATCCAATACTTTTTCATGACATACTTTTTCAAAAATGCATAACAAACTAGGAATAGAAGGGAACTTCTTCAACTTGATAAAGAACATTAATGAAAAACCCACAGGTAGCATCATATTTAACGGTAAAAGACTAGATGCTTTCACTCTAAAAAAGAGAAAGAAACCAAAGGTATCCACTCTTGCTATTTCTATTTAATATTGTACTGGAAGTTCTAGCCAGGGAAACACAACAAGAATGGTTATGATAAAACACTCACACATACACATATACACAATGACAATTGTTGAAGAGAATATGGAGAGAGAGAATTCTCATACCCTGCTGATGGGAATGTAAGATGGTACCACTACTTTGAAAATTATTCTGTCACTTCTGCAATGATTAAACATGAAGTTAGCATATAACCCAGCAATTCAATTACTAAGGTATATGCTCAAGAGAAATTAAAATACAAGTCTCCCAAAAACCTTGTACAAGATTTTTTTTAAAAAACTTTTAAGTTCCGGGGTAAATGTGCAGGTTTGTTATATAAGTAAACTTGTGTCATGCGGGTTTGTTGTACAGATTATTTCATCACTCAGATATTAAGCCTAGGATCCATTAATTATTTTTCCTGATCTTCTCCCTCCTGCCACCCTTTCAGTAGGTCCCAGTGTGTGCCGTTCCCCTCTATGTGTCCATGTGTTCTCATCGTTTAGCTCCCACTTTAAGTGAGAACACGTAGTATGTGCTTTTTTTGTTTCTGTGTTAGGTTGCTAAGGATAATGGGCTCCAGCTCCATCCATGTTGCTGCAAAGGACATGGCCTTGTTTTTTTCATGGCCACATAATATTCTATATTGTAGATGTACAACATATTCCTTATCTAATTTGTCACCGATGGGCATTAAGGTTGATTTCACGTCTTTGCTATTGTGAATAGCGTTGCAATGAATACAAACATTCATGTATCTTTATAACAGAATTATTTATATTCCTTTGAGTACATACCTAGTAATGGGATTTTTGGGTCAAAGGTACCCTGTCTTTAGGTCTTTCAGGAATTGCCACACTATCTTCCTCAATGATTGACCATCTTCCGCAATGGTTGAACTAATTTACACTCCCACCAACAGTGTATATGTGCTCCTTTTTCTCCACAACCTTGCCAGAATCTGTTATTTTTTTACTTTTTAATAGTAGTTGTTCTGACTGGTATAAGATGGTATCTCATTGTGGTTTTGATTTGCATTTCTCTGATGAATCAGTAATGAGCCTTTTTTCCAGATGATTATTGGCCTCACGTATGCCTTCTTTTGAAAAGTGTCTTTTCATTTCCTTTGCCCACTTTTTTATGGGGTTGTGTTTTTTATTCTTGTAAATTTGTTTAAATTCCTTACAGATGCGGGATATTAGACTTTGTCAGATGTATAGTTTGCAAACATTTCCTCCCATTCTGTAGGTTGTCTGTTTACACTGTTGATAGTTTCTTTTGCTGTGCAGAGGCTCTTTAGTTTAATTAGAATCCATTTGTCAATTTTTGTTTTTGTTGCAATTGCTTTTGGCATCTTTATCACAAAATCTTTTCCAATCCCTAGGTCCTGAATGCTATTGCCTAGGTTATCTTCCAGGGTTTTTATAGTTTTGGGTTTTACATTTATCTTTAATCCACATGGAGTTGATTTCTGTATATGGTGTAAAAAAGGGGTCCAGTTTTAATCTTCTGCCTGCAGCTAGCCAGATATCCTGGAACCATTTATTGAATAGGGAATCCTTTCCCCATTGCTTGTCTTTCTCAGGTTATTCACAGATCAGATAGTTGTAGGTGTATGACCTTATTTCTGAGTTCTCTATTTTCTTCCATTTGTCTATGTGTCTGTTTTGGTACCCATACCATGCTGTTTTGGTTACTGTAGCTCTGTAGCATAGTTTGAAGTTGGGTAGCATGATGATTCCAGCTTTGTTCTTTTTGCTTAGGATTGCCTTGGCTATTAGGGCTCTTCTGTGGTTCCATATCAATTTTAAAATAGTTTTCTCCAGTTCTGTGAAGAATGCCAATGGTAGTTTGATACGGTCTGGCCCTGTGTCTGTATACAAATCTCACCTTAAATTGTAGTAATCCCCATGCGTCAAGAGTGGGACTAGGTGGAGATAATTGAATCATGAGGGCTGTTTCCCCCATGCTATTCTCATGATAGTGAATGAGTTCTCATGTGATCTGATGGTTGTATAAGGGGCTTCCCCCTTTGCTCAGCCCTCATTCTCTCTCCTGCCTCCCTGTGAAGATATGCCTTCCACCATGATTGTAAATTTCCTGAGGCCTCCCCAGCCACACGGAACTGTGAGCCAATTAAACCTCTTTTCTTTATAAATTGCTCAATCTTGGGTATTTCTTCATAGCATTGTGAGAACAGACTAATACATAGTTCAATAAGCATAGCATTGAATCTATAAATTGCTTTGGGCAGTATGGCCATTTTAATGATATTGATTCTTCCCGTGCATGAGCATGAAATGTTTTTCCATTTATTTGTGTCATCTCTGATTTCTTTGAGCAGTGGTTTGTCGTTCTCCTTGTAGAGATTTTTACCTCCCTAGATAGCTGTATTCCTAGATATTTCATTCTTTTTGTGGCATTTTTGAATGGGAGTTCGTATCTGATTTGGTTCTCAGTTTGACTGTTTTTTGTGTATAGGAATGTTAGTGATTTCTGTACACTGATTCTATATAAGATTGTTTACAGTATCATTATTCATAGTAGCAAGATGGTGAAAACAACTCAAATGTACACCACCTGATGAACAGACAAACAATAGGAAAAATATGGTATATTCATATAATGAAAATTTATTCAGCCATAAAAAGGAATGAAGTACTGATTCATACAACAACATGAATTAACCTCAAAAACTTTATGCTAAGTGAAAGAAGACAGTCAGAAAACACTACTATTATATTATTCTATTTACATGACCTGTGAAAAATAGGCACATCCATAGAAACAGAAAGGAATTCATTAGTTTCTTAGACCTGGGGAGGAGGAAATAAGGAGGTCAATAGGTGATAGCTAAAGGGTAAAGGTTTCCTTTAGGAGGTGATGAAAATGTTTTAAAATCGACCGTGGCTATGGTTGGACATATTTGTCAATATACTTACAATTATTAAATTATACACTTTAAATGGGTGATGTATATATCAATGAAGCCATTAGAAAGCAAAATCAAATAAAATAGAGCTGAGACCAAATGCATTTAAATACTAAAAATTCTACATACCTCAGAAAATTATAGTTTCTAAAGAAAAGGAAAATAATACACTTTTTTAAAGAAAACCTGGCTTTAGAAAAGGAAATCAGAAGCACAAACCAAGAGGAAAGCAAATGAAATAATTTTTAGTAATATTTACCTAACTTGGCAGGTCGGGTTACAGGTGCTACCAATACAACAGAGAGCAAAACAGACATGGTTCCTTCTATCTCAGGTTATTAATAAAATGGGGAGCACTAGACAAAAATAATCAAACACATGAATGAACAAACAAGGCAAAACTCAGTAAAATAAGCCACACAGCAAATTAAAAATAGCACTAGCTGGACTTCTGGCATAGACTTATTTCTCCCTGTTCCTCATTGCTGTGTACAATTATAAACCCTGGAAATAATATCCAGAGGCCACCAAAGGATAACTCTAAAAAATGTTAAGAAGGTAAATTGTCTGGGACAGCAGAAATGAAGGAACAGCAAAGCAATATGGTACCTTAGGTCCCTCCTCCCAGCAGAAAAAGCCTAACCACCCCCAGTATTTTCTGATGTAAAACTGCAACAAAAGGTAGCCAGTTAGGCTCACTGTCCCTCTGATAACACCAGATGAGACTGGCACCACTAGCAAGAAGGATCAATAGGAAAGGACTATTTTTCCCTCCCACGTTTTAAATTCCCCCATTCCATCTCTCCCCTCTAAGAAATACCAGGACAATCACGAACACAAGCAAGACAGACGTTTCCTCAAGTGGATCACCATGGCAGCCTCTTTTGCCCCATGGGCCTGAGATCCCTTCAGCCTGTACAGAGACATCACAATGACTGAATGAACAACACAGGTAGAAAAATCCTATCACATCAGATAAATCTTTGAGACTTCTTTTCCCCTCTAGAAGACACTGGGATTGCTGGTGGGGAAAGAACTTCTACCACCTCAGGCAGTACTAGCATGGATCAGTCGGTCCGCAGTACACCAACTAAACCAATAGGGCCTAAATAATATCACAAAGACCATGAAAATTAAGGTATGATTGGAACCAAAACCCACAAAATAGGCCAGAACGTGCATGTTAAACCTATACAAGATGACTACTTGCTAAAATAAAAATTTAAATAAGATGCAGAGCTTTCTAATATAATAGACAAAATGTCCAGGATGCAACAGAAAATTACCCCATACCAAGAACCAGGAAAATTCCAACTTGAATGAGAAAAGACAAGCACTGACACAGCACCAAGATGAGATGAATCAGAAATTGAAATTATCTGAGAAGGATTTTGAAGGTATAATATTTTTTTAAAATCAATTATAAACTCTCTTGAAACAAATACAGAAAATATCAGCAAAGAATTATAAGTTTTATAAAAAGAACCAAATAGAAATCACAGAACTGAGAAATACAATAACCAAAACAGAAACAAACAAAAAAAAACATGCTAAATGGGCTCAATAACACAATAGAGATGACAGGAGAGAATCAATGAACTTGAGGAGAGATCGATATAATTTACTCAATTTACCTCATCTGAACAACAAAGACAAAATAAACTATTCAAAAACAAAAAAGAAAAAAAAAATTGGCTGGGCGCGGTGGCTCATGCCTATAATCGCAGCACTTTGGGAGGCCGAGGAGGGCAGACCACGAGGTCAGGAGATCGAGACCATCCTGGCTAACATGGTGAAACCCCGTCTCTACTAAAAATACAAAAAAAAAAAAAAAAAAAAAAAAAAAAATTAGCCGGGCGTGGTGGTGGGTGTCTGTAGTCCCAGCTACCCGGGAGGCTGAGTCAGGAGAATGGCGTGACCCCGGGAGGCGGAGATTGCAGTGAGCCGAGATCTCCCGCCACTGCACTCCAGCCTGGGCAACAGAGCGAGATTCTGTCTCAAAAAAAAATAAAAAAAAAATAAAAAAATCACAGCCTATGGGGCCTTTGGGACAATGACAAAAAATCCAACATTCATATCATCAATAGCTACCAAAAGGAGAATCAGAGTGGAGTTGAAAGAATATTTGCATATATTGCAGTTGAACACTTTCCAAATTTGGGTAAAAAACCCAGTGTACAGATTCAAGCCTCTGGTAATACCAAATAAGATAAATCCAGAGAAATACATACCAAGAATTATCATCATTAAACTTCTGAAAACTCTAAGACAAAGAACAAATTCTGAAAGCAGCCACAGAGAAATGACACACTACCTATTGGGGGAAAACAATTTGAATGACAGTTGGATCTCTCATCAGAAACCAGAGAGGCCAGAAGAAAGGGGCACCACATTTTTCAAGTGCTGGAAAAAAAAAAAGTACTCTCAACTCTAAATTTTATATCTGGCAAAATTATCCGTCAGAAAAATAAAGGAAACAAAGATCTCCTCAGACACTAAAGAAGTGTAAAAAATCTGTCAATTTGTCATGAGCAGACGTGTCCTTAAAGACTGGCTAAAACAACTTCTTTAAACAAAAAGGTAATCATAAATAAAGGAATCTTGGAGCATTGGGAAGGAAGAATGAACAATGGGAAGAGCAGAAGTATGGGTACATCCAGGGGACTATCCTTCTTTCATTATTTTTGTAAATCAGATTTGATGACTGAAATAAAAGACATGCAAGAAAATGACATTTAAAAGTGAGAAAGATATAAGGACATAAACCAAAGAAAGCTTCCTACACTTCACTTGAAGTGGTAAAACGGTCATATGCATAGAGTAAATCACATATGTATACTGTAATACCCAGGGGGCTACCCCTACAAAAACTCTACAAAAATGTACACTCAAAAACATTAAATAAATACAGACGAAATTCTTTAAAAGTGTTAAGTAATACATAGAAGGCAAGAAAGAAAAACGGAGGAAGAATGAAAGGAAACAGGCGGAAAACAAAGAATACAATGACATCGAAAATATAAAAATATATATTAGGATTCCCCAGAGAAACAGAGCCAAGTGTATTTATATGATAATAAATATGTATGATATTTATTATGGAAATTAGATCACACAATTATGGAGGCAGAGAAGCCCCACCATCTGCTGTCTGCAAGCTGGAGGGCAAGGAAAACTTGGAGGCACAATTCAGTCAGAGTCCAAAGGCAACTGGAGAGGGGGTTATGGAGGGTAGGGCATGTAATAATACTGCAATAAGTCTTAGAGACCAAAGTACTGAGATCCAGGAGATCTGATGTCTGAGGGCATGAAAACATGGCTGTCCCAGCTCAAGGGGAGAGAGAGAATTCACTCTTTCTCCACCTTTTCATTCTATTTGGGTCCTGAGTAGATTGGATGATGCCTGTACATATGATTAGTATTATCTTTATCTTCTTTACTCAGTCTGCTGATTCAAATGCTAACCTTTTCTGGAAACATCCTCACAAACACACCCAGAAATAATGTTTTACCCACCTATCTGGGCATCTCTTAATTCAGTCAAATTGACACATAAAAACTAATCATCAAAATACATTCAGTTCTAACATATTAATAATTATCTTAAATGTGTGGTCTAAGCACACCCATTAAAAAAAGATTGGCATTGCAGATTTAAATAACTTGCAAAACTATGTGCTGCTAACAAAGAAAGCTCTGATATTTAAAATTTCCCACCTTAAGTGAAGCATGGAAAACCTACTTCAAATCAAAAATAAAAAGATGGAAAAAGATATATAAACATTAATCAAAAATGCTCAGGTGGCTATATTAATATCGTATAAAGTAGGCTACAGAGGAAAGAAATTTATTAGAGATAAATATAATGACAAATGATTAATCAATAAAAATAAAATTATTCTAAATATGTATACACTAAAAAACAGAACCTCAAAATACATTAAGCATAAACTGATAAGCTGAAAGGAGAAACAGACAAATCTATAATTATAGTTGGGAATATTAACACTCTTCTTCAGCAGAAAAATCAGATGATCTGAAGAACACAATCAACCAACAGAATCTAGTTGACATACATAGAACAATTCACTTCCAAACTGCAGAGTACACAGGTTTTTTTTTTCAAGTTCTCACGTAACATTTACCAAGATAGACCCATATCCTATACTAAAACACACACACACACACACACACACACAATTTCACAAATTTAAAAGAATTGAAATCATACAAATTGTGTTACCCAGACTTAATGGAATCAAACTAGAAACCAATGACAGAAAGACAACAGGAAAACCTCTAAACAACACACTTCCAAATAATCCATAGTTCAAAGAAAAAGTCTACTGAAAACACATATAACTGAGTTCAAATGAAAATAAAACATAACAAAATATGTGATATGTATCTTAAGCAGTGCTGAGAGGGAAACTGGTAACACTAACGACTTACATTAGATATGAGGAAAGTTTCAAATCAATAATTGAAGTTCCTACCTAAAGAAAAAGAAAAGAATTTCTGTTCTCCTCACTGTTATTCTACAAAATACTGAAAGGTCAAGACAGTATAATAAGGTAAGAAATATAAATTAAATCATATTGATTGGAAAGACAATTATGTTGTTCTGATTTGAAAATGACATGATGGAATACATAAAAACTTCAAATAAATACATACACAATATTTTAGAATTTTTTATTTTTATTTTTTGAGACAGAGTCTCACTCTGTCACCCAGGCTGGAGTGCAAAGGCACGACTTCAGCTCACTGCAACCTCTGCCTCCTGGGTTCAAGCAATTCTCTTGACTCAGCCTCCTGAGTAGCTGGGATTATAGGCATGCACCACCAAGCCCAGCTAATTTTTGTATTTTTAGTAGAGACAGGGTTTCACCATGTTGGTCAGGCTGGTCTCGAACTCCTGACCTCATGATCTGCCCACCTTGCCCTCCCAAAGTGCTGAGATTACAGGTGTGAGCCACCACACCTGGCCTAGAATTATTAAATGCTTTCAGTAAGGTCACAAAATACAAGATCAACACAGTAATCAACAGAATTTCTTTATACTAAAAATGTGCACATGGTAACTGTAATTTTTGAAAAATTGTAACTGCTCCAAAGAACATGTAGTACATAAGAATACACTTAACAAAACTACTATGAGACCTGTATGTGGAAAATTACAAAATGATAATAAAAGAAAGAGAACATGAATAAACTGAAAGGCATACCATATTTATGGATTGGAAAGCTCAACATAGTATGTCCATACTCCCTAAGTTGATCTACAGGTTTAATGCAACTTCTATCAAAATCTCAGTACATTTTTGAAATTTTTCTTTTAGTAAGAGACAAGGTTATTTTTAAATTTATGTGGTAAGACCCCAGTCCTAAAATAGCTAAAACAATTTTGACAGAGAAGAATAATGTGAGAAGAATAACTCTACCCAATATTAAGGCTTATTATATAGCTACTATAATCAAGATATTGTGGTGTTAGTAGAGAAACAGACACATAGATAAATGGAATAGACCAAGAAACTCAGAAATAGACCTACACAAAAAATGCTCCGCACATATTTTAGAGTGGTGAAAAAGCAATTCAAGAGAGCAAAGACAGTCTTTTCAATATATGGCTTCTGAAGCAACTGGATATCCATTGGTAACAGTTTCATTTTGAACCTCAATCTAAACCTCAAACTTTACAGAAAAATTAACTTGAAACAGAGTACAGACACGAATGTGAAAGACAATATAAACTTTTGAGATTTAGGGCTATTCAAAGAATTTTTATACTTTACACTTAATGAATAATCCATAAAGAGAAAAACTGACACAATTAAAAACTCTTGATAAAAATTTTTAAACTTTTTTTCTCTGTGAAAAATCACATTGAGAGGATAAAAAGACAAACTACAGACTGGAAGAAAATAATTACAATACACATATATGATGACTAGTATCAAAATATATAAAGAAATCTCCTATATCGAAAAAGTAGAAAGGTCTTTAACAACCTAATGTTATGTCTCAAGGAACTAGAAAAACAAGAACAAGCTAAACCCAAAATTAGTACAAGGAGAAAAATAGCAAAGATCAAAGCAAAAATAAACAAAATAGAGATTAAAAAAATACAAAGATCAATGAAACAAAGAGTTGTTTTTTTAAAAAAATAAGTAAAATCGACACATTTTTTAGCTACTCTAAGAAAAAAAGAGAGAAGACACAAATTTACAAAATTTGAGGTGAAAAAGGAATCATTAAAACTGACATCACAGTAATACAATGATCACAAGAGACTATTATAAACAACTGTACACCAACAAATTGGAAAATCTAGAAAAAAATGGGTAAGTTCCTTGGCACATACAACCTACCAAGATTGAATCATAAAGAAATAGAAAACTTGAAAAGACCAATAACGAGTGACAAGATTGAAGCAGTTATTAAGGTTCTCCCATCAAATAGAAGCCAAGAACCTGATGGTACATCTCTACTGAGTTCTACCAAACATTTAAAGAACTAATGCCAATTCTTCTTAAGCTTTTCCAAAGAGATCAAGAAGAGGGAGTACTTCAAAACTCATTCCACAAGGCTAGCATTACACTGGTACCAAAACTACACAAGGACACACACGCACACACACACACAACCACAGGCCAATATCCCTGATGAACACAGACATAAAAATCTTCAACAAAATACTAGCAAATCAAATCCAACAGCACATTAAAAAGATTATTCACCATAGCCAAGCTGGATTCACCCCAAGGATGCAAGGGTGATTCAAAATGGGCAAATCAGCAAACATGATACATTAACAGAAACAAAGCAAAAACCATATGATCACTTCAACAGATGCAGAGAAAGCATTCAATAAAATTCAACATCTTTCACGATAAAAACACTCAACAAATTAGGTATAGAAGGAACATACCTCAACACAATAAAGGTCACATATGACAAACATACAACTAATATCATACTGCACAGGCAAAAGCTAAAAGTTTTTCCTTTAAGATCTAGAACAAGATGAGGATGTCCTCTCTTACCGCTTTCATTCAACAAGTACCAGCCAGAGCACTTAGGCAAGAGAAAGAAATAAACGGCATCCAAATGGGAAAGGAGAAAGTAAAATTGTTTCTGTTTTCAAACAACACAATCATATACATATATAATCTCAAAGACTTCACCAAAAACTATTACAACTAATAAATGAATTCAAAAAGTGGCAGAATACAAAATCAACATACACAAATCAGTAGCATTACTAAACACCAATAATGAATAGCCCAAAAAGAAATAAAAGTAATTCCAAAAGCTACCAAAAAAATAAATACCTAGCAATCAATTTAACCATGAAGGTGAAAGATCTCTACAATGAAGACTATTAAACACTGAAGGAAGAAATTGAAGAGGACACAAGGAAATAGAAAGATATTCAATGTTCAAGGTCTGAAAGAATTAATATCACTAAAATGTCTGTACTACCGAAAGTGATGTACAGATCGAACGCAATTGCTGTCAAAGTATCAATGACATTCTTTACAGATATGGAAAAAACACTCCTAAAATTCGTATGGAAGCACAAAAGACCTTGGATAGCCAAAGCAATCTTGAACAAAAGAAAAAAGCTGTAAGAAGCATATTACTTGACTTCAGAATATACTAGAAAACCACAGTAACCCAAACAGCATAGTACTGGCATAAAAAATCAGACACACAGACCAACGGGATAGAATAGAGAACTCAGAAACAAATCCACGCCGAATCATTTTTGACAAAGCTGCCAAGAACATACATTGGGGAAAGACAGTCTTTTCAATAAATGGTGCTGGGAAAACTGGATATCCACATGCAGAAGAAGGAAACTAGACCCTTATTTCTCACCTTATACAAAAATCAACACAAAATCAATTACATATTTAAATGCAAGACTTGAAACTATAAAACTACTGAAAGAAAACACTTGGGAAATGCTTCATGACATTTCCTTGGGTGAGTATTATTTTGGATAGGACCACAAAAGCACAGGTAACAAAAGCAAAAATAGACAAATGGGATTACATCAAAACCAAAAAGCTTCTGCATAGCAAAGGAAACAATAAACAGAGCAAAGAGACAACCTACAAAATGGGAGAAAATATTTGCAAACTATGCATCTAACAGGGTTTAACATGCAGCACGTATAAGGACCTCAAAAAGCTCAGTAGCAAAAAACTCAATGTTTATCTAAAAATATATCTAAATAAAATATATATAAATAAATTAAAATATATCTAAATAAAAATAAATAATGTAATCTAAAAATGGTCAAAATATCAGAATATTCCCCAAAGAAGACACACAAATGGCTAACAAGTATATGACAAAATTCTCAACATCACTAATCATTAGGTAAGTACAAATCAAAACAGTGAAATATCACCTCAACCCAGTTAGAATGGGTATTATCATAAAGTCAGGGAATAATGGATGCTGGTGAGGATGTGGAAAAAGAGGAATCCTTGACTGTTGGTGTGGGAGTGTAGATTAGTACAGCCATTATGGAAAACAGTATGGAGATTCCTAAAAAACAATTAAAAATAGACCTACTATATAACCCAGTAATTCTACTACTACATATATATCCAAAGGATTTGAAATCAGTGTGTCAAAAAGATACCTGCATTCCCATGTTTACTGCAGCCCTATTCATAACAGCCAAGAGATGAAATCAACAAGTATCCATGAATGAATGAATGGATAAAGGAAATGTGGCATATATACAGAATGGGACACTATTCGGCTATAAAAAGGTGTGAAATCCTGTCATTTGTGATAACATGGATAAACCCAGAGGACATAATGTTAAGTGAAATAAGTCAGATGCAGAAAGACCAAAATCATATGATCTCACACACATGTGGAATCTACGAAAGTCGATCTTACGGAACTAGAGAGTAGGGTGGTGGTTACTAAAGGCTGCTGAGGGGTGGAGAGAGGGGAGTAAAGGAGGTAAGTCAATGGATACAAAGTAACAGTTAGATAGGAAGAGTAAGTTCTAATGTTTTACTACATAGTAGGGTGAGTATAGCTCATAGCAGTGTGTTGTATATTTTAGGATAGTTAGAAAAGTAAATCATGAAAGTTATCACCACAAAGAGATGATATAGGTCTGAGGTGATGGACATGCTAACTTCCCTGATTTGCTTACTGTACAACGTCCACATGTATTGAAACATCATACTATGCAGCATAAACATATACAATTATTATGTCAATTATAAACAAAATTAAAATTAAAATGAAGAAATCCCAACACTCAATAATTTTTTTTAAAATCCAATTAGAAAGTGAACAAAATACATGAACAGAGACTCACTGAAGAGGATATACAAATGGAAAATATTAATAAACACATGAACAGAAGTTCAGTATCTTTAATATAATCAGGGAAGTACAAATTTAAACCAAAATAAAATATAACTACATACCTATCAGAATAGCTATAATAACAAATATAGAAGAAAATAAGTGGACATTGCTGAGCTATATTTTATAGGTAGAGTTGTTGCTATTTTCTTTGTATTTATTTGGATGACTTGAACTTTTATAAAGTGTTATTTAAAAGATCATAGTCATTAATTTGAAAATAAAAATAAAGAACAAAATAAGCAATAATTCTACTATACTAACCGAGTCAGAGATCTTGAGTCCCTTATACACGATTTAGGATGGAAATTGGAAATGGTAGCACATCCAGAAGAGAACAGCCAATATGACATGTTTGAGGAAACCTAAATTAAAGTATTTGGGAACAAGGATCACAGTCATCTTTAAATTATTTAAGGGCTTTCATATAGAAGTTAGAGTAGATATCATACGCCATGCTCTAGAGTCATGAGTAGAACTTACATGGCGACAGATTTCCTGATGATGAATCTGCCTCACAAAGGGTAAGTTCAAGCAGAGGCAGGAAAACCTTTATGTTAGGAATATTGTAGAAAGGATGCCTACAATTCAGAAGGAGGCTAGAATTGTGAACTGAACTGCTACAGTCTATCTTACTAGAAATCTGCTTTTCATAAAGGAAAGGCTTCTGACTACTTTCATCTGCAATTTTTCTTGTATTGGGGGTTTCTGGTACCTTTTGACCTATCCCTTTGTATCCGGTACCTCTGGGAGTTGCTCTCTCAAAGAAAGATTTTAGGTAGCTTTGATCTGATGCTTCAAGATGGAAAATAAAAAGCAAATGTGAAGCAAGGTGCCAAAACCTTTTAATGCATTAATTATTTAAAATCTTATCTTTCCACATTATAAATCAAATAAAGGATTCGCTGCATGTCATCCTTCCACCTTTTTGAAAGTGTAACTGGAAAATTCCTAAGGCAAAAACATGGCAACTATTCATGCTAGAGTTTCCACAACTGTGTCAAATAGCACTTGGCATGTGACAGAAGACAGCCCCATGCAGTGACCTTCGTCCCCTCTGGTCCTCAGCTCTCAATCTGGGGTGGTTCATTCCACTTTCTACAGCAGACCTTTCAGTCACAGCAGAAACCGTTTACTCCTTTCACTTCTTAAAGACAACATTCAGTTAAACTAGTGATAGCAACTGATATTTAAAGGAGCTGTCACTCATTTTATGCAATTTCCAAAATTTTTGAAAAATTATGTAAAGAAAGTTTATAAACAAATATACATAATGGAGCCATTCCTCTATAATAGCATTCAAAAGTGTTTTCTTTCAGGATTTGCTAAAGGTTGTTTTTCTCTCTCTCTCTCTTTTAATGCTCTATGTCTAGACATCCCAGAGAGAGTTAGGTTGGTCCATGGTTATCCAGTGTGTCACGTCTTGTTCTGTGCTACTTCTGTGCCTTGTATCCACTTCCATTAACAGATATATCATAGTGGATGTTCCTTTAGTTATAAAATACAATCATTCCTGTGTCTCAGGATTATTGTGAACATTAGAAAACCTGCCAGTAAAAATGTGACAGAATGATCAGTTTTATTTTGTAGAAAAGATCCTTGTAGACCACAAGCTCCTCTAGAGCAGGATCCATGACCTGGTCACTTGCAATGAATATGAATCTGTTTCATAACTCTGAGGTACACGAAATACCACCTTATTTTGTGTTTTAAATTCAAATCAAATCTTCTTCCAAATCCTCACTAGGTGCCTGCTATCTGAGATTGTCACTGGCCCAGAATTGTTTGATAATCCCAAGATATTAAACTGTCTGGAAATGTGGGAAGTGGTCTCTGTTTTTACTCCTTTGAGCTTGTAGCTGAGAGGCTTAATTTATTAACTAAATTCAAATAGTCCTAGAAAAGGCAAGAACCCTTCTGCTCACAGAATCTTTTTCCCTATGCTTCCTTTTGCTAAGGACCTTTATTCACCATGTTTCTCCAGATTAGCCACCATCTATTCTATGCTGCCTCTTCCGACATCCTTTCTCTGGTTCCTTCACCTTCTGGGAAATAGATTCAGCACACTTAGGCTCCTAGTCCACAGCCTACCCCTGTGCTTCCTTGAATCACAAGTATTTGAACCTTTTCTTAGAACATAAGAAAGCCTAGAACCCAGGACACTCCCATCTCCCTTAACTTCTTGGAGCATGGGGGGTGGGTAGAGAGTAGGGGGGTAGTTGATGAGGAACCCACAGAAAAATAAAACCATGATTTTGTTTTCAGGTTATCCCACCATTCATTTTTGTATCCCCAGGGCCTAACACAGAGACCTGCAGACACTAGGCACTCATGAATATTTAATAAGAGTGCAAATGAACTATAAGTAATACAGGTGAACTGTCATGAGGCATGCCAACTATGAGGTCCTAGATCACAGCTAGTCCACTGGTTTTGTTTGTTTGTTTGTTTCTTTGTTTTTGAGAGACAGTCTCACTGTGTCACCCAGGCTGTAGTGCAGTGGTGTGATCTTAGCTCACTGCAACCTCCGCCTCCTGGGCTCAAGCGATTCTCCTGCCTCAGCCACCCTAGTAGCCGGGATTACAGGCATGCACCATCATGCCTGGCTAATTTTTGTAGTTTTAGTAGAGATGAGGTTTCATCATGTTGACCAGGTTGGTCTTGAACCCCTGACCTCAGGTGATCCACCCGCCTCAGCCTCCTAAAATGCTAGGATTACAGGCATGAGCCACCGCACCCGGCCTAGTCCACTTATTTAACTGAAGTTTCAGAACTTGGTAATTGTTATTAAGCATCCATGCGATAAAGCTGCTCAACTTTGGTAGTAACACTGAGGTTCCCCAGTTCTAAAAGCCAAAGTAAGCCAAAATTCTCCAAGAGAAGTGACAGGATGCCCAGAATTTGGAGGCCACTGTTATCTCTTACTCAATTCTGTAATTATTAGGGAGTCAGACACATGAATGGTTGTCATGTCTGACATTCTACATTGTAAATCAATGGAATAATATAATACAACTCTTAAGTATCTGAGAGCTAAGTCTTCCAAAAAACTGCAGAAGACTCCCAATGTCATTAAAATTTTAATCATTTAGAATTCATATCTCTAGAATATATTAGGTATACCTCTGTTGTCTTAGGCAAATCACAGCAAACATAATTTAACCATTCTGTGTAATATAATGTAATCATTACAAATATTCATTATTCCAGCACATATAAACAGTGGTGCCTTCTGGGCACTTTGGGGTAAACTGGGCTTTCTATAGGACAGGAAATGACTGCAAATGCTGGGATTTCCTAATCCCACAGGCATCTGTCTTTCATTGCTTTTGAGGGTTTTCTTCATAAATGTTTTTCTCATTTGTTTCCTGATAATGAGATACAATGCGTTTTTGGATAATAGCTGTTGTCTTTCCTGTAGAGTTTTTAATTGTTTTGCTTCTAAGTTGATAAAGCTTAGAATATGGGGAACTGAGTATCTTTTTTGATTTAAGAATAAATAAGAAAGAACTGTCTCTGATTCTCATTGGGCTGATATTTTGACAACTATTTTTGGGTTCTACTGGGTTTATGGCTATGTTTAAGTAATGATGCTTCAGCTGGCTGACTACCATGTATTTACAAGGTACTGTGAATTTTTTGGAGCAATGTCATTACTGTGAACCACTTGCTTCTCATATTAACTCTGTCATTATTTTATGTATCTTATAGATTTGAACCTGAGGTGAGGAGGTCCACATCCCCATAGTCAATGGAGGGGACTAAAAATCCTTCCCTTGCCTATGACCCTCAAGTCTGACACAGTTCCCAGCTCATTACACTCTGCAAACATTCTGGGTTATTAAAAACTAGTTGACCCCACAAGGTCTGATAATCTCACAAATGGTAAAGTGACTGATGGCATTTTTAGAGTTAGACTATTTCTTCTCATATATTTAGAATCAAATATGACACACATGTACACAGACTAGAAGTTTGGGAACTAGAAGAAATTAAGCACTGTCAAATGAGACAAAGAAAAAAACCCAGTATTTATGGATTTATAGAAGATACATAGATAGATAGATAGATAGATAGATAGATAGATAGATAAAAAAACAAATAGGAGTATGTTTACCAGTGATGACTATCATAGTTCCACTGTCAGCTGAAGTGAATATTAAATATAATTCCTAAGTAATTCATGTAAAATCATATTTTCTTAAACTTAATGATACTCTGTGGGCTTCTATACATTTTTATGAGCATGACTACCATTTAATGGATGACAATTTTTTTTTTTTTTACTTTTGCTATATAGGAGAAACAATATATGCAAAATTCATATTTTCATTCCAGCATTTTTTGCTTTCTTTTTCTAGATTGTCAGAATGTTTTCTCCCTTCTTACAACCCAAACCCTAATCACGCTTCAGGATTCAGCTGAATTTAAATAACCCACATGAAATACCTTCCATGATTCCCACAGAACTTTCTCGTCTCCGTTTTCTCCTCATTCCTCCAATACCTCAGGCCTCACTCTCTTATTAGTCGTTTCAGGTCTAAAAGCCCTTGACCTAGTTAGATGATACATTTCTCAGACTAAAGACTTGTATTTCTAGTGTAGTTTTTCTATTTGCAGTTAGCAAAGGTCTAGTTATATAATATGTGGTCAAGTAACAACTGAATAAATATGAAAGTCAATAGATTGATAACATTAAAATTAACCAAGTTCAACTTATTTGTACATTTTAGAGATGAGAAATAGATGTCAGATTGCCTCTGTGCTGGCTATTCTTCATTTGGCCACCTCCACACACTCAGACCTCTTTTCTCCCTCTCTGTCCTGCTATGTGCCTTGTAAGGAAATCCACTCACAAGGAGACTGCAATAGTAGGCAGAATAACAGCCCCCAAAAGATGTCCATGCCCTGATTCTCAGAACGGCAAAAGCGACTTTGCAGACGTGATTAGAGTTAAGAACATTGAGTTAGAGAGATTATTCTAGATTATCTGGGTGAACCCAAGGTACTACACGAAATCTTAAAAGTAGAGAACGTCTCCCAGCTGTGGTCAGAGAAAGAGACGTAATGATGGGAGAAGGGTCAGAAGACTCAACTCTATTGCATTACTGGCTACGAAGATGGAGGAAGGGACCATGTGTCAAGAAATGTAAGTAGTTTCCAGAAGCTGGAAAAGCAAGGAAATGGATTCTTCTCTGGGATCATCAGAAAGGAATGCAACCCTGTTGGACACCTTGGCTATCACTATGTTGAATTTCTAGTTTACAAACATATAAGATAAAAGGAGGATTTCTTCCCTGATCCATCCCTCCTTCCTTCGGCCCCGTACCATAGGCTGTACTTGTGTCCCTCATGCTTTAGCTCCCACTAGCTGAATCTTCCTCTTTCATGCATCCAGCCCCAACTAGGCTGTAATAACCCTATGTTTTCTCTCTTCACCCCTTCACTCTTAGAGACACCCATGGCTAATTGCTTGTTTCTGGAAGCATCTCTATCCCTTGATTATTCACTTAATGCAGCCAACACCTCTGGTGGTAGTCACTCACTATACATCTTTTATTTTAACAGTCTCGGGTAAATTTGTTCCCTGCTAGGACCCAGAATAGGGCAGCCTTGTTTATTTAAAGTATTTTGAAAGGTTGCTAAAATTAGTTCATGTATACTTGAGAGAGGAGCATATAGTCGAAAGACAGGGGAAAGGTCGTGAGAAACCATCTGACCCCTGAAAGAAGCTTCAGAATCTTACGACTTTTCCATTCCCACGAAGCATGTTTATGATTTTTTTTAATTCTGTGATGTCCCTGTGTCCTTATCCTCTCCACTCACACCATTCCACTACTGCTATCTGTACACAAATATTTTTTTTCTTGATGGATATTTACTCTCTGTGTTTGCAATTTCTTATGCTGAGAATCCTCTCTCACCTTTTTGTATTTAATGTTCAGGATACAAACAGATCTCTGAAAACAAGAGGATCAAAATTTCAGAATAAGCATCACAAAGATCACCAATTTGTCCACACCAAACTATATTCCATGTTTAACATGCAGAAAATTGGCAGGTTCATGAAAGAGATTGTGAATAATAAAATGGACACATAACAGCAGAACACCTTCCTTACTAGTACAGATGCTCTAGATCATACTGTGTTGCAGCCAGAAGCCGACACTCACAAACAACTATACTCTGGTCCCATCTGAGAGTTCGGACTTGCTTCTCAAACAACACCTACTTCTTCCTCACTGTGCCCATAGATCAGAGAACACAAGAATGGATGGTGTTGAGGGACCA
Organism: Chlorocebus sabaeus; assembly: GCF_047675955.1. NCBI lineage: Eukaryota > Metazoa > Chordata > Mammalia > Primates > Cercopithecidae > Chlorocebus > Chlorocebus sabaeus. The sequence continues at coordinate 22,921,874 of NC_132929.1, read as the reverse complement.
TCTCTTCCAGTGCCTTCACTTCATAACTGAGGACAGTAAAGTCCATCAGTGTGGTTACTATTAAAAAGGCTACGGAGAAAAGGGAACACTTACATGCTGTTGGAGGGAAGGTAAATTAGCTCAGCCACTGTAGAAAGCAGCTTGGAGATTTCTCAAAGAACTTAAGACATAACTACCATTTGACCCAGAAACGCAATTTTTGAGTATATACCAAAAGAAAAATAAATTACTCCACAAAAAGACACATGCACTTGTATATTCATTGCAGCACTATACACATTCACAAAAACATGGAATTAACCTAGGTGCCCATCCATATTGGATTGGAAAAAGAAAATGTGGTATGTATATACTACAGAATACCACACAGCCATTGAAAAAAACAAAATCATGTCCTTTGCAGCAACATGGATAGAGCTGGAGGCTATTATCTTAAGTGAATTATTGCAGAAACAGAAAACCAAATTTTGCACGTTCTCTTTTATAAGTGGGAGCTAAACATTGGGTACTCATGGACATAAAGATGGCAACAACAGGTACCGGAACTATTGACAGGGTCAGGTTTCTTGGGCATTTAAACATGACACCATCACTTAACTGTACAAACCTGGACAAGTAACTTTACTTCTCTGTGCCTAAGTTTTCACACATCTGTATAATGAGAGTAATAGTACTATTTATCACAACATTGCTCTGAGGATTAAATGAGATCATATCTGTAAGGTGCTTTATAACACATGCTTATAATCAAGAAATGGATTGAGGATATTAGAATGAAAACTAAGCTTATACATTTTGATGCATGATTAATCCTTAGCAACCCTGAAGAAAAGATACTCTTCTTCGCAGATGATGAAACAGAGACTCAGAGAGTTTAATTAATTTGGCCTAAGTCACAAAGTTTTTGCTCAATGGAAAAGATTCAAATCCAGATCTACCTGATTCTAAAGTCCATGCCACTCATACTCTTCCATGCTGTGACCTTTTTATTCTGAGCACGAAGTTCCTCAGCTCTTCTTACGGCCCTTCCCAATGTTCAGTCCGTGCCCCCAAGGTTCATTTTCCTTAGGTTACTGTTGACTCTTCTCTCTCCTTTATTCAAATATGCTATCTAAACTAGCACAACCACATACTCTCCAACCTTTTCTCTGCCTTATTTTTATTTATACCACTTATCACTACCTGATTATCATATTATATATTTAGTTTATTTTCCACCTTCCCCACTGAGATTGTAAACTCCATGCAAGGACTGTTGTCAAATTTTGTCCATGGCTATATCCATAGCATGTAGAATGCAGCCTAGAACACAGTAGGTGCTCAACAATCATTTTCATGAAAAATAAATGAATGAGCAGATGAATGAAATTCTGTCCTTCTACAAGTACTGGGCAAGTGCACTCAACAAGAACACTCAACATATCTCTTGCTTTCTTTTCCCAAGAAAGCACCATTTGCTAGAGCTTAAAACTCACACACCAGAGATCTCCGCTTTATTATGCTCTGTCATTTAAAATCATTTTCCATATCAAGGCATTGTACACAGAACAGTAAAAACACTTTCTGCCACTTTTTCTTATTTCCTGGTGTGTCTTAAATCCTAATTATTATTGTCAGTTTTATATCAAACAAAACAATACTGACTTGAATTTGCCTAATGAAAACTTCCATTTCTTCCTACCACATAACTATTCAAGTTAAAATCAATACTCCCCAAAGGGCTGGGTCCCAATAAAATCATTACAAGCCATTTTTTTTTTCAATTTCTGCATGGTATTATGAAAAACAAAGTCAAATTGCCCCAATTCTTGCCTCCTGGGCTCTTAAAATTTAACACAGATAATGATGATGTAAGAAGTTATATTGGTACACAAATAACCATTTCGTGGGTTGATGCTATGAGATGCAAGGAGATTTTGAGAGTGAAGTCTAGGTATGCAACAATGGACTTTCCTAGTCTAGGTTTTACTCTTTGCTATTTCTTCTACTTCGAATCCTCTTCCACTTTTGTACTAAAATTGTATTTCTCACTGGTTGGCTTCTCAAATTCCAAACCCACTCAGGTTTGGAGATTCCAATTTCTCAGGCAGCCCACAAAGCAATAGTGCTCAGTAGAGCTTTGTGAATGTACATAAGTGGTTGTGTGTGTTTTCAGGATGCTGAACATACATATGGTGAAGTTTCAAGAATGTAATATAGAGCTAGTACATCCTCAAACAACCTGTGATCCACAGCTGTTTAATAATAGGGGTTAACCTCAGTTCTCTCAGAAATGTTTACATAGTAGGTATACATCTCTACTATGCATAGCATATTCACCTAGTTTTGTACTAAAATATAATGTATTCTCCTGTCAATGATAGTCACTTCTACTGTTTAAAATGTCCAGATTTTGTATAATGATCAGGGGTTGCTTTCATAATTGGCAATAATATTATTTAAAAAGAGATATATTTCCAATCCTGCATAGAGTTGACCATAAGGATACCAATAAGATTTTTTCCTTCAAACCCCTGAGAAAACTATCATTAGTTTGTAGTTCAACGCAATATCTGTTTTTTTGCAGATTTAACAAAACTTCAAGCCTGACCCCCAAGTTTTCATACATATGCATATGCCCTATGGCTCCTTCTTCATCACATACCAACCCTAAGTCATCAGAATGAAGTTTTACTTGATTGAGCCTGACCCAGGTCTACAAAGTATTATGCAGAACACAAAGGAACAACTGGGAGGAAAATTCAGATTAAGCAGCTCAGCTTTTGCCATTAAAAATACCATTACTTTTAGTGGCAAAAACCACAATTACTTTTGTACCAACTAATAGTAATCCCTTGTAAATATGAAGGTACCTAATCTGAGATAGCCCCTGATTCAGGGCATTATAATGGATTATCTGTTATAGTCAGAACACTGTAAAAAAGAAATTATCTTTATTCCACATTAAAGGTGGGTTTCAAATTCCAGAGTCATCAAGGGACTTGTCCAAGGCCACACAGTCCTAAATAACAAAATTGGAATTCATACCCCTGACTGCCTTACTCCAGACTCACGTTCCTTCCTTTACACAAAGCTTGTACAGACTGGGTAATCCTGATGCTCCCAGGAAACTCAAAGGACAAGGGCCAGAAATACAGGGAGGAAAATTCATGTGTTATACAGACTTTTCTATCCAACCGGCCCCTACATTCAGCTAGGTAAATTCTTTTAGATTCAGGAACCTACTGGGGAAATGTGTAATCAGGCAGAACTAGAAAGTCCACAGGAGCCAGACACATATTTGGCAAGCAGTGTTTTGTTTCACAGGCTGATTTTTAAGAAGTTCTTTTTTTCCATCATTTCCTTCTTCCCTCCCTCCGTGACTTCCTACCTCTTTTTCTCCTCTCTCTCCCTGTTGGTTTGACAACCTAAGTTAAGCTCCACTCTGGGTCATGTATGCATTATTTCTCCTCAATGTACTTGGCCTTAGAATGTATTTGAAACCAGAATGCATGGAAATCAGCTAGGGGAGAGAAAGGGGAAGAGGAGATGAAGAGAACAAACCCTACTGTGGCTCCAGGCAAACAAAATCAAGCTTCCAGGATTAAAAAAAACAAAAACAAAACAACAACAACAACAAAAATATGTCGCATTCTGTACCACATAGGTGGTGACCACTTACACACAGGCCTGAAAATGCGAACAGCTGTACCTTGCCTTCTTTTGATGTCAGTCGTTTCCTTTGTGAAATTCAGGGACAGACTCTGATTTCCAAGCCCCAAGTTTAACACTCTGTGGTTCTTACGGTGTCTCCTAGAGTTAAATGGAATATCGAATATTAAGAGGGAAAATACACTCCAGTAGAGTCATGTAACTCTAGAAATATTTTGTAAATACACATTTTGGGTTACACATTGTTTTATTTAAGTGTAGATAACAGTGCCATTTGCATTCTAATCTTTCTAATCTCAGCTTGGTTCCTTCCTTGCTAGGAAATAGATGAAGCTCTCATTCTTTTTGGTGTGTTTTAATTTCCTCAGTGGTTAAGCAAGGATGACACATCTAACCTGCCTTTCAGAACGTCTGGATGGACACTATAGCAAAACCTTTTTAGAATGTTTTGGCTTAAAAGACTTCTCTCTGAACCATATTTATGTTTTAATACACTATTTTCCCCAAACAGTCATCAGTAGGATTTACAAAGAAAATATATTCATACAATGGGGTTAATTTCTCTAGATCCTTGGATGATTTCAAACTGTTTGGCCTTGACTAATCAATGAATTTGAATTTTTGGCAAATACCAATCATTATGTACATGATTCAAATATTTGCCCTTTTCTGCATAGTCAAGGCAATCTAATTTTAACTAATTGTAAAAAAAAAATGTTAATATTCAACAGCATTAGAGTACTGTTTTGTTGCACTAAAATTCCTCTAGTGACATAAGATATCAAGATGCAAAAATTCCATGGAGATCCCAATGCATGATGTATAAAATCATATTGAGACTAAATGCTGAAGTTGGAAATGATCTTAAAAAGGAAATCTCATGAAAAGTCTTGATTTTATAGATAAAGAAAGGAGGAAAATAAAATTTCCTAAGCAACCAGAGGTACTGTATTAAGTGCTTTACTGCACCAGTGTATTCAGTCTTCATCATCGCTCCATTACAGTTCCTTCATTTTACCTAAAAATAACCTGAAAGCCAGGGAAGTAAAATAATTTACCCATCCTCAGTGATATGATTATGATTAAACTCCAGATTCTGTATCAGAGGTCCTCGTTCAGAGATCAAGCCAAAAACCTATAAGTCTACTTGAGCCTAAATCCTATATTCAGTAGCAAAATGCCAACAAGCTGACCAACACATTTTTCTTTTTGAGAGAAACAATTCATGGCAGAAAGTTGGTACATGGACAACCGGGGAATGGTAAGACCACTTGGGTGCCTCTCTTTTAGGATGACCAATTACTGTATGTATAGAACAGGCTTTTTCCAACTACTGAGATCCAAATTGATAATAATCATGTTATACAAATAAAAGCTCAAATTTATTGAATATTTATGATATATCAAGGACTTCTAAAATGTAATTTTATACCGTCACATAATTTTTAAAGATAATTACCACCCCATTTACAGAAGATGTAACTGAAGCTTAGTTGGGTAGACAACAACAACAATAATACAAATTACTTGTATAGAATTTACAATGAGACAGGAACTAAGTCCTTGATCACATATTACTCATATGTTACATATACAACTTCTGTAATCAGCACAACTACCCTATAAGGCAAGTATTAGTATTATACCCATCTCCCATATGGGAAACTGATATACAGCAAGCTCTAGAATCACACAATGCAACGGTAGCAGAGCCAGCCAGGCTCTTATGCACTGCTCTACACTCAGTATGATGGAGATAGCCAGTGGACACAGAAGGATATGAACCTAAGACTTGGACTCTGAAGCCCATATTCTTTCCAGGTCTTCATGTTTCTCAACCCTGTCTGCTCTTTATGGGAAACATTTGGGAAGTAGGATTTCCATTAAAGCAGTTGTCCCCAACCTTTTTGGTACCAGGGACTGGTTTCATAGAAGACAATTTTTCCACAGACCATGAAAAAGTTGCGGGGTTGGGGGATGGTTTTAGAATTACTCAAGTGCATTACATTTACTGTGCACTTTATTTGTATTTTCATAACATTGCAATATATAATGAAATAATTATAAACTCACCATAATGTAGAATAAGTGGGAGCTCTGAGCTTGTTTTCCTGCAACTAAATGGTCCCATCTGGGGGTGATGGGAGATGGTGACAGGTCATCAGGCATTAGATTCTCATAAGGAGCCCACAACCTTGATCCCTTGCATGTGCAGTTCACAACAGGGTCCATGCTCCTACAAGACTCTAATGCCACATCTTACCTAACAGGAGGCAGAGCTCAGGCAGTAATGCGGGCAATGGGGAGTGGCTGTAAATACAGATGAATCTTCGCTAGCTCCTTGACCTCTGCTTACCTCCTGCTATGTGGACAGGTACCTGGTCTGTGGCCCGGTAACAGTCCATGGCCTGTGGCTTAAGGATCCCTGTATTGAAGAATGTGATCATTTTCTCATGTATGCAAACTGAAGGAGGTTTCAGTTGAGTTGCATATTTATTCCTAAGTGTCAATGAATCCTAAAAGAGGAGAGGACTACCTTCCCTGTTGCTTGAAATGGAATTTTTCATCTTGATTCTTCAGATGACTTGTCGGCCACTCTGAGGCAGGCTCTAGACCCATTTCCACTGGTCCCAGCCTAAGCATGGCTGCCAGCAAACTCAGGCCAGAAAATCTACATGGGTTCTGCAAAAATGCCTTTGTGACCTAGATTATTTTTTTGTCTAAACATCCTTCAAGTTTTCACTTTGACAATCGTGTATTGAACTTCAACTATGGGCAAAATACTGTGCCAGGCACTCTTGGGAACACAGATTCCTTGGTCCCAAGGAAAGCACAATCTATTGGAGAAAATATAAATATTGGCAGCTAAATATAATTTCTATTATAGTACCAAGGAGCCCTTTTGGCTCTGCATCTAAGTTTAAGTTTCCGCTATCTGTGAGAAAGTTAGAATGGGTTCAGGTATACTCTAGGGAGGGCAGGGGGTCAAATCAAGGCACATAAAGGTGAAATATGGGGCCTTACAATGTGTTTCACTTTCATAAATGAGTTTGGGCAACTCTGTGTGCTTTTAGTGTACCCTGGAGAATTAGGTAGATCATTATTGTTGTTGTTGCTATTTTATTCTCCAATGACAAGTTTACAGCATCTTCTCTTCAGTGGTTTGTGTCCCTGAGAGCAAAATAAACTCAACATTTTCTTCCTGCAACCTCTCATGAATATTAACGATGTCTTTATTTATTGTTTGGCAAAATATGACAGAAATAAAAATGCACTACAGTGAAAAAGAACATGTATATACCAAAAATATCTAGCTACTGTCAGAATACTTGTGTCATCATCATTATCAATAAATGCACACTTGACAAGGATGCTCCACACACTGTACCATCCCACACTTCCCTGTAACCACTGACCTTTCTTAAAGAGTGCTGCTAGTTCTTTGGTTGCTACTTGTGGAACTCCCATTAATTTTAAAGTTGCACAGTTTTGTTGTGCTTAAGTTAGAAACACAGAGTTCAGCGACAATGGGCCAAAGAGATTCGTAACAGCAGTCTTCCAGAAACAGACTTTCAGGGCCTCAGAATCTTCCCTCAGAGATTTTTGTACTCAGAGGCTCAAATATATAAAACAAACAATTAAAATGGTCATAGTTAAAAGGGGGTGTAGAGTCCTACCTATACAGACCTACTCTCACACCCTAAAACAGTCCAAAGCAACTTCACAGAGACCTTTGAATTCTACACATCACACTTGCAAAGCCACTGATCCAATCCATTTCATAGATGAAGACCCAGCCTACCAAGCCAATTCAAGTAGCTAAGGCCACTGAGTTAGAGGCAGAGTTGAAACTAACACTCCTATCCCTTCAGTCATAGTCCAGTGATCACTGTACACTACTTCTTGCCTCTCTACATAGTGCAATTTGAGAGAAGAATAAGTGAAAAAAATTAGCAGAAGCATTTATCATGACAGTCTCATTTCCAATGTGGCAAAACAGAACCCCTCTGGGGTTTGTCAGACAATCCTAAAATCACAGTGTGATCATTTAAGTGGAATAAATATTGCATATTGGACCAATAAAGTAAAATGGCCAGCCTCAAGATATCTTACCCATGTTCTTAGACCTGCAATAGAACTTATAGAAGTCCTTATATGGAATTCCATTAGTTCTGGCAGTCCAAAATAAGTATGACCACAGTGAGAACTTGACCAGGATTCTGTATAGTGCAGTTAGACTTATTTCTAGTTCAACCTTATTCCTATTGGTGGTGCTAATTTTACCAAATGCCATTGAATAACTCTGATAAACCTTGTTCAAGAACACAAAATTCTAAAAGTTGGTGATAGTCTTGTTGTGTATGTGTCCATTTGATTCAACAGAACATAAGCATTGTCCAGCAGGAGGATGCAATGTCATTATCATTTGTCTGCAACCCAGGCCTAAACAAATCACTTCAGAAATTACATGACAAATTAAGCTTCAGAGAGCCTTAGAGGCTATACATAGAATTAGTGATTTGAACTATATCTTGAATCCCCGTCAAGTGCTATTTGCCCAAGCTGCTTGATAATCTATGTCCTTCCCCTTCCTAAAAGAAATGTTAGCTGATATCCAAGATAGGCAAATAATTCCTCAGCATTTTCTTATTCCCTTTTATAGGAAGTAATTGACCCTTAGCCTAACCACACCTATAGTTGAATTTTCTCCATATAAGATGCACTCAACCAATTATTCTTTCTGATAACCTCTAGCAACAGCAGGATTCATCTGAAGACAGTCAGAATTATTTACTCATGATTTTGTTCATCCTTTATGTTAGCAGGTTAATAAAAAACCCCTCTTACACAGTATGGTAGAAGAAAATAAACTGATAATATACATCCCCATTGTTACCATTTTAAAACTGCTGTATAAATTTAGGACTTGGTTTTTAATTGCATTATTACTGATATTGGTTACATAAAATGCCATGAGTCATAATATTAAATACTTAGAATTCCATTATATTAGACTCTGGAAAAATATGGCGATATGGGGCTAGAAAGAACACTACATGAATCCTCTTTCTTCTGGCCAGACTAAACATGCCCAATAGGTGTGATCCATTTATCAAGCTATCCAGGAAAGGGGAGATCTTGTTCTTCGATAATCAATTCTCAGACATTATAGAAAATGGCAGATTAAAAGACTCTAAGAACATGATCCTCCCTGAAAATAACTTTTAAAATATGGCCAAAACTATTGGAATCAATCTTTTCAGAACTCTGGAATCTAACCAAAAGATTGATGCAATCCAGATAACATTTTTAACACAAGCATGCAAACTAAAAACTGGCTAACTCTCTGTAAGAAGCATTAATTTGTGTTTTGATTTACCCTAGTCCTATCCCTTGCTACCCAGCTCAACAGCAGCCTTGAAAATAACAGTCGTCATTCCAGGTACCACTATCTGAGGGAGCAGAATGTAACAAAGTAACAAAGAATTCTTATGTAGTAATGATTCCCTGGAAGACCTACTCAAAAGGCCAGTACTTATCCAACCTGACTGGGAAATTGCCTAGTACTAAAGCTGTTACCTGAGGCAACATTGTCAAAAGCATTTACAAGCATAAATCCTAAGCAAAAAGAACAAATCTGGAGGTATCACATTACCTGACTTCAAATTATACTACAAAGTTATAGTAACCAAAACAGCATGGTACTGGCATAAAGGTAGATACACAGATCAACGGAACAGAATAGAGAGCTCAGAAATAAAAACAAATACTTACAACCAACTGATCTTCAACAAAGCATAGGAAAACATAAATTGGAGAAAGAACACCCAATTCAATAAACGGTGCTGGGAAAATTGAATAGACACATGTAGAAGAATGAAACTGGTTTCTGATCTCTCGCCATCTATAAAACTCAACTGAAGATGGATCAAAGACTTAAATCTAAGACCCAAAAGCATAAAAATTTTAGCATAAAACCTACGGAAAGCACTTCTGGACACTGGCCTAGGCAAAGAGTTTATTACTAAGACCCCAAAAGCAAATATGACATAATAAAAAAATTAATGAGACCTAATTAAACTAAAAAGCTACATAATAAAAAAAACATCAGAATAAACAGATGACTCACAAAATGTGAGAAAATATTTGCAAATTATGTATCTGACAAAGGACTAATATCCAGAATCTACAAGAAACTCAAATAAGTCAGCAAGAAAAAAACAATCCCATAAAAAGTGTGTAAATTACATGAATAGACATTTCTCAAAAGATACACAAATGGCTAACAAACATGAGAAAACATGTACAACATCACTAATCAGGGAAATGCAATTAAAACCACAATGAGATACCATCTTATCCCAGTCAGAATGGTCATTATTAAAAAGTCAAAAAACAGTAGATGTTGAGTGGATGTGGTGAAGAGGGAATATGTACACACTGCTGGTGGGAATGTAAATTAGTCTGATCTCTATGGAAAACAGTTTGGAGTTTTCTCAAAGAACTAAAAGTAGATCTGTCATTCAATTCATCAATCCCACTACTAGGTATCTACCCAAAGGAAAGTAAGTCATTATATCAAAAATGCACCTGTACATGAATGTTTATGGCAGCACAATTCACAATTGCAAAGATATGGAGCCAACCTAAGTGTCCATCAACGGACGAGTGGATAAAGAAAATGTGATAATATATACACCATGGAATACTAATCAGCCACAAAAAGAACGAACTAATGTCTTTTGCAGCAACTTGGATGGAGCTGGAGGCCATTATTCCAAGTGAAGTAATTCAGGAATGAACAATCAAATACCATATGTTCTCACTTAAAAGTCGGAGCTAAGCTATGGGTAAGCAAAGTCATACAGAGTGGTATAACGGACATTGGAGACTCAGGAGGGGAAAGGTGAAAGAGGATTGAGGAATGAGAAGATTACACATTGAGCACAACGTGCACTGCTCAAGCAGCAAGTATACTAGAATCTCAGGCTTCACCACTACACAATTCATCCATGTAACCAAAAACCACGTGTATCTCAAAAGCTACTGAAACATTATATGTTGTAATAATATATATTTTTATATGTATATATAACATTTACAAGCATAAATGCATTAGTCTCTGTCTCAGACTTTACATCCTGGTTTCACAGAGCCTAGAAGTCTGCCAGAGGTGATTGCTTTGGGTCTTCTTAGGTCTTTCCTGAGCTTGTGAACAGTCCTGGGACTGCGTTTGACCATGGAGATCCCAGAAATATGTCAGACATTTTCAAAACTCTTCTTCCCAAAACATCTCATTCCCAGCCTTTCCTCCCAAGAGTTTTGGTTAGTATATTGTTTGTCCCAACTGTTATCCATTTTCTCAGGCAGCGGACACTAGAACAGGCCTAGAAACTTTCCCTGCAAGATCAGGGACACGGTAAGAATGTCCTCTCTCACCACTTGTATTCAACATTGTACTGGAGTTCCTAGCTAATGCAATAAGACAAGAAAAGGAAATAAAAACCAGGCAGATTGAAAAAGAAAAGGTAAAAGTATCTGTCTGTGAATGACTTGATCTTATATATGCAGACAATCCCCAAAACTCCATAAAGTTGTTAGAGCTAAAAAATAAATAAATTCAATAAAGTTGTAGGATACAAAATTGACATACGAAATCAG